>NC_134706.1:5852845-6214777 GCF_043290135.1 Rhipicephalus microplus | reverse complement strand
TGTTGTTGATGAGTGAGATTAGTTTATGAGCAATAAATAATTGTTCTTGTCTATTTCACATTTCTATAGTGTCATGAAGAAAAATATTTCGCAAATGACGCAAGAGAACCAAACAAGCCACAGCCATACATACGGACCACCTTCTAGAAAACACATTTGTACATATTAGTATAACCTTGTTTAGGAAACAAACCAGAAAGTTGTTAATCGGCAATAATAGCTTACTGTTGTAACTGCGGTATGAAAATGACCCAGGCAACATATGATACTCACCTGCGTTCATTGCGCTTATTGTTGGTCAGTATATCTGAATATTGAAAAAAGTGCTTTTTCTGAACTAGCTGTTTTGAATTAAGTCACCATCAAAGAAACCCTATAGCGAATTTTCTCCACACAACAATACGCTTCTTTAAGCGAAAAAAAAAACGTACGAGAACAAATTGTGTGCAATGATGTCATAATGAACATTCCGCCCAAATCGCACCAACCCTATCGACTTTCACAGCATCTAAAAGTCTGTATTTCAATGAGGTATACGTAGATCCTAATCAGCGAAAATGTAATTCGTTGTCTTCTGAGGAATACAGTGACTTATATTTCTAAGTTTCAATTATATTCGCAAAGCCAATGTCACGAAAATATCAAAAATTCTGTCTAAGACCTGTGTAGTCCCGGGCGCTGATTCCAGCGTAGTATTTAAACATAAAACTTTCACCTTGATTTTCTCCTCTGTAATATTCCTACAATGGTGAAAACTACGACCTTCGAACTTTTAGAGAACAGTTTGTCAATGAAAACGATTTATTGTTTGGTCTTCATGTTCCGATAGCCTCCTAAACGACCACCGATAACTTGTTTCTCTTGCTTTAGTGCGACCACGTGTCTTGAAACTAGTTCTCCGAAAGCTCACAAAGCGAGCGAACGCGATTCAGTCCAGCGACACCTCTGAAGGTATTTTAGGATTAGGTTCGAGTATGCATAATTAGGTTCCGCATGCGACCAATAACTTTCCCCATAACCGGTTCTTCTATTTAAGATGAACCGGTCCACTGCCCGATGATGTCTGAGAAGGGAACTTGGCAGCTTCAACGCACTAAACGGAGGAGATCAAGAAGCCGTCTTCAGCGCGTTCTGGAAGGTGTATGGGGAGGGAAAAAAATAAAGAAAACAAGAGAAGAAGGACGCATATTCGTCAAGTTCCGTATCTCTGTAGATGAGGGTGTTAGGCATGTCTGCACGTGCATATGTCAAACGGTTCCTTCTGTCTTGGCAAGAAAAACAGGGGAGAAAAACACGCCAGACTAGGCTGCCTGCCTGAGTACAAAGAATACTGAAGCACCTTTCGGGGGGGGGGGGGGGAGGAGAGGGGGGTCCTTCATGTTTTGGGCAGCCCAGTGAGGACAATGACGGAGCCCAGGTGGTGTCTAGAGGAAGTCAGTGTACAAGTTTCTGCATGAAAAAAAAAAAGTAACAAAAACCTGTGGATGCACGTTGTTTTCAAAAAAGAGAACCTCGCACCTCGTTCATTGGAGGAGGTTATTTTGCCCCTTGACTGGCCCATGACGATGCGTATTAGCCCCGGCCTGCTTCAGAGGTCGAGGCATAAAATAACGTCTCTGTGTCGCATCTATGCATTCTTGTCTACCGAGTGAACGAAGCAGCTGCTCGTCTTTCACTCCTCTGCTCCTTGACGCCTTGGACATGGAATACCCGTGCGTCGTCAACATGGATTCACCGTCAACGAGATCGGCTGAGCTTGGTGGACGCGACGATGTCCTTGAGCATGCTAGGTAAGTTTGGCCTTTCATTACGCTACTAGAGATATTTAATCGAACTGATCAAGCTCAACTTCATGGATATTGATGAAATAGCGAAGCCGGTGGTCTTCGCTTTTTCAGGTTATCACACTTCAATGCCTCGAAATACTTTCAGATGGGTAGTATCGCAACTTTTCAATAAACACAGTTTGTTAATGTGGTCATATAAATAAGTGCATTGCAGCCACCATGGCTTTCAACTTCGGGTTTCAGCTGTTTAGGACGCCGCGTTAACTAAAAGTATTAATCAGTGTCGTCACGTCAACAGTATGTATCGATTTTTCTACCACCTTTAGTTATTTATTTCAGTGGCAATGACAGCATTGATGAGAGTAAGCTTTTTTCATAACAATATTTATGTTTCATTGTCTTGCATTACTCTCACACACACTGTAGGATAGGTATACTATTCTCAGATCTCTGCAAAGGTGTTGATAAAGTCATTCCAAGGAAACTCGCTTCCCATCTTCTTCCAACTTGTATTCAAGAAATACATTGTGTTTTAAAATTAACAAATGCAATGTATTGTTCAATTGAAGGGGTAACTTTCCGTTCCCAACTCGTGTACCATGAGGCAGTTCGTTAGGCCCTTTGCTTTATATTGTATACTGATGATACTGTTAGTGTTTGTAATGCCACTGCATAACCGAAGTTGTTTGCCTATGAACATGCGTGCTTTGTTAAAAAAAAACTAGAAATTGTACTAATTCCTAAAGCACAAGAAGCGAAATTTGGGCGAGCTGGTGGTTTATGCTTGAATAAAACAACAGCGGAAAATTATAGACAAACAGGTAGAATAGATGACAACTTCTTTGTCTTATGTTTGGGCTAATTTTTATCCAAGCCGACACTTAAGGACCATTTAGACAAGTCTGGACAATTTACACAAATTCAGTACATAAGTTGCGAACGTACAAAAAAATGTCACGAGAAAATTTATGAGTAGTCTTCTTTTTTTTTTCAATCAGGCTCTTATCCTGTATCGTATTCGTATGTCGTATAGCTGTTCTACTTTTCTATTGTCGGGACGGCTGGTTGGGGTGTACATCTGCGCTAATTTCATTTTGCATCACCTGTTCACTTCGATCACGAATTTCTTTACCTTTTTCTTGATGCTAAGAAAGTCTGTGAATCATAAAGAAATCGGGCACCACACATTATCCTGTTGGGAAGGCAGACATCGCATATGTGTTTTTACACTGCATGCTTCCGCGGATATTTTTCCATTAAGCAAAATAACACTCTAGTTAACGTTTTCAAACTTACTCATTCACAATCAATCTACAGCTACGCTTCAATTGGTGAGCTTGCGTTTTTTTTTTTTTTTGCTTGATGGGGATGGGTGGAAGAATTGATATGGCTGTACCCTTTAGATCGGGCGGCGGCTGACGCCACATATTCATAATACTTAGGAACCAAAGACTAGATTTATTTTTTTCATTTAAATATTAAATTTAGGGACTGGTACTTCGCAGTAAAGAATTGAGCTTTCACTCGTGCCTTGATTACAGCCACCAATCAGATAACCTCCTAGTTATTTCTACCCGCTAAAAGTTTTTTTTTGCCCTCCCTGTCCCTAAACTTCAGTGCTTTAAAAAACTCTGCGCCATCATCCTGATCTGCAGACTGAAGCCCTTTACAGAACATTATCAAGTGTTCGGCTGTTTCCTCTTCTCTCGACATGCACTGCATACCGTGTCTACCTCTTCGTATTTGGGCTAATATGTCTTGGTTCGCAATACTCCCGTCCTGACCTCAAACAGTAGAGCACTACCCCTAGTATTATTATATATCATTTCCTTGGCACTTTCCTGCTGGAAAGTTCGATAAACCTCTAGTGTGGACTTCTTAATCTTGTCAATTTTCCACATGTTTGTTTCCGTCTCCTTCACTTTCTTCTTAACCGATAGTTCTTTTTGGTTTGGCTGCCTGCTGTATTTTACCCGTCAGTTTTCTGGTTCGCTTCCTCCATTTTGTATCGACATTCTTCATGTACAAGTTTAGTCAAAAACCTGTCAATTTTTCAGATGTCTGTTTCCGTTTCCTTCACCTTCTTCTTAACCGATAGTTCTTTTTGGTTTGGCTGCCTGCTGTATTTTACCCGTCAGTTTTCTGGTTCGCTTCCTACATTTTGTATCGACATTCTTCATGTACAAGTTTAGTCGAAAACCTTCCTAGCCCAACGCTCTTCCCCATTTCTCTTAATAGCTTCTCAAATTTTATCCTGCTGCTGGCTTCCCAACTCTCGAATGATGTCCATCCCATATCACCTTGTATTCCCTGATTTGATATATTCCTGTGAGCTCCTAAAGCAAGCCTACCTATTCCACGTTGCTTAATTTGTAATTTTGCTTGAACATTTGTTCTCATGGAGAAGACCGCATTGCTAAGCGTCAGACAAGGAACCATGACTTCTTTTCAAACTCCTCTCACAATATGATACCTATTGTAATTCCACAGTGCCCTGTTTTTCATCACCGCTGCATTCCTGTTACTTTCAGTCATCACGTATATTTCGTGTTCTCTTAGGTATTTGGTCCCATTGCTGATCCATACGCCTAGATATATGAATTTGTCCGTTATCTTTACCGTGACCTCCTGCATTCTAAGCTCACTACCTTCATTATCATTAAAAATGATCACTGCTGATTTTTCCTTAATGAATCTCAAACCTAACCTATCTCCCTCATTAGCGCAGATGTCTATCAATCCCTTCAAATCTTCCTTGTGTTCGGCCATTAGCACTATGTCATTTGCGTACATATGCTGGTAGTGCCTCTTCAATGAACTTTCCTTGTTTCACAGAAAGGCTGAAGCCAAGACCTCTCCACTCTAATTTATCCTCTAATCCTTGTAGGTACATTATGAATAACACGGGTGACAGTGGACACCCCTGCCTCAGCCCTTGTTTTATCTCTGTGGGCTTGGATAGCTGTTTTTGCTATCTTATAACTACCTTGTTACATTTATAGATATCCTTTAAATAATTATTGACTCCATCTTGCAGACCTAGAGTGTCCCGTATTTCGCACAAGCCCTATTGAACCACGCTGCTCCCTTGATAACCAAAAGTGCTAGTCACGGGGGCCTGTGTTCCTTTTCTGCTATTTCGATGCACTGCTTCAGTGAAAACAGATTGTCTTTCAACCTCCTTTGTTTTCAAAACCCATTCTGCAGTTCCCTCAGCATCCACTCATCCTCTATCGCTGCCTGCAGTCTTTCTTTTATAATGTCACTGTTATAGGATGGCAGTTGTTTATGTCGGCTTTGTCCCCTTTTCCCTTATAGATCATGCTCATCCTGCTAAGTTTCCATCCATCGGGACTTCATCGATTATTGTTTGCTCACTGCCTCTCTGAAAGGCTGTTTAGACTTGGAACCCAATGCCTTTATCAGCATAATTGGGATGCCATCAGGGCCTGTTGAAGTACAACTAGGAACCCTCTTCTCAGCCCTTTCCAACTCTCGTTGTTTTGAGAAACAGCGCTTTTGAGAGGGAGTTGTGAGAAACAGAGCGCGGTGGTGGGAGCCAATCATCAGGATGCGGCTGGGGCACAGCTCTCTTCATGGAAATGCGTTGGAGATGCAAAACGCGCACGACTGATTGCCTCCGCTGCAAAATACTGGACCCTAACACTGTGTTATCAAGCTATGTGCCTGACATTTCAAATAATAACGAGAGCGTATCACGCAGTTACACTTCTACTAAACAAAAATTTCACTATCTCAGAGGTAAAAACCGTACATCCACCTTCTTCTTCATGTGCTAGACAATGGCGTAACAAGGGTAGTTCAACCCTCGCAGTAATTTTCAAATTTGCAACACGCGCGAACAGTCATACAGATTGCTTGAACGGTCGTAAAGGATACTTGGCTGACTGCAGTAACACCAAATACAGAGAAATGATTTCTGCGCATTTATGGGCGCCACCATTTCACCGTTCACCAGGGGCGTAGCCGGAGAGTGGCAAACAGGGCAAGTTCGTCCCCCCCCACCGAATTTTTTTTCACCTTGGCATAGAAAGCGGAACATGACCATTTTAAGGGGGCACCCCTTACGAAATAGAGGTGGTGCCACCCCCTTCCCCCTGCCCCTAAAAATATATTTCTGGCTACGTGCCAGCCGTTGACCGT
Source organism: Rhipicephalus microplus (assembly GCF_043290135.1). Taxonomy (NCBI): domain Eukaryota; kingdom Metazoa; phylum Arthropoda; class Arachnida; order Ixodida; family Ixodidae; genus Rhipicephalus; species Rhipicephalus microplus. Next base: position 6,208,826 of record NC_134706.1, on the reverse strand, counting down.
ATGTTCTTACAACCGAAAGGTAAATTGTTCATCACAATGCGCTACGCAAACGACCCAGTTCATCTACAGAGGCATGTCAGCGCGCCGGATCAAGCGCTTTCACTGAACCAGGCGTCTTTCACTGCACTTATCTCTGGCTGCAACATACCATGCAGTGAATCCTGGAGCAAAGCAGTGTCAGTCGGTTTTTCATCACCAAACCAGGAACGATAAAGACCGCTTTGCAAAAACAGGCTGCTCGTCATTATGTGCCATATCATAATCATCGATTATTTTCGCCAATACATAATAATGCTCCTGAGTTCACCTGAAACTTTTACAGCCTCCATCACTATTGCTTGCTACCTAGCTTATTAATTTTATTTTACTCTTCTGTATGAAATTTTTTTTTTGCACATGGGGAACGTTTTTTTTTACTTGCGTGACGCATGTATTCCTTATCTCTTGTCTGTGGCTGTGATGTGCTCTGTGGTTGGAATATAATCAATAATATTGCGTCCCTCATGAAAAACGAGTTATATGCCAGTATAACTGACATACAATTCGGAAAAATGATGAACGAGGCCAACATTTTTGTGGAGCTAAGTTTGGAAGAAAAACGTGCGATGCAACCTTCAAGCTGCCTTCCCCGAAAAAAAAAAGGATTTTTCTAATCGAGCTGTCGCACCACGAAGAAATGAACTTTTTTTCCCCACAAGGGCGCAGGGCCTTGAATTTTGACAACACTGAAACTATAGACCAATCTATGGTAATCGATTGATTGTGCTCCAAGAACTCTAATGTCATTATTTCACAGTCATTAAGTATTATAATAACAAAGACGCCCTAATAAAGCAAAAAATTACTTATTCGGCACTGATACTCTAGGATTTATTGCAAATTCAAAGCGTTTTCAGAGATTACTGGCATGAGGGATAAGGGTGTGTATGGGGGTATCATAGGCAACATCAATTTTTCTCGTAATCGCCCAAGCCCGTCATGCGACATTCTCCTTAACACGAACGGTCGGGGCCTTTCGTCATGTTTCCCGTATTTTGACTCAGCACAAGATACATCAATTGAATCTCGAACTTACAGAAAGAACTAAATGGAAGCTACACAATATTGTTCAGGAACTTAAGGCATTAATGACGACGTCTGAGATAAACGGCGTTGAAAATTATTTCTCTCCTTGGATGCTGTCAAGACTAAAAATACAGTTGTCGGTCGAGGGAATAATATCTAAAAGGGACATGTTCACGACAGCTGTGCAGCAACTGGCACTATTTCAGATTTGTTCCCTGTATCCGTAGTATATTCACGTCTATATAAACGGTTCTTGGTATACAAATTTCTGCTCTTCAGCTTTCGTCATTTCATACTTGGCCATAGAGCAGGCATTTAGGTTATATCGAGTGACGTCTTCTAATTTTCGTAACTGTTTGCACTTCTATCTGCACTATGCTTTATAAAATCTAGAAAATAAGCACAGATATGGGTCATTTTAGAAATCGGCAGGCGTCTCTAGCATCCCTGCAAAGCGATAGAAAACTTTCTAAACGCTTACCTGTTACATGAGACCTTTAAACAACAGGCAAAAGCAAGATAAATAAATCACGTGATTGCATTTCGATGAATACCATGTCACTGCAGCATTCCAAGAAACACTGCAGCGGACACCGCGGAAAATAGTGCCCACAATGACAAAGGGGGAATAATACTGCCAATTGCACGCACTAAAATACGTCTACTTCTCAGACAGATAACCTGTAGCGTCACGAAAGACAAATGGTTCAACGAAATGTCTAGAAGTTCAGACTTATATTTATTGAACCCTGAATTGCATAAAAGTAAGCATTTCATTAGAGTTAAGAGAGAGTAGAATATTTGAAACATTGGTTCACCGCCTACGGCTTGGTATAGAGCATTTAGGCGAGACTTCCTACATAGGCGAAAACGTACGCCTAGTACTGAGTGTTCCTGCGGCCACCCTGACGAAGATGTACGTCCTCGGCTCCTCGAGTGCCCGAAATATGAGACACAAACAAGATTACATCGAGCAAGTTTGCAACTTCTAGTTAGGAGGTTTTTAACAGTGACGTAAATACTATGTCCATGGCCAACTGGAGGTGTTCAGAAAAAGAGTGCTTCTCGCCTTCAAAAGGTTTCTGAAGAATCAAACTCTTTATCTAAATATTTACCTATCGTATGCGATTTCGCCTGTGTTTAGAAAAAAAAATAACTAACAATTTTTTAGTACTATACGTACCCTATAATGGGAGAGCATAAAGCCGTCCCATGGGCCACACACTTGATGAGGCCGTGCGCACAGTTCATGCTAAATGAAATGTGTAATATTTAGAAAGTGTGTTTCATATGTGTAATCATTTGTCTCAGCGTGATGTGACCTTGTCGGTGGAACTTGTTTACATATGAGTCTACTGCCGTATCTGAACTGACCTGTGACGTTTGGCCAGTGTGTACTTTCACATCGCATGTTGTATTGTCTTGCATTTTGTGCCCTTATTGCTTATCTTACGGCACATCTCATCTACTAAGAGAAAATAAGTACCCGGTGCCACAATTACGGCACCAACCTCTTCTACTTCATCATTCTAATTAAATAATGTTCAAGGTGGAAGCTTCATCTTTGAAAGCTTTCGCCAATATCTCTCCACGTGACGTCACAAGTTTAAGAGTGTCGTTTTGTATTTTGGCAAAAATGGCTTTGATGAAAGCTTCCATGCTCACTTATCGGCCCTCTCAATCGACACTTATGTCCTGCGTAACAACTACGTACTATGTCCTGCGTAACAACTACGCAGGACATAGTAGGAAGCGTCAAAATGTATGGCGTCGTGAAGTTTGGTGTGTCAACTTAATGGTGGCGTCCCACCCTGATTTGGTTTTTCCTGTCTTAGCGCTTGTTGCCTCGCGGAAATTCGGGTTACCTCTGAATTTGGAAACCGTAATTTACTACTGCAAGGAATACTGTTTTTTTATACATTTTTATTTTTTTTCATGTTTTAGTCACCCACCTCTGCCTGCATTGCATTCTTGATCAAACTTATTCGTAGGCTTTCGTTAAAAATCACTTTCGCAATCGAGCATAGCCGCAACTGCAATCACGTTAAGCCATAAACGGGAGCTAGTGGTCATAAGTGACGATCTGAGAAAATGTGTGATACCTGCAAGTTAAGATACTCAGTATGTGAATTACATTTTTTGTAAAATTGCAATTACAATTTAAAGGTACATGACTAGATGTCAATAACTACCTTTTAAACGAAGAATTCAAGGGTAATAATAAAGAATCAACACATTTAACACCTTTATTCTGCTTTTAAGACTAGCGAGATGTAGAATTCAGCGTACCCTACAGCGGCATGAACTTGAGAGATTCCCTGTATTTAACACAAATGAAACTCGTCACAGCAACTTTGGCTATAGCATAATGAATTCTAAGCCCTGAACTCGGTGAGGCGCTTGGCCTGTCCAAACAATAGGTATTTCAGCGTGAATTTTGCTACAGTGCCAAATAAAATGTTTTTTTCTTATAAAGCTAATAATATTTGGATTGCCCGTGTCACACAGCACTGATGTCACTAAACTTTAATGTATTAGGAAGACAATGCGAATTCATGTACATTCTGCGTAGTAATATTTTTATATTGGAGAGAAACTCGCTATATGTGCGTTTCCCGTCATTCCAGTGAAGCTACACACTTCAAAAAAGAACTTACTGCGCTGCCAAAGACATGCTAGGGCTGAATGCATTATACTGTTCAGGAGTTTAAGATACGTGCGTTCTAATATGTATTTTGTTTTTTCATCCCACATGCAACCTGGTGTGCTTTTGCATGACGCACGTTCTTAGTCACAATTGCCGCCTTGAGAAAGGGGGTTAATAGAGTGATGTTGCCCAATACTAGAGGAGGGGAGAGGGCGAAATGTCCTCGAAATAACCCACCCTCGCTATCATGTTGAAATTTCCTGCTGACTCAGCATCCCCCGCCCCCTGGTTGGAGCTTCTTTCTATTATATCTCTATTATATCATTGTGTAGGCTGAATTAGCGCTTTGGTCACATGGAGGATTAGCCACACCCCCCTTTCCCCCGTAAGCACACCTATGGTGGATACGGTTTTGTTGTCTGAATATGATGTTCACGGTGGGAGAGGGTGCACAAATAAATTCGAAATAAATTCCTGGCTGACAATAATACCAGGTACCTTGCTCCCACTCAGGGCCATTTTCTTTTCTATACATAATGTTTTGAGGATGAACTTCCGCAACATCCACGTTGGGTAACCGATCATGTGATAACGTCCCCTATGGGAATTTTTGGGGGTGGAATCTCACATATTGTGTCTCTCTTGTTGGGAGCATGAATGTCATCCTCAAGATTTATTAGTGTTGCTGTGGTAATGCGAGTCAAGTCTAAAATTTGTCTTTTTTTTGTTTGTCCAGGTCAATTGTTTTAACCGAGACGTCAGATAGCACCGTGGCTATCACTAGCAACCGAAATGGGACCACCGAGGAACAAGTCATAGCAGCGCCACGTAGAAGGGATGCTACCCCAAGACCCAGAAGGATGACTGCCACCGAATGCTATTCTGATGCGCACACTTTGCACCAGATCTGTCCAATCCTGCCACCAGCGACGCTAATCATGGAGCACATCGATGAATTACTGGCAGAATTAGAAAATGCGCACGTCGATATGCAAATGCCATGCACGATGACGGACACTGAGCCCTGTTGGGTGGTGAATAATTTACGCACGCTCAACCAGAGCCTGGTGCGAGCCAACATAGAGATATTGGAAATGGAGCCACGCAGACTCTTGGTCCGAAACACCGATCTTGACGCACGCCACTCAGAATTCAACGGAAGCTCGACTCTGAAGGCCTGCATACTACTGGACTCGCTCTTCAAGGGTCACAGATGCATACACGAACTGCGCCTGCGCCCCCAAATCGTGGACACGTGGTCGGCGCAGATACTCTCCGTCTCTCTGGCTTCGAACTCAAGCATCAAGCATGTGACAACGGAAGGTCTGTGCAGCCGGTTGTACGCGCCGGGGCACCCGCTGATGGACTCCATTTGCGAGATGCCTTCTTCCCTGGAGAGCCTGTGCATCACGGGCCTTTATCTCGGATCAGTCACTGTCGAACGGCTTGGCGCCATGTTGGAAAAAATGAAGAGTTTGCGCAGTGTCAAGTTCGTGAAGAACGACATGCCACCCGGGGCAGGGAAGGAGCTGATGAAGGGAATGTGCAAAAACAACAACCTTGAAACCGTTTCGCTCTCTCATGTAGCCATGGGAAGAAGTGGAGCACGTGCATTGGGAGACTACCTTGCCACACCTTCTAAGCTGCGAGAGCTATCGTTGGCGTCCTTGAAGAAGTTTGGCCAAGAGCAAGTGGTGTCCATTGCGGAAGGGCTCAAGAATAACCATGGACTACAGATACTGAAGATTGAAGGACTACACGTTGATCCAGGTTCAATAGGGAGCTTCGCAGAAACGCTCACAAAACACTCATCTCTGAAGTATTTGACGGTAACCGGTTGTTCCCTTGCGGAAGTAGATACCAAGTACTTTGCGGTCTTTTTAAAGTTCAACACCAGGCTCCTGGCACTAGACCTGAGTGGCAACAATATCGACGACATTGGAGCTAACGACATTGCCCGAATGTTGAAGTTCAACAGGAGCCTACAGAAGCTTGACCTCTCAAAGAACTCGGTCACCTATCGTGGAGCTGTGCCTCTGGTCGAGGCGCTCGCGAGCAACGGTGTCCTAAAGGAGCTCGCTCTGTGGGGTGTTTCAGACGACGAGAAGGAGAGGCCTCTAGCGTCCGCTTTAAGTCGCAACCGCGCCCACGGTCGGGTGCTAGTCAGCCACGATAGCATCGAAAGTGTCTTTCAGCTCGCGAAGGGCGTCCTTGCGAACACCCACCTTATCAGGACGCTACACTTGGACGCTTCCGTCCATGTCCACACCTCTTGCACCAAGACACTGTTCCTGTCGCTGGCCGCTATCCCGTTCCTGAAGAGCTTGAATCTGGAATGCGAGACCAGCTTCAACAGGTGCGCCGCAGAAAACTTCGCCGAGCTGCTGTTTCAGACAAGAGAATTGGAGCATGTCCAGATTAGCCATTGCTATATGAACCTCGTCGCTCTGCAAATAGTCATGAATGCGTTAGCTGAGAACGAGTCAGTGTTGGACATGAATCTGGGGCTTGGAGTCCAGAGCTTTTCCGGCACACGAGCGATTGTGGACATGTTGAAAAGAAATTCAACGCTCCTCCATTTCGGCAACTTCACAGTACGGCCGTGTGAACTTCAATTCCTAGCTTACCAGCTGCGGTCAAACCCCGTCCTCAGAACTCTGAACATTTCCGCCCTTTACCACTTCTTCGAGAAGCCGGTTGTTGAGGAGATTACCTTTGAAATAAGTGAAGTGCTTCGACGCAACATGCGCTACTGTCATCGAGCTGTCCAGTCCGCAACGAAACAGAGAAAGCTGGGAACCCAGCGGAAGCCGGCGGCGGGCGAAAATAATGCTCGTGTCCCCTTCAAGTCCTACCGCCGTCAACGGCCGACACGAATGCATTGATAGTGTGATTGCAACGGGTGTTTCTGGTGATGCGAATGACTTTGCCACGACGCCACCTGGATGTGTTCGTCTACGTAAACGCACTTGACTTCCCAGTTTTCATCCTGCTACCGAATCGCCCTCTGCCGGAATGCAAGACCACCATCACTCGCTCCGCTGCTCATCAAAACGCCGACCTCGAGAACAGAGACTATACATGGCATTAAAAAAAACTGTATGCACTTTAACCGATACAATGTGTTCGGGCCTACTCAAACAATATTTTGGCCAGTATGTTCTTCTTCCCTAAAAATGTCAATTTTATACAGTTGCTGGAATCTGCATAGTGTATTCCTAGATTTTTGACATGTGTTTCAATTGATGGGTGCATAAATGTTGGTGTTTTCCCTGTGTATTAGCAATTTGCTTACACTTTACACTGTAGCGTGACGCGCGCAAGGACACGAAAGGGATGAGCAAGCACCTTCTCTGATGTGAAGGCAAAGGCAGAGTCATTTCCGGGTTGCTTTGTGAACACGTTTTCCGGTGCCAGCAGTATTCGTTCAACGCTTGTACCATAGTCATTTTGGGCAATTACGATTTCCTAGCTAAATTATTGTCAATAAGTTCTGAAACGTTTCTTCGCCTCATCATTATCATCAATGTTCTTCTACAGTTTTACAACTTCTTCTTTCAGATGACAAGCATGACTACAGATAATAGTTGATTGTGGATTATCATATTTATTTGTTTAAGGTGTTCCTCTAAACTTATAAATTTTTAGGAGAGAATTTTGAAGAATTTTTGTGAACCTTGCATGTATATTTTGTCATATTTTTGATTTTTTGCGCTAGCTTTTCTCGGAGATGCTTCCGGCCTGCTTCTCGTTTGTTTATTTTTAGGAAGAGGTCTTTTATGTACACATCAATAAATATTTAATAAACAATTTTGCAAGCTTTCTCAGCGTTCTTTTCTTCGAACATGGCTTCCCAATATATTTGCAGTGTCTGCATTTGCAACACCTTTATTGTACGGCGGTTGATAAAAAATGTACGTTGAATTGTTATTAGATAATGGGAAACCTAAAACAGTGGTTTTAACACGTTAAGTAACACAACTGGTAACAAACAGATCTAAGACTTTTTCTGAAGAGGTTGTGATTCTCGTGCTTAACACATCACCACAACAGATTATCAATCAACCATGTGTGATCAACTTTATTGACAACACATATCATGATTGAAAGGACTATCAAAAATTATTTTCACCTGCGTCTACGAAAATGGGCTCTTAGGTTTTACGCATACATTTTAACATTATTGTGTTACTGGAGTAACGTAGTGTGTTGACCGTGCTACGGGGATGAATGTTCTTGCAAGGCTACCACTCACCATACCTAAACGTGCACCTTTACGTATGGCGATTGCATCGCAATTAGATATATAACTCTTAGTAAACGCATCGGCTCAATCATAAGAGAGGTTTTTAGCGCATACAGTATCTCGCGATACGCAAAAAGGGTGCGGAAGTACCAACAAGATAGGCAGATTGACCAAGTTTTGTGTATCACTTCCTTGCTGTCTCTAAGCACCGTTTTATATTTTCATCATGAGATTACCAGGGTGCCGTACAATGTATCCGATATTTCAATTCACCCGCAAAATCGTGTAGCGATTCTCGTGGCCCACCGTGAACCGTTGCTAGTTTGACGCTATCCTATAAGCCTAGACCTTGCCCCGTCACATTTGGTGGAGGTGACGGGGCGAGCGCTAGGCTTAGAGGATAGCGTCCACCGAGTTGCCTCTCGCGCGAGTGCCTAACGCACAGGCGTCTTCTTCATCTTCACAAACTGCCGCGCTTGCTCCTGTCGATGATGCACCGTAACAATATACTAAAGGTTTTAAAACTTATTATACTTGGAGTATATAAGCCGTTATAACAAGCTTAATAAAATGCAGAATTGATTTTAGGGTTACACATTCTTTTAAAGGGGCCTTGAAACACTTCTTCAAGTAGCCATGGAGCCACTAAACATGCTTGTTGTCTGAAAAATTTACCACCGCAAAGTTTCCAGAATCAGTCCAGTACGAGCGGTGTTCCAAACATTTGTCGCACACTGCAATTGCATTTTTTTTTCTCGTCCCGACGAAATAGCTGCATGTTAAGCAGAGAGTAATGGCACGGTGAAGTTTTATTTTTTTTTCAATTACGTGGCTTCTCAGTGCGATCGCCCACGTACTCATGGACAAATGGCGGCATTCCGCGATGACCTCGGTAACCACGAGCGTGCCATGCTCAAATCAGCCAGTGGCTGTGACCAGAGCCATATATTCATTCTTGGCTGTGACAAGTGATTTTTGAGCTTGTAGTGTCGTTTTCCGAGAGAATAAAGCAATTTTAGCTTTGAAAATTAATTCCGAATTACATTCTATGTGCTGCGCTATAATATTTGCCTCGCGTCTTCTCGGTAGCGTCGACCATGGAACGACAGCGTTTTCTGACCGTGTTCAATAAATGTTGAGGGCCCATTTATATTTGAAGCGAGGCTTCACGGCAAAGTGTGTTTACCCTGTAAAGTTGTTTTCACGATTGAGCATTGCATGTTGCCGTGAAAACACCTTTACAAGCTGTAACATGTGGATTAATATTTATCGATTCGTTCATTGAGAATACTTCAAAAATATTCCAAATTTTCAATTAAAATCGAAGCAAACTCGAAAACTCAACTATTCGTTTGAACATTCGAATATTCGCACAAGCTCAGATATCACATTTTACAATGCAAGAAAACAACAGGAATGACTTAAAACAAAAACAAAGCGTCGAGAGAAAAAAAAGTCTAGAAGAGTTCTGACTTTGAACCATTTCAAACACATGTCAATGTAACACGTTTTGCCCCTTAGGACAAAATGAGCGAGTTTTGCCTGAAAAAAAAAGATAGGTCACTATTGCTAGCTGCATGCGTTTGAGCAAACTTTTAATCAGTAACTGAACGAGCTGGTAGCCAAGATAGCAACCACAGTGACGTGAATGCAAGGTATGTAATGAATCGGTGCCCAGCCTATAGTGTTCTTTTCGTCTACGCCAGGTGCCTCACGTTCAACTGAGCAAGCGGGTTATATTCCCAAAATTTACTTTTGTGAAAGCCGGAACTGTGACGGATTGATTGATTTGATTGAGTAAATTATAGTGTTTAAGGTCCCTAAACCACCATATGATTATGGGAGACGCCGTAGTTGAGGGCTCCGGAAATTTCGACCAGCTGAGGTTATTTAACGTGCACCCAAATCTGAGTACACGGGCCTACAATATTTCCGCCTCCATCGGCAATGCAGGTGCCACCGTGGGGATTCGATGCTGCGACCTGCGGGTGAGGAGCCGAGTACCTTAGGCCCAAGACCACCGCGGCGGGGCGAGATAGTGACGGAGTTTGCCATGCAGGAAGGGAGGAGGGGCGCACCCGTTCAAGCGCACCTTTTTAGGGGAATGTTTTAGCCATATATCGTAGTAGGGCTTCTACTGAAGCGTCTTTAACGCAAAGTTTCTACAAACACATCAACACTAATCTCCGAGACGGACTGCAATCTGGACGTCCATTCTGGTATGTGGAGTTGTAGGGGCGAAGCTCCTTGAGATGGAGATTTGTCCTATGGCGTTGTGCGCCGTAGCCACCACTGACAATTGTTCTAATGACGATAAAGAATAGGTGCGTTCCGGACAACACATTCTCTTTATGTAGTTACGGTTCAGCACATGCAAAATACCCACTATACGCTATGACAATGCCGCTGTTGACGATGAAGATGATAAAAATGATGATCAGTGATAACGGTGGGAAATTGCCGTATGCGAGATTTCGAGATACTCTATGTTGAATTTCGCATGACTGGAAACAACCACCGGGGGAACGTGCCCAGACCTCGCCTTTGCCTACACGGTCAGATCCGATACCACAAAGCAGTATTAACGAAGGCAAAATGAAATTCACAGCTCAACACAACACAACAGTTATCATCAATAAACAGTGTATAAGTCTGTACACCGCTTGGTACTACTTTACATGTGTTAGTAGTTATTGTCACGGGTGATTTACAGTATAACCGGACAATCACACTTTCTTACCCACTGATCATCATTCACTTCGTGGATATGTGATGTTTTTTTTATATTGTTCCACAGTTATGCTCTACAGCATGGTGACCTTATGGTATGCTTCAAAAAGAAATGATTGGGCCAATGACGCATATGTAGCTCACGAATAACCTTAATGAGGGTAACAAAATGGGACGAAAACAGAAGTGTCGCTAACAGGGGCATGGGGGGAAGACTTCCTGCGACGCACCCTTTGCATCCCCCCCCCCCCCCCCTTACAGCAAGCGCAGTCAAAAAGCAACACACGCGCAACTTTGGCTGGTGACTTGGGCGGAGGACGTCGCGGCTAGGCACTGCCTGGACGCCACAACCGGCAGCCTGAACGCCACCCACAACGCTGCTTTTTGATTTTTAAATAATATTTTAATTTTGGCCTTCTGACGAATAAAGTTCTTTCACCACCACCACCCACCATTCCTGCTCCCAAAAGGAACTCGCTTCTCGTGGGTGCGTCGACACCATCTCCGACAAAAAAAAAAATACTAATCCTGGTGCAACACATCACGAAGACCGTCATGTGCCCAGCAGGACACATGCTGCTCCCAGGATCCAGGCTCGTTGTCTACGTGAAGTTGCTTTTCTTCTTATGAGCATTTCAGGAAATGTTACTACTAGGATTTGGCAATTTATGGCTCTACTTCATCCGGCATTACCACCTAAGAGTCAAAGCTATCCATGCTGGAACTTTAACATCTTCACTGTTCAAGTACTAAACGCTTCTATTGGTTTCTATGAAGAGAAAATTAAAATGTTTTTTTGAAAACTAAGCAGAAAGAAGTATTTTAGCGTTTTTCTGCTTGCCAGGTTTTGTAAATTGTTTCTTGCACAGTTTGCAAAAAGTAATGCACGTGCGCGAGCAAGTTTATTCTCAACCAAATAGCTTCGAGCACAGACTAGCAAGGAACCTAGTTTTTTTTCTTCACCATTAACCACTGCCTTTCCTTTAGTTCGTTTCTCCCATTTTCTTGCTGCCTAGTGCTAGCGTACATTGAGGCGTGACATTCCTGCAGTGTGCTTTGATGCCTTTGTGGTTCTTTCACACCTGTACTGAAATGTGGAGGTGGGAAAGTCATCGCAGCAAGAAAAGTAGACTGGGAACGAGGCTTCTGGTTAGAAAACATTACTGCAGGAAAGCCGTCTTACACGTGTTTTTTCAAGCGTACGCAAGGAGGCGCTCACTATATCACAATATCTTCACAGTGACACGGCGTGGATGATCGAATCACAAAGCTTCTAAAGGATATCTATAAAGCTAACGAGTTAGTTATAAAATGGGAAAGACAGGTATCCGAGCCCACAGAGGTGAAACGGGGGCTTAGGCAAGGGTGTCCTTTGTCACCCTTGTTATTCAAGGTGTACTTACAAGGATGAAAGGCCAATATAGAAGGGAGCGGACTTGGCTTGAACTATCTTTCGTCAAACATGGAAGACTCATTAAATAGGCACTACCAGCCTATCTACGCAGAATGTATAGTGCTAATGGCCGACAACAAGGAAAATATGCACAGGTTGATGGACCTCTGTGGTAATGAGGGAGATAGGTTAGATCCAGATTCAGTAAGAAAAAATCAGCAGTGATGATTTTTAATGATAATAAAGGTAGTGAGCTTAGGATACGTGAGGTCACTGTAAATTCGATTGGATAAGCTTTTATTAGAAATAACGAATAAATACATATATCTAGGCGTATGGATAAGCAATGGGGCCGAGTACCTAAAGGCACACGAAATATACATGTCGAATAAAGGTAACAGGAATGAGCGGTGATGAAAAACAGGGCAGTGCGTAATTACATTAGGTATGCTATTGTGAGAAGAGTTTGGAAAGAAGTCATGGTTCCTGGCCTGACGTTCAACAATGCGGTCTTGTGCATTAGATCAAAAGTTCAAGCAAGATTAGAAATTAAGAAACGTGGCATAGATATACGCTTGCTTTATAAACTCATGGGAATAAACCAAATCAGGGAGTACAAGGTGATATAGGATGGACATCGTTCGACGGCAGGGAAGCTAGCAGTAAGATAAAACTTGAGAAGCGATAGAGAGAAATAGGGGATGAGCGTTGGGCTAGGAAGGTTTTCAGCTGCTTGTACATGAAGAATGTTGATACAAAATGGAGGAAGCGAACAAGAAAATTGACGGTTAAATACTTCGAAAAGAGCATGGGGCCAAACCAAAAAGAACTATCGGTTAAGAAGAAGTCGAAGGCCGCAGAGACCAATATGTGGAGAATTGGCATGATTAAGAAGTGTGCACTAGAGATCTATAGAAGTTTTAAGCAATAAATAGCCAAGGTAAGGATCTATTACAATACTCGGGGTAGTTCTTTACTGTTTGAGGCCAGGACGGGAGTATTGCGAACCAAGACATATCGGGCCAAATACGAAGGGGTAGACACAGTATGCAGTGCGTGTGGAGAGGAGGATGAAACTGCCGAACATTTGATAATGTTCTGTGAAGGGCTTCGCCCTGCAGTTCAGGATGATGGCGAAGAGTTTTTCAAAGCACTGGAGTTGAGGGACAGGGAGGGCAAAATATACTTTAAGCAGGTAGAAATACTTGAAGGAGCTTATCTGATTGGTGGCTAAAATGAAGGCATAGAGTATAAATTATACCTTTTACTGCAGAGTACCAGTCCTTAAATTCAGTATTTAAAAAATATATACCTCTAGTTTTTGGTTCACTGAATATTAGGGCTAGGCGGCGTTAGCTGCCGCCTGATCTAAAGGGTACATCCATATCAATCAATGCATTCATCCATCCATTATTTTCCCCACCAATATTGCTGATTTTCAGAGTCACAACATATCTTGTGATAGACCTCTTTGTGTTTGCAAACAGTTCAACGTGACCACGCGCACCCCACGTACCACCCTCTCTCGGAGAAGCTGCTGGTTGTCGAGAATCTTCCACCGAAGAGATTTTCTGCATAACAGCACTGCGTGTATCTCCACCCCTTCGATTGAAGTTTCTCCAATGTTGTTCTCTATCTCTAAAGTCACAGGTTGTAAAAAGAAAGGTAGCTGCGTACGGCGCACGATTCCATTAGGTTACCATGTGGAACTTTGCTCGTCGTAGATGGCAGTCATAAAAAACCTCATTCTTTTTGAAAGCGAACGTTCTGCACGTTCAAACTAACTAGCGTTTTGAAAAATATTTGTTTGGCGTAAATTTAAACGTGTGGTACAGTGTAAAATGCAATTTCAAACGATGGACGGTAGCATTGTTTTGTGCTGCTGTGCATAAGGTTACAGATATGATACTCACTCATTGCGCAAAGTTTTGATCCGACATCAATGAAAACAAAACAAGGAAACACTTTTTTGCCTAAAGCGTTAGACTAACGTTAACAAATCCTCGCGAAAATCAAGGAATGTTCTCTCACGGCACCCCTCAAAACCCATACAAAGTTTGTGCGATTTTTATGCCGATAACCTAATTATATACATTGAATGTGTAACTGTTTGTATAAAGTTTACATCGCCATTTTTTGTCCATTATTTTTTCTGCTGCAGTCAAGTGTCGTACCCTGTCGTTGTAATGCCGCGGGTGGCTGGTGCTATGTCAAGCTGTCGTTGGACAGTTTTGTACCAGCCGACTTTTTTTTCACCATTAATGTTTTTGTTTTTTTGGTGAAAATAGTGTTTTTAGATTGATTGATGTGCATAATATATTGCACAGTTACCTCGCTGCATTCGATGCGTTGCTGCTGTAGGTGTGGTATATGCAATCTTGTAATGCATATTGTCACCTGATAGAGATCGGGCCGTAAATGTACGAAGTATATGAACAACAAGAATCCCGGCTTTTACATAAGACGTACGAGGTTACCGAGCATATGAGTTCTCGTGTAATATTACTCGATAATATGATGAATAGTAAGATTCGCCAATACTGCATTATGCTGGTAGTCTATGCGTAGCCGTATCTTTCAACCCAGTAATCATGCATTTTTTTTTTCTGAATGTAGCGCAAACCCTTAAGGCTGGTGCACACCGGCGACTAGTCGCGGTCGCGCGACCATTTGCGACTGGTCGCAAGCAGTCGCGAACGGTCGCAAGCGGTCGCAAAGCGACTGTTTGGGCCAGTCGCTTCCTGACCGATTTTTTGGTCGCGCGACTGCAGTCGCAAAACAGTTTAACCAATCAGCGAAGACCAGAAGTGGCGTCAGTCTTTGTTTACATCCGGTCTCCTCGTATGTTTTTTTTTTTTTTCTCGTTGCGCTTGCCTACTGCCGTGAGGTACGAACGACACGTACGTTCCTCCATGGATTCTTCCTCGCATCAGGCGAATGCCACCACGGCCAGCTTTGGGTAGTCGGCCGAGCTCCTCATCGACGCGACTAAAATGTACCCATATCTGTATGACAAGCGGCACCCTTCTTTTAAAGATCGGACAAAGAAGGACCAGGCTTGGGCAGATCGGAAGCATGTTCGGCATGTCGAGTAAGTACCGAGATTTTTTGTTTGAGTAGCTATATAAGCAAAAACAGGTGTGTACTGCATGGCTGGCGTTGCCAATGAATGAACAATGAAAATATTGGTATTTGTACTGCAAGGTTACATGGTTAGTTTGCATGAGATGTATTGACTGTGATATGCGAGCGCAGTTGTGTGCATGTTTGTTCTCGCGACTTCCCGAGTTTAACATCGAAATCGACGTGACAGAACATTGTATAGCTGATAATAAAGCTCAGACGTTCGAAATACTGCTCGCAGTTGCCAACTCACCTAGCGCATGCTCCTTGCTGTGTTTGTACGTCATCGTCTGGCCAACGGAATGTGTGCTTTTGTGAACGTGCGGCATTTGCAATGCATAATATCTAGTGCGCGGTGAGGGAGGGGGGGGGGGGGGGTTACGCTTTAATTTTGCCTATGCATTGCAGTTGTGCTGCTTTAAAAAAGAATGCAAAGTAGCTTCTGCTTTGAGCGCATTTTGTGCACTCCACAGAGGAGCGTGTAATTAAAACATGAAAAACATGTTTAGCAGCACTCTCAAATGTCCGGATTTGGGAGTCAGACATGCTGTTGATGCCAAATGACATGCAATCGTAAAAAAAAAAGATATGGTAGTGTTCTAGTGGCTGGGCGAACACTGAAGGAAAGCACAGACGGGGGAATTTATTCCTCTGTAATGTGGCCCAAATCTAATCCTCATTTCTTCACAACTGTTCCTTTCCTCTCCTGTGTTTTTGTCTATTGGTGCCTTTATATTTTATTCCCCGAGGTTATATCTCTCCGCTTTCAACTGTGCCTCGTTTTTGTTTATTTTCTTTGTTCCTATATTTTAAAGTCAATTTTTCATGTCTGCTTCTATGTGTTGGTATGTTTTCATGTTTTGGTCCCTTTATTTTCTTATATTTTTCTTCCTCTCGCTCTCTCTATGTTACACTTTGAGTCATATACTATGTTTGTTGCATTTCTTTCTCTCGAAAATTGTCATCTTGCTCTAGTTAGTTTCATTCTTCTTTTCAAGTTATTTAACATGTTTGCTTTTGTTTGACAACAATCGCTCCCGCTGTACACGGCATTTGCGCTTGGCCGATACCAATGGTATATACTCACCTGTGGAGTTTTGCGCAATGCAGTAATGCTTAGAAAGCTTCACTGTGAAGGTGATAAAGACATCATGTGCTGGTTCATGAAGTAGACTTTTCGCAAGTGAACTTCAATTTCCGACAGTATAAACAGCCTCTTTGTTACAATAGCTTGGCAGACATGCTTACCTTCAAGAAACAGTGTACATAACTCTTTGCGCAACTAATCATTGCGTCAGCTGTGATGTCATGCACATGTAGGTGGACGGTCTAAAACACTAGGTGGGTAGCATTTCTGGAACCCTCGGCTGCAGGTTCCCTCAATCATGTCGTGGTTTTGCAATGTTTAAGCCCCTACCAATAGTTAAGTTTAGATGGCATGCGATTCATTTTGTTGCCCAATATTCAGATTTGTAGGGTGCTGCAGCCGAAATGATCTGGGCAAAGAAAATAAAGACCGCTCACAATTGTGCTGAAATAAAGTAGAAAATTTATCAGCGATACAGTATGCACAATACATTCTTACAGCAAGGGTTTTGTTTTCAGGTGTCCTTGTTGAGAAACGATTTAAGAACCTGCGTGATATCTTCAAAAGGAAACAACACGACATACGTGAAAAAACAAAGAAGTGGAGCCGGAGCAGCCGACATTCCAACAATAAAATGGCCCCATTTTGAGGCCATGCTTGAATTAATGGAAGGAGAGTCTGAGCCTGTGGCGTAAGTTCAATATTAGCTGACTATTGAGTACTAAACAAAAAAAAAGTTTATTTAATTCACATGACTGTTATACATACACATAAATACTCACATATCAATACACATAAGTACACTGCACATAAACATAGAAGTCCCAAGAGGTAATTCACAGTGGGCATGCATGTGATCATGAACTTGATGGCAATGGGCTGTTTTGATGTCGAATAACTGTGGCTACAGCTACGAAGAATAACTCAGTGCATCATTCTTTCTGGATACTGTGCAACATGAGTGCCATTGACCAAAGGTAATGAATAATGCTTACCGTCCATTGAACAGAAAATGAAATGTTTTGGTTAGCATAGCACAATGCATCAGCACAACGCAAAAAATATAGCATACCGTACAAGTGGCACGTGGACAGCTTCACAAAACAGAATATTGAAGACAGAACAGTAAGAATGAAAGAATTGAGTGTACTTCTGTGTCATTCTCGGCTCTCATTTACCAAAAAAAGAAAGGCTTAATACAAAATATAAAAATCTAAAGAGATCGCTTATTGCATGTGTCATGAGGCTGTTCATAGACAAGCATTGCACATATTCATTACAAGAATGCAGCATAAGTACTTATATTGTAGCAAAACAGTGAAAATGCTCTAAAGATGCACACAATAGCACTGACAGAATCACATATTGCATGTTCTCTTGCAGCAGCCACATCACAGCAGAAGAGGCTAACGAGAGGTGAGCATGCACAAAAATTTTCGGTAATGTGCATGCACTTGAAGCTGTACATGCATGGACTTGAACCTAGAAACATTATTTTTTATTACTAGGTGATTGTACTTTGCAAAATTATCAAAAATACAAGCGTGCTTGAAAGGTGGTGTTCAGGTCGTTAGCTTGCCCAAACCACTGCCTTTTTTTCAATACATTCAGCACTCAACACTGAACAGAAGCACACCGAAATACATGAGGGCACAGGCATTGTTTCTGTGTGAATGTGGTTATTTTACAACGTCAAATATTTCTGAAAAAGCAAAGTATTCAGCAGCGACAGGCTGCAATTACTTTTACTTCATCTCCGTGACAATATCTCTTGTTCTCATTTAGATGTGCAGCCTACATAGCATTTTATTAACATAATAGGCACAATAAACTTCTGTATGCACACCTTCCATACAGCAGTGCTCAATCAAGAGGTAACGCAAGTGTAAAATAAACCTCGTGTTGAGCGAAATCATAATGGCATTTTAACTCCCAAAGAATGCCTAAAACTTTTCATGTACTAGCGGCATCGTCAAATACATAGAAAGAAATTTTCATCACTGCAGATCACCGCCTCGGCCAAGACATGCAGCGGAACCGTAACGTACCCCTGATACGGCTGAGGAGACTCGTGTCGACACCTGCAGCAATGAGTAAAACCTTTATGAATCCACCTAAGTAATGACAAATGAAGGGCATGCATAGATAGCCAATCTATTAAACCTTAAAAACATGTTTTGTAACCTTCTTCATGTTCTAGCACATTTGGAGAATGTGCCTAATTTTTTTTTTTTTACAGGTACCTTACAGGCCCTTGGTTAGGGCATTGAGTAAGGGGGGCTAACAAAGACATGTACAACAAGTAAAAGGGCGAAAGGTGCCAAAACGTAAGCTCGAGACATGAGTAACAAATAAACAAGAAATAAGTAAGTATAAATTGACATCATACATCGTTATCAAAAAACAAGAAAGATGCAGTTCATGGCACGCAGCAGTTAGGAAGTGTACAATACGTGTAAGTTAAATTGGCACAGATTGTGGTATAATACACTGGGAAAATCATAAAAGCGCTTACAGGAAGTGTGAACAGTACGTCCTAAGCAAACAAAAATAAAGCACAAAAAATAAGGGGGCAATAAGCGCATTAGAAAAAAACTTTTTGCACAGCATTATGAATGTCATATACATACAAGAACGAAGCTGTGAACATAAAATTATCAACCAAAATGTAAGACCAATTTGTTGCGGAAGGAAACAGGGTTAGTGTCAGATACCAAGTTATCGGGAAGATCATTCCACAACGTGATGGCACGAGGCAAAGCGGATGCGTTAAAAGAGTTCGTTTTGCCGTACATGCGCGAGAAACTAAGCCGGTTGTGTAGTCTAGTTGATAAATAGGAGGGTCGTTCAATTGGAAGTCTGGTCATTTTAGTGCTATTGACGTATTTATGAAAGAGGCATAAAAGAGAAATGTTGCGGCGAGTGGATAATAATTGAAGTGAATAATCCATTTTAAGTTGTGTTACGCTGCAGCAGAAATTATAATTACGAGAAATGAATCGGACTGCCCTATTTTGAACTGCTACATGCACCAGATTTTGCTACATGCAATTTTTCACACCAGATTCTGCTACATGCAATTGCAACACTTTATAAGTTGTATAATAATACTGCCTCCTCCTGCGGTGATGCTTCAGCAACCACCTCAAGAGAGCAGCCACCATCAAAACGGTGTGTAAACAAAAAAATTATTTTAGGTACTCCTGGCAAGAGATCACAACCACAACTTTTCGAAAAGGATCTCTTTCTGTACATTTCAGTAATATGTATAATTCACTGCAGGTCACGCTCGTCAAGACGACAACGGACCTGCGAGGGCGCTAGGTGAGATATACCCCTAACTCTTAGAGGATAAACTTGCAGATTTTTTTCTAACAATCCTGCGCATGCTACAAAACACAAAACTTTATAAGGTTAACGCTCGGTCAAGTTGGTACACAGACATAGTAACAAAAAAGAGTGTGAGAACGACAAGGTAGAAACAGAAGAAACAGGACAGAACACAGACTTTAAACTGATGTTTTTATTGTGGGCACATTTATACTAAGGCAGACAGAACCCATGTAACTACCGTAATATTTAGACGTTAATATCAGAACATCAGCACCCTGTCCCAAAACACGAGTGTCCGTTTCAAAGATCAAAAGCCCATTTATTTCTCACAGAGAAGTAGACGCCCTATTGACACATTTATCTTTTAAGTGTGCTATTTAATTTGCTTCAGTTGCTCTATATTTTTTTCTTTCTTAGTGCCGAAAATCACAAACAGTAGCTGAAAGTCAGTGCTCTGTCTTGTTTCTTCTGTTTCTACTTTGTCGTTCTCACACTGTTTTTTTTTTGCTAAATGGTGCTTTATGAAGTAACAATGCAACCTTAAAGCATTTGCATGAATCGCAATTCACACTTGCTTTGCAGCAATGCAGGAGAGGGCACAAGCCATGAAGCTGTGGCGTAAGCGTGCATGGAGCACCTTGAACACATCAGAGCGAACAAGGGGGTCATCAAAAAAGATAACATTGGTTTCTTCGCTCTACGTACCGATGCACGCCTCAGAGAGCTACCAGTGCACATTGCACAAGATGTAATGCATGCAGTAGAACTTATGCTGTATGAAGCAGAGGCAAAATTGCATCAGAGCAGTGAAGCAAATTGAAGTGTTTATATATATAAAGTCAATGACACCCACCTTTTTTTATCTTGTGTTCACTTTTCTAGTCCTAACTTAAAGGGGTCATGACTGGTCACTCAACAATTGACGGTTGTCAGCAAAAAACAAAACTACAGAGTAAAATGTGCTAGTACACGTGTGAAAAGGGGCCTTAAGAGATTATTTTAGTCAAAAATATGCCGTAGAAGTGCTCGGCTCCTAAAACTCAACCTACCACAAGTGACCGCCATTTTGTCATGGCGTGCGAGACGTCACAAGCCAAAGGAGCAGTGGCAAATGGTATACGCATTGCACATTCACGAAATTATTTGCTGCAAGTACCAGCGCTACATTGCTGACACAGTAGCCATGTTTCGACCCCTGGAAGTCATTTAGCTTTAGTGGAGAGTTCAACAATGCAAAAAAATTTGATTGCAAACGCAGTTGATGACAAAACACGACCGTCTGCCAGAATGCACACTGTGCAGCAGCTTGTCGAGCAAGCGGTTCGTGATGTCATGGATAGTGAGTGCGTCAGTATTGCCCAACTGTCAGGCGACTAGCTCGTTTATAAAAATATGCGATTAAAAATTAGCAGCTTGACCAAATCGCTCGAATTTCGCCAGCTTGTATGTGAACATACAAGAATCAGCTCATGCAACACACATTATGGTTAAAAATTGGGTCTCATGACCCCTTTAAGGCCACTTATTTCTGTGATATAACCGTGCAATAACTCAAATATTTTAACATGAATTATTTATTTTTGTGTTTTCATGGTTATATTTGGACATGACAGTTTTCCCTGTAATGTATCTGTTGTGTCACGGGTGATTTTTTTCTTCTTTGTTTAGCTTAAGAAGATGCTATGTACATAAGTTCTGTAAGCAATAAAATGCATTTACAACCCACCTTCACCTTGTACGCCTCAAGTGCTGTTCACCACTTTGTCCTGCCAAGGCACCTGACCGTCTGTGACGAATTAGTGCGCCAATTTATCTCGCACTTCCTTGGCATACCTACAACGCATAAGTGCCATGTGAAATTTCTGTCGGCACAGCCATGATGGAAGACACACACTGTAAAAGGAGCATGCTGAGCTTGAAAATCTCACACATAGTTGCATTTCAGTGTCGTAGTCATGACGCTACATTGCCAAAGTGTTCCTCATTTTTATGTATTAATGAGCGCTACCTCTGCTGTCTATTTTCTACGACATCATCACAGCTTCTGATAGAATGCATATTTGCTGACTGACTTTAGAAATTTCGATATGTCAAGTTTCATGGCAGCCAAGGTCAGTAACTGCTCGCATTTGGACAAAACCATTGTACACCTTTGAGAGAACGATTGCCCTGTACAGTTAAACCAAATTAAGGCTGGTGCACACCGGCGACTAGGAGCGGTCGCGCGACCATTTGCAACTGGTCGCGAACGGTCGCACTGCTTGTGCACTCTGCAAGCTGTCGTACATGCAGTGAATATTTCTGTGCCTACACATTTTAGCGAATCATAAGCATGCATCAACCTTTTCATGGAAGAGCGTACGTGCTCATATCACTCAGGTTGAAGAAGGGCAACCTAAACGTACCTGTAGCAATTTCCTTAGCATGGATTTCTGAAAAGCTGTAAATTCAAGGAGAACCTATTTCGCAAAACGTACATCACTCAAGTCAATTGTTCAAATTGCTTTCACACAATGTGCTACCGTCCACAATACGTTTTGCCACTGCGCTACTGTCCACAGTGTATTGGGTCACTGTCATTTTAACAGAACATACGTATAATTGTAGCAAGGTGCAGGGGTTAAACACTGCCTATGTTTGTGAGAAATTTCGCATGTGTACTTGTGCAAACACACACCGTCGTGCATGCAGATACATAAAGGGTGGTTGGTTGAACCTCCTCCCTCCCCGATGCTGAAAAATATTTTTGGCATGAATACTCTTTGAGTGCCTCGAACAGCACATCAATTTGTCCTAACAATTTGTGCATAATTGTACTCGCAAAGCTTAGGATTGTGTTTCACTTATTTTATAACATCATTAATAATTGCGTTCTATATAGTACCTGTGCATCAGGATAACAGAAAACGGGAACTGACCGGTCCACAATGTAATGTCATTGTGTAGCGCAGAATCCCATTTTCTGGGATTTTACAAGCGGAAACCACGTACTGATTACGCAATAAGCAACAACAGATGGTTTTGAAATATTCACCACCTGAGATTCTTAACGTACGTGCGCAACAAACGCGCCAACTTAAGTGCATTTCGCCTCCACCTAAAGGCGATCGATGCGGCCGTAATCAAACCCGTCACCTACGCGTAAACTGCCGGCCGCAGTAACGACTGCATCATCGAGCCCGCATACGTCATAAATGCAATTCGTTCTATCCGCCCAAGCAAAACTTCCTTACAAGCGAAGCGCAGCCGCAAGCCACAGCATATTAATCTTCAAACCACACGCTCCTACCTAATGGTCATGGCCAGGCAGTCGTGCGCCGAAATTGTAGGCCGGTGGTTTGTGTCCTGCTTGGATATTGCGGGGCGCAGCAGTTCGAGCACAGTATCGAACGTTCGTGGCGGCATCCGCATGAAGCTAACCACCAAAAATAGAATGAGGTAACATGTTATGCACTATCTTATGAGCACGTAAAACAACCATAAACTTACTCTCGGAAATTCTCCTCGTCGTGCGAGCGCAAGAGCAGACGCCCTGTGTGGACGGCCACTTCTCGCGAGCGAAGGGACGGTCTCACCCACCATCGCCTTGCTTGCTTTGAAGGCTTTTGTGCTGCCAGCGCTGACACGTTGGCTGAGCACATCAGCACCGCCACAACCTCTTCTTCATCACTCGACTCGAAGTCTATGATGCTGCCGGGAGAACGCACACACACACAGCCGTCAAAAACAAACGCATCGCGCTCAGCGGGCTCCGTATCTGATCAGCTGATCGTCGCCGGTCGCCCAAGTTCTCGTTGATAACGAGATCTGTACGTGACTCTCCGGGTTTGCGACTTCCGGTCGCTCGCATGAAGCCTTGCCGGTGTGAACGTCGCTCGCAATTCGGTCGCCAGTCGCAAATGGTCGCGCGACCGCGGCTAGTCGCTGGTGTGCACCAACCTTTAGACGTATACGCGCTCACAGATGGTCGCGTCAAATGCGATTTTTGCCTTGACTACAAAGTCGAATCGTCGAATTCCATCGACAACTTGTTACTGCCACCAGCCCGCAAGGAGTGCCAATTTTTTCGCAAAGAAGACGCATCGTTCATTACACTGCTCACACCACACAATGTTCTCAGTTTCACCGTCCACAAAACTGAACCAATACTCTTTCGATGCCTTTCAGTGCACACTATTCACCACAATAAGCACTTCTTCAGTTACGTTTTCTGTAACGTGTACGACACCGGTCTCATCGCTTCAAGCCTCCTTCTTCCCTTGAACTTGTGTGTGCAAAATTGTTATTGAAAAACATCGTGCATTCTGTTTCTATGGCAAGTGACTTGCAGTGGCATGCATTATTACGAGTTGCCTGTTTAGTAGTTTCTTTCAGACAGAAACACCAGACAAATGCGAACATGTTCGTAAAGGCAGTGCAGTCACACGAAGCGTCACACTACCCAAAATGCTACAATTAACGAGAAAATTTGTACATATTTTATTCCACCGGACCTTAGCAATGTCATTTTAGCTTAAAGATGCCTGCAAAGTTACATGACATGTGACGACATCTGACTCTGTGGCACATGATTATACCATTTTTGGTCAGCCTGACAATAAACAGCCCACAAGATTCCAGCATTCACGCTTTCCGCAAATAAAGCATCGGTGAACTCAATAAACACACAGTAATCCGCGTTATCCGGATGAGAACTGCACTTCAAGTGGAGATGGTCGAAATCAAAATTTGTGGTGCTTAGCCTCCGGAATTGCCCACCGCGCTTTCGTAGGCAACCGTGGAGGCCTGCATATTACTTTTCCTTTTTGACGGGAGCGTCGCATTTTGGCCAATAAAAGTGTGTATGCGCAGGCTACACGCAGAAAATACCCATTTCACGGCACGCTTGTACTAGAAAACTACACGCGCAAATATGCGAGAACCGATTTAATGGCCTATTCACGAAAAAAGTAGCTGTGTATTTTTGTTGAGTTTTTACAGTATAATTACCGAAAAAAAGCTAGCTTTTATGTCATGTCTGTGAAGTAAATTCTCGCTGGCTCATTATCCATATTCATGTCCAGCGTTACTATGAACTTTACCTGAATCGGCATTTCCATTTCCGCCGGCACACACGTATTTCATAGGAGTGTATATTATATATAACTTCAATGTTGTTTGATTAGAGGTGTGAATTAGGTGAGGAGCAACTAGGACTTCATCTCGCCCTCCCCCCACACTGTTTCAAGGAGTTCTTATTAAGTATGTCTTATTCAGACAGACTTAACAGCGCAGGAAGACGAAACTCTTCAGAAACACGCACATACGGTGTTCTTAAGTGTATCGACTTTTTGCGCTGGCAAGTCTATCATAACCATGAACCACCTCAGCCAAGCAGCAGTTTTAGCAAACTATATCTAATGTTAACATTTCTTAATAAAAAGGACCTTATTCGTTCACGCGCACTCGTAAGTCGTATTAGAAGGCACCATATACCGAAAGGCGCCAAGAAGAGCACCGATTATGTGACATATTGGTGTCATTGGGCATTGACCTCATGGTCGAAGAAGGTAACGCTAGGCGAACGGACTTGTGAGTCGACTGAGTGAGTCCGGGCGACTAATGTTTCGGTAAGTTGGAGTCCGAGTGGGTCCGGTAGAAGATAAATTTCCTGAATGTGAGTCCGCCTCAGCAACATTTTTGGTGAGTGTGAGTCAGAGGCAGTCCAAAGCTTAAGGTATGTTTCTTGTGGAGCGCACACAAGAGTTGCTGACCTCTGTTCTGAAGTTGAATAACCAGAAGTGTGGCTGCCCTTGCAGAGAGAGAAAGAGAAGCAAAATGTGTTTTCGAGACGCAGTTGATAAGTTCTATCAACTGTTGGGCACCAGTTATATTACAAATGTCACATATTTATACCACTTTTCAGAAGTACTCTTCACCCCTTTTCAAGTTTCAGAAACTACTACTTATTGTTTCCTTCTACATACATTTGATAATGATATGTGGAATTTAACGCCTCGGAACCACCATATACGATTAGAAGAGAACAGCACAAGGACCTACATAATTTTCGGCTCAATCAAAAATGCAGCCGCCGCAGCCTGGATTCGATCCCGCGACCTGCGGGTCAGCAGCCGAGTACCTCAGCCACTAGACTACCACAGCAGGGCATTCCGCATATATTTCATACACGACACTTCTTCTTTGTAACGGTAGTATTTGTGAGTTACAGCGTCGCGAACTTTCGAGAATGACAAGTAATGAAATTTGTCCCTGCGAGTTAAACATGTACGCCTCCTAAATTAGGCACTTTAAATGAAAATTTTGTTCATTTTTGGACTGCTGGACATAACATACTAAAAATACCGAATCAAATCTAAAGTTTCCATTTTTAAAAGCATTGTAGAAGCCTCGTATAATCACCCTTTCCTCTGTAGCTTTTTCTCTCTCTCTTTGCAACATTTTTACTATCATCTTTTATTCCCCTCATTCTTTCCCCAAAACAAAGTAGCCAGCCGGTCTAAGAACTGGCTAACCTCCCTGTCCTTTCACTTAATCAAACCTCTTCCTTTCGCGATAGCCACGGTCTGTCCTGCAGCTACATTAACCGTTGTTCAGTAGGGTTCCTGTTACCGCGTTATCAATGCGCTTTAGTTGAAGGAGAGGGACGCCAGTAAAGATAGCAAGTAATTGAAATAAAACCATATTGTATGTGTTTTCACTGAAAGAAAAACATTTGACTTCCACGTGTCACTTGCATTTCGAAAAGCGTTTTTTTCGTGCCATATATGGTCACGCCTATGCTCCACGATGGGCAAAATTCTGTTTTGGCAGACTCTCGAACGGCAGTGCACCTGTAGACCTGAACAAGTTCCCCCGCTGTCTCCTGGATGAGTCGGAATTCCGCAAAAATCCGCGCACAGGATCCGCCTCCAAGTCGGAGTTGCCGGACATGTCCAATTCGATGCGGTGGTCCTTCAGAACGGAGTGTTCAGCGCGTGCACTTCTTTTTACGGTGACTTACACCTACCGTTTTCATGTCGCCTTAGGCTCTCGAAGAAGCATAATGCTTTCGCCGTGAACAAAGAGACACAGTCAGTGCGGGGCATGGAGTGAACATGCTCACGCTCTGTCCCTCCGGACAGCATCTCTTTTGTGCACGCAAACGCGCAGGTGCAAGCAATCCACCTGCTGCGATCCAATGCCCCGAAAGGGTGCCCCTAAGTTCTCTTACACACACACACGCACGCACGCACACACACACGCACGCACACACGCACACGCACGCACACACACACACACACAAACACACATACACGCACACGCACGCACGCACGCACACACACACAAAAGCACACACAATCCCGATTCCGTCAGCAGATTCTTTGCTCATACCTAGCAGACCAACAGCTGTCCGAAGCTGCGTCAATAATTCGTTGGGGCAGATTTTAGGAAAATCACATGCAGGATATCGGTTATGGCCCGAAAATGACCCGATACGGTTCGGTATTGAAACGAGTATACGCTGCTAAGACCCTAAAACAAGTAACGCGCTACGGTGTTACTTGTGACCACAGTGTAAGAACTATCAAGCCGCGCTGTTTTTAAAGAACATCTGACAGCGAAAGTTTTGTTTGCGAGTTAGTATTTTACACTAATTTCTAGCTTTGCGTTTGTTAATGCCGAATTTATATCGTAAATGCTCTAACGCATTGTATAATTATTGCTAATTGCGGTAATTGAGATTGATATTGCGTCACTTCGAAACGTCCGCCTAAACACCGTATCAAACCAGCATTCCACAGCGAAGAAGGGCCCGAGACTTAGTGCGCTGAAGCTTTGGTGACGCTGAAACGCGCTGTTTTCGAAGAGAGATATCAGGGTGTGGTGAACAATGAAACGATGGGTATATTTAAGCGTGTCGGCCACAGCAAAAAACGAAAAGCATTCCTGGCGTAAGCCGACTAAACCACCTTGGCAGCAGCCGGACAATAGAGCAAGAGGGGTGACGAACAATAGTCCTTGCCGGGTGCCAGTTGGGGTATCATGCGTGCCCCGCAAATGTTGACCTGGCAAACGGCACAAAGGAAGTCCCGGTTTACCTTAAACCACAGAATATGTCTATTGCACCTGAATACTCGAAAGAACACGCACGCTTAATTTAAAAAAAAAGTCTTCTGAACTGCGTTCGCCACTAATGATCGATCAGAGGTGGCCCCCGCATGCAGGGCTACCAAACAACACAGATATCCTCAGTTTCCAAATCATCATCTGCCAAGTTTTAACGGGACTTGATAAAGGGTTTCTTTATTTTTCGGCATGAAATATTTATCTGTTGTTTCTGATATATTTATATTTAAACAGTTGATGCTTGTATACGTGGCCAACCTTGGCAGTACCTCATTCGCGTCATTAAGCTTCTATAATTTGCAGCTGAAAGAGGCACGGTTGTATCATCTGCGCATATTTTGGCATGTGGGGTATAACGTCCCAAAACCACCATATGATTATGAGAGACACCGTAGTGGAGGGCTTCAGAAATTTCAACAACCTGGGGTTCTTTAACGTGCACCCAAATTTGAGCACACGGGCCTATGCAGCCGCCTCAGCCGGGATTCGATCCCGCGACCTGCGGGTCAGCAGCCAAATACTTATCCACTAGACCACTGCGGCGAAGCCATCTGCGTATATTTATTTATTTATTTATTTAGTTATTTATTTATTTATTTATTTATTTATTTATTTATTATTTTATTTATTTATTTATTTATTTATTCACCTATTTATTCATTTACGTATTTATTACTTCATTAGTGCAAACTACATAGCCCAAATGGGCATTATTGCAGGGGGGGGGGAGAAAAAAATACCTTACAGAATATAATACATTTTTCAAACGTTTCAATGTTATAATAGTATTTAGATATATAAAAAAAGCGAAGGCCCTATGCTACGTTGTTGTAAGCCTTCTGAAATTTTTAGCATGTTGGAGGTACATTTGCCGGTGACTACCTCCTGCTGCCGATATATTCGGTATGATTCAATAGGTGGTACAAATAAGCTGAATTGTGCTCTTCCTTTCCTTGAGACAGAAAATAATATTGAATAAATTCGCTAAAGCATTGCTACAAATAGCGTCACCGCCAATCACAAGCTCAGTAGGCCTGAAGTATTACCTTTACGGCCAAGAAATTTGTTTAGTATTGACCGAGCTAAATCATGTTACTCCTTACATCTCTTTCAAAGAAGTTGTTCAAGTGTATTTCTCTATTCGTAATCCAATAGACTAGTTTATTTTGCGAGGTTTTGAAACGTATAAGCGTTTCGTCGTTCTTGTATATCAGAAAGTTTTCGAAAAATTTACTTTTACGTTTTATTTCCCTAAAGCAAGCTTTAGTCAGCCACGGTTTTTTTTTTTTTTTTGGGGGGGGGGGGTTTGCTCGCATGCTTCTGCTGTTGGTATAGAAAGCATTTCCTGTGAACCCTAATCAGCTAGCCATGGAAATTTATATAGGTGACTTCTGATTTATCCACACTTGAACGAACGGTTAATGATATCTCTCTGAGAAATGTGGCCAATGCATATAAATGAATACCTCGCGTAACTATTGGCTGTCTGAGTTGAGAGGGTTAACAACTTACGGCTTTCTTAATCAAAATAAAAATAGGAAGAAGGCCACTGATGGGCGCGCTCAGTACGCTGAATTAACATTTCGAAGCATTTATGTTAGTGATGAACATCCTTGCTAATGTCGCACAGTTTTTGTCAACCTCGGTTGGGATAATGATAGCATTAGAAAACCGATTTGATTGAATAACTTAACAGAGTTCAAACGGACTTTCTAAGGGTTTCACACCATCTATACTGATTTTACCTGTAAGAGGTAGCATACTACCAGTGTTTCCGGTCCAACATCAGTATGGATCAAAGAATTCTAAAAAGTTTGAATTGTTACCACTAGGAGGGCGGTAATACAACAGAAACAAAACCATTTCATTGGAAACTCAAGATTTCATAATTATTAGGGACAAGCGAAAACTCTTCGACCAGCCGGAATTCTGCTGAATTTTCAGCCGTCATCGGAACACCACCTTCAGAAAGAAGGTAGCAAAGCCAGGTGATCTCATCACCCCAGTTTCGTTCTCGTAGCATGTTTCCGTCATCATATATAAGAACATGAGACTCAGCACTTGAATTAAGCGTGGTTAATTGGTCTTTCTTATTTCGTGCCGATTTTGTATTAAATCTAAAAAAGGAAACACAGTTCTTTTTTGTGGAAAGCAATGCACCTAGTTTTTTGATCACCACACATTATTTGTCTGCCATTTTTCTTTTTTTAGTTAGCATCACTTTGGTAATCGAGAGTGACTGTTCTACTATAACTGAGAATTCCTGCACGCTGACGATGACGTGAACTCGGCTGTTTTCAGTTTTTTTTTTTTACACCTAGAGGTGACTGCGTTTCACCCCCAGAACTTCCGTTGCTTTCCTCTTTTTAGTGGGAGCATTTGCGCAAGCAATCTGTTGTTTGTAGCAATGTCGATTGATGTCTTTTACAGATACTAATGAAGCTGTTGACTCCCGTAAGTTCACCTGGAAAAGATGTCCCTCCCGACTGTCCACAAATGAAGCATACAGCAAATAGCTCTGCAGTTACGTATAATGTAATGTGGCAGAGCCGAAAATATTTTCTCTCTTAGTATACGGGTTTATGGAAAGCTGGTGCCGCCGAAGCTTGTTTCCAATATGACCCATGAGTGTGAACGCTAATAGGATCAGCATATCTCGGTTAAAAGTGGGCTGCAATTACTTTGTTGCAGTGATAAGTATGGACACTTTCAAATAAATTCTGAAACCGAAGTGCTAATTTTTGGCATGGCGAGTTGCCATGAAGAATTCATTGCACCTATATCGGTCAGTTTTTCAGTGGTAAATTTTTGCATCTGACTAT
This sequence comes from Rhipicephalus microplus, assembly GCF_043290135.1. Classification (NCBI taxonomy): domain Eukaryota; kingdom Metazoa; phylum Arthropoda; class Arachnida; order Ixodida; family Ixodidae; genus Rhipicephalus; species Rhipicephalus microplus. The sequence continues at coordinate 6,178,271 of NC_134706.1, read as the reverse complement.
ATCTGCATGATTGTGTGCTGCAGTTTTAATCTCGACAGGTCAGCAAAGGGGATGATTTTTGTGTTGCGTTCCAAATAAAAATATCGCCGGCACAATTCCTTATATCTGAGAGCTCAAAAAGTCGGTCAACGAGACTCTGCAATGACCAATGTTCGCGATGTAGAACATTTACGAAAGCGCCTTGCCAACCTTTAGAGAATCGAATAAATAAGTTTAAAATATCCTCCACAGCGCTGCATAGGCGTATCCTGCTCTGTTTTTAGTGGCAACATGTTGAATACATACTTAAAAAAATATTCTTGTTTTGATGAGTGAGATTAGTTTATGAGCAATAAATAATTGTTCTTGTCTATTTCACATTTCAATAGCGTTATGAAGAACAATATTTCGCAAACGATGCAAGAAAACCGAAAGAGCCCCAGCCATACATACGCACCACCTTCTAGTTAACACATTTGTATATACAAGTATAACCTTGTTTATGAAACAAACCAGAAAGTTGTTAATCGGCTGTAATAGCTTATTGTTGTAACTGTGGTATGAAAACGACCCAGGCCACATATGATACTCACCTGCGTTTATTGCGCTTATTGTTGGTCAATATATCTGAATATTGAAAAAAACAGCTCTGTCTGGACTAGCTGTTTTGAATTAAGTCACCATCAAAGAAACCCTAGCGAATATTCTCCACACAACAATACGCTTCTTTGAGCGAAAAAAAAAGAAAACGTACGAGAAGGAAATGTGTTTGCGATGATGTCATAATGAACATTCCGCCCAAATCGCACCAACCCTATCGACTGTCACAGCATCAAAAAGTCTTTATTTCAATGAGGTATACGATGATACTAATCAGCGAAATTATAATTCGTTGTCTTCTGAGGAATACAGTGACTAATATTTCTAAGTTTCAATTATATTCGCAAAGCCAATGTGACGAAAATATAAAAAATTCTGTCTAAGACCTGTGTAGTCCCAGGCGCTGATTCCAGCGTAGTATTGAAACATAGAACTTTCACCTTGATTTTCTCCTCTGTAATATTCCTACAATGGCGAAAACTACGACCTTCGAGCTTTTAGAGAACAGTTTGTCAATGAAAACGATTTATTGTTTGGTCTTAGTGTTCCGATAGCTTCCTAAACAACCACCGATAACTTGTTTCTCTTGCTTTGGTGCGACCACGTGTCTCGAAACTAGTTCTCGGAAACCCCACAAAGCGAGCGAATGCGACTCGGCCAAGCGACACCTCTGAAGATATTATAGGATTAGGTTCGAGTATGCATAATTATGTTCGGCATGCGACCAATAACTTTCCCCGTCACGGGTTCTTCTATTTAAGAAGAACTGGTCCACTGCCTGATGATTTCTGAGAAGAGAACTTGGCACTTTCAACGCACTGAATGGAGGAGATGAAGAAGCCGTGTTCAGTGCGTTCTGGAAGGTGCATGGGGAGGGAAAAAAATAAAGAAAACAACAGAAGAGGGACGCATATTCCTCAAGTTCCGTATTTTTGTAGATGAAGGTTTTAGGCATATCTGCACGTGCATATTTCACTCGGTTTGTTCTGTCGTGGCGAGAAAAACAGGAAAGAAAAAAGACGCCAGACTAGGCTGTGTGCCCGAGTACAAAGAATACTGACTCAGAACAGCATTTGGATGGGGGGGGGGGGAGAGGGGGGTCCTTCATGTTTTGGGCAGCCCAGTGAGGACAATGACGGGGCCCAGGTGGTGTCTAGAGGAAGTCAGTGTACAAGTTTGTGCTTGAAAAAAAAGTAATAAAAACCTGTGGATGGACGTTGTTTTCAAGAAAGCGAACCTGACACCTCGTTCTATGGAGGAGGTTATTTTGCCCCTTGACTGACCAATGAGGAGGTGCATGAGCCCCGGCTTGCTCCAGAGGGTGAGGGATAAAATAACGTCTCGGTGTCGTATCTATGCACTCTTGTCTATCGAGTGAACGAAGCAGCTGCTCGTCCTTCACTCCTGTGCTGCCTTGACGCCTTGGACATGGAATACCCGTGCGTCATCGACATGGATTCACCGTCAACGAGATCGGCTGACCTTGGTGGAGGCGACGATGTCCTTGAGCATGCTAGGTAAGTTTGGCCTTTCATTACGCTACTAGAGATATTTAATCGAACTGATCAAGCTCAACTTCATGGATACTGATGAAATAGCGAAGCCGGTGGTCTTCGCTTTTTCAGGTTATCACACTTCAACGCTTCTAAATACTTTCAGGTGGGTAGTATCGCAACTTTTAAATAAGCACAGTTTTTTAAAGTGGTCATATAAATAAGTGCATTGAAGCCAACGTGGCTGTCACCTTCGGGTTTAACCTGTTTTGGACGCCGCGTTAACTGAAAGTATTATTCACTGTCGTCGCGTCTACAGTATGTATCGTTTTTTTTTGTTCCACCTTTAGTTATTTATTTCAGTGGCAATGACAGCATTGATGAGTGTAAGCTTTTTTCATAACCATAGTTATGTTTCATTGTCTTGCATTACTCTCACACACACTGTAGGATAGGTATACTATTCTCAAATTTCTGCAAAGGTGTTGATAAAGTCATTCCACAGAAACTCGCTTGCCATCTTCGACCAACTTTATCCAAGAAATACATTATGCTTTAAAATTAACAAATGCAATGTATTGTTCAATAGAAGGGGTGACTTTCCGGTCCCAACTCGTGTACCATGAGGCAGTTCGTTAGGCCCTTCGCTTTATATTGTATACTGATGATACTGTTAGTGTTCGTAATGCCGCTGCGTAACCGAAGTTGTTTGCCTATGAACATGCATGCTTTGTAAAAAAAAAAAAACTAGAAATTGTACTAATTCTTAAAGCACAAGAAGCCAAATTTGGGCTAGCTGGTGGTTTATGCTAGAATAAAACAACAGCGGAAAATTATAGACAAAGCAGGGAGAATAGAAGACAACGTCTTTGTCTTTATGTTTATGCTAATATTTATCCAAGCTGACACCTAAAGGACCATTAACACAAGTCTGGACAATATACACAAATTCAGCACATAAGTTGCGAACGTAAAAAAAAATGTCATGAGAAAATTTATGAGTAGTCTTCTTTTTTAAATCAGGCTCTTATCCTGTATCGTATTCGCATGTCGTATAGCTGTAGTAAGACGGTAAATCGGGCCAGTTGGTTAGAACCCATCGTGAACTTTCTTACAGCGCAACACCAGAAAAAATACATGATGATGTTTGATGTTTTATGGCGCAAGGGCCGATTCACGGCCAAAGAGCGCCAGTTCATTTTACTAAAAATATGGACAATGATTGTGATAAGTGGCTGTATAAGGGCCATAAAATTCCTCGCAGTAAGGCGGGTAAAAACATACAAGTAATAAAATGATGACCATGCCGTGAAAGGTGTGTGTGGTGTGAATAGATGACAAAAGTTGGTGATAATAAAAGACGATGGTGGATATGTATGGCATTAGCACAAGTGCCTCACTCGTTCAAACCCTTGCGTCCAAGGGCCGTGAGGCATGTGCTTTCTTGTGTAGCCACCGCAGCAAAAACCTCTCTGGAGAGGTCATGCTACGGTATGCCCGGGTATATGACATGAAAGCTGTGAATTTCTTTTAAAAACGCTAACAATGATTTATGACTAAAAAGTGGTTCCCTACCGACAAACATTGCAGGGTGTGAAGGTATATGTTGTCGGTAGAGTAATGGAAAATGTTGTTTTCTTAGAGTTTCTAAATGTTTACACTGGATTAGTATGTGAAGGACTGTTAATGTTTCACCACATTTGTCGCACAATGGTGGATCGTCACTAGACAAAAGATGTGTGTGTGTTGCGTATGTGTGTCCTATCCTGAGTCTCGTTAGTATTACCTCTGTATAACGCGATTTTGATACTGGCAGCCAATGACCAAGGTGTGGCTTAATAATGTGTAGTTTGTTTTGTGTGTGTGTATTCCACTTGCTCTGCCAGAAGTCTCTGATGTTTCGTTTGAGAGACGGCTTAAGATCAAGGGCCGGGATTAATATGGGTGTAGTGGCGGTGCCCTCGTGGACGGATGCAGCAAGCTGATCCGCCATCACGTTGCCTTGAATTTCACGATGCCCTGGCACCCAGCACACTACAACATGTTGGTTGAGTGTGTAAAGTGTGCACAAAATAGAGTAAAGTGAGATGAGGACAGGGTTTTTCTGTTTTTTAAGACTGTGCAGAGCCGTTACCACACTAAGGGAGTCTGTATAAATTACTGCTTTTTGTATTTGTAATTGTTTGATGTGTTTAGCTGCCACAAGTATCGCGTAAGCTTCCGCCGTGAAGATACTTGTGTCTGGATGTAGAGGGCCAGCATCCGAAAAGGAAGGGCCAACAGCAGCGTAGGACACAGAGGAGTTAGACTTAGAGGCATCTGTAAAAAACTCAGGACGTGTGTATTTGTGTTGAAGTTCCAAGAAGTATGTTCGAATATGGGCAATAGGCGCATGTTTAGTAACTTCTAAAAAAGACACATCGCAATCTATAGTCTGCCACTGCCACGGTGGCGGGTATGCTACAGGAGCCATTAAATTGTGTTCGAGTGACACTCCAGTGTCCTCGGCTAGACCCTTCAGGCGAACTGAGAAGGGCTGCCTCATTGAAGGCCTGTTTTGAAAAAGAATGGAGCTCGACAAGTCATTTATAGTAGAGTATGAGGGGTGCCTCTTGTCTGCTTTCACCTTAAAGAAATAAACAAAGGACATGTAGGTTCTTTGCAGGTGAAGCGACCACTCATTTGACTCAACGTAAAGGCTTTCTACGGGGCTGGTGCGAAAAGCACCCGTAGAAAGGCGGATGCCCAAATGGTGCACGGGGTCCAGCATCTTCAAGGCACTTTGAGTAGCAGACTGATAGACAACGGCCCCATAATCTAAGCGGGTGCGAATGAGGCTTCTATAGAGGTTCATGAGGCATTGCCTATCACTACCCCAAGTAGTACGTGACAACACTTTTAAAACATTCATGGCTTTTAAACATTTTGTTTTTAGATACTTGATGTACGGCACGAAGGTCAACTTGTTGTCCAAGATTAGGCCTAAGAATTTATGCTCGGCTTTGACGGACAGACGTTGCCCGTTCAGTCGAATGTCAGGTTCCGAGTGCATGCCTCTCTTTCGAGAGAACAAAACACACGTGCTTTTTTGTGGGTTAAGTCGAAATCCGTTTTCATCTGCCCATTTGGAGATCTTATTTAAACCCAGCTGAACCTGCCGCTCACATATGGCCAAGTTGCATGACTTGAAGCCAAGCTGAACGTCGTCGACATATGTACAATAGAACATATTGCGGGGAATGGACAAGTGCAAAGAGTTCATTTTGATAATAAAAAGTGTGCAACTAAGCACGCCACCTTGTGGCACGCCTGTTTCCTGGACAAATGTTTGGGAAAGCACACTGCCCAGACGGACACGGAAAGTCCGCTTTGACAGGTAACTTTCGATTATATGAAACATTCTTCCGCGCACACCAAGGTGAGACAGGTCTCTTAGAATGCCGAACCGCCATGTTGTATCATACGCCTTTTCGATATCTAGGAACACAGAGAGAAAATATTGTTTATGGACGAAGGCGTCTCTGATCTGTGCCTCGATACGAACAAGGTGGTCTGTGGTGGATCTACCTTCTCGAAACCCGCACTGAAATGGGTCGAGCAAATTATTTGTTTCAAGGAAATGTACAAGTCGGCAGTTTATCATTTTTTCGAAGACTTTGCACAAGCAGCTTGTGAGTGCTATAGGCCTATAACTCGAGGGTAAAGAAGGGTCCTTGCCCTCTTTCAAAATGGGAATAACAATAGCCTCTTTCCAGGAGGTAGGAATAGTGCCAGAAGACCAAATAGCATTGTACAAACAAAGTAAGGTTTTACGGGTTTCGTTTGGTAGGTTTTTTAACATTTCATACATCACACGGTCAGAACCTGGGGCAGAAGTACTGCAGGAGTTTAGAGACATTTGCAGCTCAGCTAGACTGAAAGCTTGGTTATATGCCTCGGATCTAGTGCATTTGTGTTCGAGTTTCTGCTTTTCTATTCTTGTTCTGTATTTTTGGAAAGTGTCAGTATAGTGGGACGAGCTGGATACCCGTTCAAAGTATGCCCCGAGGAAGTTTGCCTGATCTTCCAAGGTATCACCTTGAGTGTTTACGAGTGGAAGTGTGTGTACTTGTTTCCCTGCTATCCTACCGACCATGTTCCAGACTTTTGCCTCCTGTGTGTATGAATTAATCCCTGACAAAAACTTCTGCCAGCTTTCTCTTCTGGCCTGCCGACGCGTTCTCCTTCCTTGAGACTTTATTTTCTTGAACGTGTCAAGATTTTCCGCTGTTGGCGAGTTGCGCAGCAATCTCCATGCCCTGTTCTGTTCCTTTCGCGCATTACGACACTCCGTGTTCCACCATGGGACGTGTCGTTTGCCGGGCATTCCAGATGTTTGCGGTATGCACCTGGCTGCTGCGTCAGTTAGAAAAGCTGTGAAGTACTTCACAGCTTCATCTATGTTTAACCTACATATGTCTGTCCAACTCAAACGTGTAGTGTTGTGGAACTGTTCCCAGTCTGCTTTGTTTATCAGCCATTTGGGAACATGTAGAGGACATTCATATGTTGTTTGTGAACTCAACACTACAGGAAAATGGTCACTTCCATATGGATTGTTTATGATTTTCCATTTCAATAGGGGTAGAAGTGAAGGTGATACGATGCTGAGGTCTATAGACGAGTAAGTTTTGTTGGCAACGTTATAGTAGGTTGGCTCTTTCCTATTCAACAAACAGGCGCCGGAAGAGAAGAGAAATTGTTCAATGAGACGACCTCGTGCATCACAGCGAGAATCGCCCCACAGTCCACTATGTGCATTTAGGTCCCCAAGAAGCAAATAAGGTTCCGGTAGTTCGTCTATTAGGGACTGAAATTCACGTTTTTCAAGACGTTGGTGGGGAGGTACATACAAAGAGCAGATGGTGACGAGTTTGTTTAAGAGTACCGCTCAAACAGCCACCGCCTCAAGGGATGTCTGGAGTGGTAAATGTGTACACGCTACTCCTTGGTTAATAATAATGGCTACGCCACCGGATGACGCCACAGCATCATCTCGGTCCTTTCGGTATATGACGTAAGCACTTAAAAAATTTGTATTGGAGGATTTAAGATGTGTTTCCTGTACACACAGCACTTGAGGTGAGTGTTTGTATAAAAGCTCTTGGACGTCGTCGAGGTTTTTAAGCAGGCCTCTGACGTTCCAATGTATAATTTGTGTTTCCATATTGGAAGTAAAGTAGTGCTGTGTGTACGTTAAGGGAGTGACTTGTTTAAACTGAAAGGTCGAGCTCAAGTAGCAGGGCTATTATCAGGCCCTGTTATGAGCTTTTTAGTTTTCTTGGCGCGCTCCAGAGAGCCGCGCCGCTCTTTTGGCACCAGAGGTGCCGCCGTATCCATTGCCTCCTCGGAGGCACTGGATGCCCGCTCATGCGAGCTGGTTTTTCGAAGCTTGGGCCTCGCCTGGAGGAGGTGCATGAGCACCTCGTTCTTTGGAGGAGGTTATTTTGCCCCTTGACTGACCAATGAGGAGGTGCATGAGCCCGGGCTTCCTCCAGAGGGTGAGGGATAAAATAACGTCTCGGTGTCGTATCTAAGCATTCTTGTCTATCGAGTGAACAAAGCAGCTGCTCGTCTTTCACTCCTCTGCAACCCTTGACGCCTTGGACATGGAATATTCGTGCGTCGTCGACATGGATTCACCGTCAACGAGATCGGCTGACCTTGGTGGAGGCGACGATGTCCTTGAGCATGCTAGGTAAGTTTGGCCTTTCATTACGCTACTAGAGATATTTAATCGAACTGATCAAGCTCAACTTCATGGATACCGATGAAATAGCGAAGCCGGTGGTCTTTGCTTTTTCAGGTAATCACACTTCAATGCTTCGAAATACTTTCAGATGGGTAGTATCGCAACTTTACATTAAACGCAATTTGTTAAAGTGGTCATATAAATAAGTGCATTGAAGCCAACGTGGCTGTCACCTTCGGGTTTAACCTGTTTTGGACGCCGCGTTAACTGAAAGTATTATTCACTGTCGTCGCGTCTACAGTATGTATCGTTTTTTTTTGTTCCACCTTTAGTTATTTATTTCAGTGGCAATGACAGCATTGATGAGTGTAAGCTTTTTTCATAACCATAGTTATGTTTCATTGTCTTGCATTACTCTCACACACACTGTAGGATAGGTATACTATTCTCAAATTTCTGCAAAGGTGTTGATAAAGTCATTCCACAGAAACTCGCTTCCCATCTTCGACCAACTTTATCCAAGAAATACATTATGCTTTAAAATTAACAAATGCAATGTATTGTTCAATAGAAGGGGTGACTTTCCGGTCCCAACTCGTGTACCATGAGGCAGTTCGTTAGGCCCTTCGCTTTATATTGTATACTGATGATACTGTTAGTGTTCGTAATGCCGCTGCGTAACCGAAGTTGTTTGCCTATGAACATGCATGCTTTGTAAAAAAAAAAAACTAGAAATTGTACTAATTCTTAAAGCACAAGAAGCCAAATTTGGGCTAGCTGGTGGTTTATGCTAGAATAAAACAACAGCGGAAAATTATAGACAAAGCAGGGAGAATAGAAGACAACGTCTTTGTCTTTATGTTTATGCTAATATTTATCCAAGCTGACACCTAAAGGACCATTAACACAAGTCTGGACAATATACACAAATTCAGTACATAAGTTGCGAACGTAAAAAAAAAATGTCATGAGAAAATTTATGAGTAGTCTTCTTTTTTAAATCAGGCTCTTATCCTGTATCGTATTCGCATGTCGTATAGCTGTAGTAAGACGGTAAATCGGGCCAGTTGGTTAGAACCCATCCTGAACTTTCTTACAGCGCAACACCAGAAAAAATACAGGACAGGGAAGGAGTAGAACAGAAAGAAAAGACGGCTGTCTTTTCTTTCTGTTCTACTCCTTCCCTGTCCTGTATTTTTTCTGGTGTTGCGCAATAAAAAAGTTCACGATGTCGTATAGCTGTTCTACTTCTCTATTCTCGGGACGGCTGGTTGGGGTGTACATCTGTGCTAATTTCATTTTGCATCACCTGTTCGCTTCGATCACGAATTTCTTTACATTTTTGTTGATGCAAAGAAAGTCTGTGAATCAAAAAGAAATCCAGCACCACACATTATCCTGTTGGGAAGGCAGACATCGCATATGTGTTTTTACACTGCATGCTTCCACGGATATTTTCCCATTATGCAAAATAATACTCTAGTTAACGTTTTCAAACTTACTCATTCACAATCAATCTACGTCTTCGCTTCGATTAGTGAGCTTGCGTTTTTTTTAGGGGCGAAGCTCCTTAGGGCGTGGGCTGTGCGTCCCCTGTAGTCTGTATGTAGCCACCTCTAGTTTAGTTCTTGCAGTGTTTACTAGATGGCGGTACCGTCTCGTGTATGTAGCCACCTCTAGTTTAGTTCTTGTAGTGTTTACTAGATGGTGGTACTTGTAGCTGATGATGAAATGATGCAAGATGTTATAAACCAGAAAGGGGTACTTGTAGTTGATGAAAGACGCGAGATCTTATAAAATAGGAATGATGTCACATATGGCGTGTGTCATTGGTTCAAGGCAACCGTTCGATTTAGTGTGGCGACGTACGCTAGGGGGAGCGATGTAATAAAATCGAGTGGGCAAAATGTACAGAGGATTCATGGTTTACCAGGTTTACCTCCGGAGCTTCGCCCACTCATCATCATTCACTTCGTGGATATGGCGGAATTTTTTTTTGCTTGATGGGGATGGGTGGATGAATTGATATGGCTGTACCCTTTAGATCGGGCGGCGGATAACACCACATACTCATAATGCTTAGGAACCAAAGAATAGATTTATTTTTTCCTTTAAATATTAAAGTTAGGGACTGGTACTTCGCAGTAAAGGATTGAGCTTTCACTCGTGCCTTGAATACAGCAAACAATCAGATAACCTCCTAGCCATTTCTACCCGCTTAAAGTCTTTTTTTTGCCCTCCCTGTCCCTAAACTTCAGGGCTTTAAAAAACTCATCCTGAACTGCCATCATCCTGAACTGCAGACTGAAGCCCTTTACAGAACATTATTAAGTGTTCGGCTGTTTCCTCTTTTCGCCACATGCCTGCATACCGCGTCTACCTCTTCGTATTTGGGCTAATATGTCTTGGTTCGCAATACTCCCGTCCTGGCCTCAAACAATAGAGCACTACCCCTAGTAATATTAGATATCCTTTCCTTGGCACTTTCCTGCTTAAAAGTTCGATAAACCTCTAGTGTGGACTTCTTAATCATGCCAATTTTTCACATGTCTGTCTCCGTTTCCTTCACCTTCTTCTTAACCGATAGTTCTTTTTGGTTTGGCTGTCTGCTGTATTTTACCCGTCAGTTTTCTGGTTCGCTTCCTCCATTTTGTATCGACATTCTTCATGTACAAGTTTAGTTGAAACCCTTCCTAGCCCAACGCTTTTCCCCATTTCTCTTAATAGCTTCTCAAATTTTATCCTGCTGCTGGCTTCCCAGCTCTCGAATGATGTTCATCCCATATCGCCTTGTATTCCTTGATTTGATGTATTCCTGTGAGCTCCTAAAGCAAGCCTACCTATTCCACCTTGCTTAATTTGTAATTTTGCTTGAACATCTGTTCTCATGGAGAAGACCACATTGCTTAACTTCAGACAAGGAACCATGACTTCTTTTCAAACTCCTCTCACAATATGTTACCTATGGTAATTTCGCACTGCCCTGTTTTTAGGAGCGAAGCTCCTTAAGGCGTGGGCTGTGCGTCCCCTGTATGTAGCCACCTCTCGTTCAGTTCTAAGTATTACGCTAGCCACCGCCCGTTCAAAGGGTACAGCCATATCCATCCGTCCATCCGTCCGTCCATCCATCCGTCCATCCGTCCGTCCGTCCGTCCAAAAGATGCAAGACGTTATAAACTAGACGGTGGTACGTGTAGTTGATTATGAAAGATGCGAGGTGTTATAAAATAGGAATGATGCCACATATGGCACGTGTCATCGTTAGATAGTGCGGCGACGTACCCTAGGGGGAGCGTTGCAATAAAATCGATTGGGCAAAATGTACGGAGGATTCATGGTTTACCAGGTTTACCTCCGGAGCTTCGCCCACTCATCATCATTCAGTTCGTGGATATGGCGGCATTTTTTCATCACCGCTCATTCCTGTTGTCTTTAGTCGCTACGTATCTTTCGTGTCTCTTAGGTACTCGGACCCATTGCTTATCCATACGCCTAGATATATAATTTGTTCGTTATCTTTACCGTGACCTCCTGCATTCTAAGCTCACTACCTTCATTATCATTGAAAATGATCACTGCTGATTTTTCCTTAATGAATCTCAAATCTAACCTATCTCCCTCAAGAGCGCAGATGTCTATCAATCTCTTCAAATCTTCTTTGTTGTCGGCAATTAGCACTCTGTCATTTGCGTACATATGCTGGTAGTGCCTCTTCAATGAACTTTCCTTGTTTCACAGAAAGGCTGAAGCCAAGTCCACTCCGCTCTAATTTATCCTCTAATCCTTGTAGGTACATTATGAATAACACGGGTGACAGTGGACACCCTTGCCTCAGCCTTGTTTTATCTTTGTGGGCTTGGATACCTGTTTCTGTGATTCTATAACTACCTTGTTATTTTTATAGATATCCTTTAAAAGATTAGTGACTCCATCTTGCAGACCTATTGTGTCCCGTATTTCGCACAAGCCCTATTGCACCACGCTGCTCCCTTGATAACCAAAAGTGCTAGTCACGGGGGCCTGTGTTCCTTTTCTGATATTTAGATGCACTGCATCAGTGAAAACAGATTGTCTTTCAACCTCCTTTGTTTTCAAAACCCATTCTGCAGTTCCCTCAGCATCCACTCATCCTCTATCGATGCCTGCAGTTTTTCCTTTATAATGTCACTGTTGTAGGATGGCAGTTGTTTATGTCGGCTTTGTCGCCGTTTCCCTTATAGATTATGCTTATCCCACTAAGTTTCCATCCATCGGGACTTCATCATCGATTATTGTTTTGCTCGCTGGCTCTCTGAAAGCCTGCTTATTCTTGGGAACCAATGTCTTTCTACGCATAATTGGGATGCCATCAGGGCCTCTTGAAGTACAACTAGGAACCATCTTCTCAGCCCTTTCCAACTTTAGTTGTGTTTAGAAACAGCGCTTGCGAGAGTGAGTTGTGAGAAACAGCGCGCGGTGGTGGGAGCCAGCCATCAGGATGCTGCTGCGGCACAGCTCTCTCCATGTAAATGCGTTGGAGATGCAAAACGCGCACGACTGATTGCATTCGCTGCAACATACTGGACCCTAACGCTGTGTTATCAAGCTATCTGCCTGACATTTCAAATATTAATGAGAGAGCGTATCACGCAGTTCCACTTCTACTAAACAAAAATTTCACTAAGAGGTAAAAACCGTACATCTACCTTCTTCTTCATGTGCTAGACAATGGCGTAACAAGGGTAGTGCAACCCTCTCAGTAATTTTCAACTTTGCAGCACGCGCGAACAGTCATAAAGATTACTTGAACGGTCGTAAAGTATACTTGGCTGACTGCAGTAACACCAAATACAGAGCAATAATTTCTGCGCTTTTGTGGGCACCACCATTTCACCGTTGACCAGGGGCGTAGCCGGAGAGTGGCAAACAGGGCAAGTTCGCCCCCCCCCCCCCCCGAAATTTTTTTCGCCTTGGCATAGACAGTGGAAAATGACCATTTTAAGGGCAAGGTAGTGCTCACCCCAAATCAAGGTAGTGCCACCCCCCTCTCCTGCCCCTAAATATATAATTCTGGCAACACGAATGCCATATACCACATGTTCCTACGACCAAAATATAAATCGTTCATCCCAATGCGCTTCGCAAACGACCCAGTTTATCTAATAAGGTTTGTCAGCGCGCAGGATCAAGTGCTTTCACTGAACCTGCCGTCTTTCACTGCACTTCTCTCTGGCTTAAACATACCCTACAGTGAATCCTGGAGCAAAACAGTGTCAGTCGGTTTTTTATCACCAAACCAGGAACGATAACGGCCGTTTCGCATGAACAGGCTGGTCGACAATATGTGCCATATAATAATCATCTATTATTTTTGCGACTATGCTCCTTGAGTTCACCTGAAACTTTTACAGCCTCCATCACTATTGCTTGCTACCTAGCTTATTAATTTCATTTTACTCTTCTGTATGAAATTGTATTTTTTTGCACATGGGGACCGTTCTTTTACTTGCGTGACGCATGTATTCCTTATCCCTTGTCTTTGGTTGTGATGTGCTCTGTGGTTTGAATATAATCCATAATATTGCGTCCCTCATAAAAAACAAGTTATATGCCAGACGAACTGGCATATAACTCGGAAACATGATGAATGAGCCATCATTTTTGTGGAGCTAAGTTTGGAAGAAGAACGTGCAATGCAACCTTCAAGCCTCCTTCCACGAAAAAAAAAAAGGTTTCTTCTAATCGAGCTGTTGCACCACGATGAAATGAACTTTTTTTTCCCACAATAGCGCAGGGCCTTGAATTTTAACTACAGTGAAATTATAGACCAATATAGGGTAATCGATTGATTGTGCTGCAAGAAATCTAATGTCATTATTTCACAGTCATATAGTATTATAATAACAAAGACGCCCTAATAAAGCAAAATACTACTTATTCGGCACCGATACTCTAGGATTTATCGCAATCTCAAAGCGTTTTCAGAGATTAATGGCATCAGGGATATGGGTGTGTATGGGAGTAGCATAGGCAACATCAATTCTTCTCGTAATCGCCGAAGCCCGTCATGCGACATTCTCCTTAACACGAACGGTCGGGGCCTTTCGTCATGTTTTCCGCATTTCGACTCAGCACGAGTACATCCATTGAATCTCGAACTTACGGAAAGAACTAAATGGAAGCTACACTGTATTGTTCAGGAACTTAAGGAATTAATGACGACGTCTGAGATAAACAGCGTTGAAAATTATTTCTCTCCTTGGATGCTGTCCCGACTAAAAATACTGTTGTCGGTCGAGGGAATAATATATAAAAGGGACATGTTCACGACAGTTGTGCAGCAACTGGCACTATTTCAGATTTGTTCCCTGTATCCATAGTATATACACGTGTATATAAACGGTTCTTGGTATACAATTTTCTCCTCTTCAGCTTTCGTCATTTCATACTTGGCCATAGAGCAGACATTAAAAATATATCGAGTGACAGCTTCTATTTTCGGAACTGTTTGCACTTCTATCTGCATTACGCTTTATAACATCTAGAAAAGAAGCACATGTATGGGCCATTTTTAGAAATTGGCAGGCGTCTCTAGCATCCCCGCAAAGCGATAGAAAACTTTCTACACGCTTACCTGTTACATGACACCTTTAAACAACAGGCAAAACCAAGAAAATAACCACGTGATTGCATTTCAATGAATACCATGTCACTGCAGCATTCCGAGAAACACTGCAGTGGACACCACGGCAAATAAAGCCCACAATGAAGAAGGTCCTCAGACAGATAACCTGTAGCGTCGCCAACGACAAATGGTTCAACGAAATGTCTAAAAGTTCAGACTTAATTTTAATAGACCCTGACGAAGTTACGTCCCCGGCTGCTTGAGTGGCCGAAATATGAGACACAAAGAAAAGTACTGCGAGATAGTTTGTGACTTATAGTCAGGAGGCCTTTAACAGTGACAAAAATACGAGGTCCATGACCAACAGCAGCTCTTCAGAAAAGAGCGCTTGTCGCCTTTAAAAGTTTTCTTAAAGAATCAAAATCCTTATGTAAATATTGACCTACCGTATGCGATTTCGCCTGCGTTTAGAAAAAAAAAATAACCAACCATTTTGAGTACTATACGTACCCTATAATGGGAGAGCATAAAGCCGTCCCGTGGGCCTCACACTTGATGAGGCCACGCGCACAGTTCATGCTTAATGAAATTTGTAATATTTAGATAGTGTGTTTCATATGTGTACTCATTTGTCTCAGTGTGAAATGACCTTGTCTGTGGAACTTGTTTACATATGAGCCTACTGCCGTATCTGAACTGACCTGTGACATTTGGCTAGCGTGTACTTTGATTGATTGATTGACGTGTGAAGTTTAACGTCCTAAAACCACTATATGATTATGAGAGACGCCGTAGTGGAGGGCTCCGGAAATTTCGACCACCTGGGGTTCTTTAACGTGCACCCAAATCTGAGCACACGGGCCTACAACATTTCCGCCTCTATCGGAAATGCAGCTGCCATAGCCGGGATTTGAACCCGCGACCTGCGGCTCAGCAGCCGAGTACCTTAGCCACTAGACCACCGCGGCGGGGCTGTGTACTTTCACATAACATGTTGTACATTCTTGCAGTTTGTGCCCTTACTGTTTTTCTTACTGCATATCTTGTATACTAAGAGAGAAGGAGTACCCGGTGCCACAATAATGGCACCAACCTCTTCTATTTCATTATTATAATTAAAAACGTTTGAGGTGGAAGTTTCTTTTTTGAAAACTTTCGCTAATATCTCTCAACCTGACGTCACGAGTTTCAAATTGTTGTTTTGTATTTTGGGGAAAAAAGGTTTTATGAAAGCTTCCATGCTCACTTATCGGCCCTCTCAATGGACACTTCGTCTTAACTGCGTAACAACTACGCAGGACATAGTAGGCAGCGTCAAAATATATGGCGTCGTGAAGTTTGGTGTGTCAAGTTGATGGTGGCGTCCCACCCTGATTTGGCTTTTCCTTTCTTAGCGCTTGTTGCCTCGCGGAAATTGGGGTTACCTCTGAATTGGGAAACCGTAATTTACTAATCAAAGGAATATTGATGTACAGCGCACTTGTTATGCTATTTTATGTATGTATTTGCCTACTCCTGCGATAGCCCTGTGGAGCTGCATTATGTTGAAATAAATAAATAAATAAATAAATAAATAAATAAATAAATAAATAAATAAATAAATAAAATATTGTTTTTTAATCATTTTCATCTTCAAGTTTTAGTCACCCACCTCTGCCTGCATTGCATTCTTCATCAAATTTATTCGTAGGCTTTCATTAAAAATCACTTTCGCAATCAAGCGTGGCCGCAACTGTAATTACGTTAAGCCATAAAAGGGAGCTAGTGGTCATAAGTGACGATCTGAGAAAATGTGTGATACCTGCAAGTTAAGATACTCAGTTTGCGAATTACATTTTTGTAAAATTGCAATTACAATTTAAAGCTACATGACTAGATGCCAATAACAACTTTTTAAACGAAGAATTCAAGGGTAATAATAAAGAATGAACACAATTAACACCTTTATTCTGCTTTTAAGACTAGCGAGATGTAGAATTCAGCGTACACTACAGCGGCATGAACTTGAGAGATTCCCTGTATTTAACACAAATGAAACTCGTCACAGCAACTTTGGCTATAGCATAATTAATTCTAAGCCCTGAACTCGGTGAGGCGCTCGGCCTGTCCAAACAAAAGTTATTCCAGCGGGAATTTCGCTACAGTGCCAAATAACATGTTATTTCTCATAAATCTAATATTGTTTGGATTGCCCGTATCACACAGCACTGATATCACTAAATATTATTGTATTAGGAAGACAATGCGAATTCATGTACGTTCTGCGTAGTAATATTTCTATATTGGAGGGAAACTCGCTCTATGTGCGTTTCCCGTCATTCCAGTGAAGCTATAGTATACACACTTCAAAAAAGAGCTTACTGCGCTGCCAAAGACATGCTAGGGCTGAATGCATTATACTGTTCAGGAGTTTAAGATACGTGCGTTCTAACATGTATTTTGTTTTTTCATTCCACATGCAACCTGGTGTGCTTTTGCATGACGCACGTTCTTAGTCACAATTGCCGCCTTGAGAAAAGGGGTATAGAGTGAAGTTGCCCAATATTCGAGGAGGCGAGAGGGCGAAATATCCTCGAAATAACCCATTCTCGCTATCATGTTGAAGTTTGCTGCTGACTCAGCATCCCCCCCCCTCCCCATCCCTGGTTGGAGCATCTCTCTATTAAATCTCTATTATATCATTGTGTAGGCTGAATTAGCGCTTTGGTCACATGGAGGATTAGCCACACCCCCCTTTCCCCCGTAAACACACCCATGGTGGATACGGTTTTGTTGTCTGGATATGTAGTTCACGGTGGGAGAGGGTGCACAAATAAATCCGAAATAAACTCCTGGCCGACAGCAAGACCAGGTACCTTGCTCCCACTCAGGACCATTTTGTTTTCTATGCATAATGTCTTGAGGATGAACTTCCGCTACATCCATGTTGGGTAGTCGATCATGTGATTACGTCCCCCATGGGAATTTTTTTGGGTAGAATCTCGCATATTGTGTCTCTCTTGTTGGGAGCATGAATATCAACCTCAAGATTTATTAGTGTTGCTGTGGTAATGCGAGTCAAGTCTGAAATTTGTCTTTTTTTGTTTCTTTGTCCAGGTCAATTGGTTTAACCCAGACGTCAGATAGCACCGTGGCTATCACTAGCAACCGAAATGGGACCTCCGAGGGGCAAGGCATAGCAGCGCCACGTAGAAGGGATGCTACCCCACGACCCAGAAGGATGACTGCCGCCGAATGCTATTCTTATGCGCTCACTTTGCACCAGTTCTGTCCAATCCTGCCACCAGCGACACTCATCATGAATTACATCGAAGTATTACTGGCAGAATTAGAAAATGCGCACGTCGATATGTAAATGCCATGCACGATGACGGACACGGAGCCCTGTTGGGTGGTGAGTAATTTACGCACGCTCAACCAGATCCTGGTGCGAGCCAACCTAGAGATATTGGAAATGGAGCCACGAAGACTCTTGGTCCGAAACACCGATCGAGACGAACGCCACTCAGAATTCAACGGAAGCTCGACTCTCAAGGCCTGCATACTACTGGACTCGCTCTTCAAGGGTCACAGATGCATACACGAACTGCGCCTGCGCCCCCAAATCGTCGACACGTGGTCGGCGCAGATACTCTCCGTTTCGCTGGCTTCGAACACAAGCATCAAGCATGTGACAACAGAAGGTCTGTGGAGCCGGTTGTACGCACCGGGGCACCCGCTGATGGACTCCATTTGCGAGATGCCTTCTTCCCTGGAGAGCCTGTGCGTCACGGGCCTTTATCTCGGATCAGTCACTGTCGAACGGCTTGGTGCCATGATAGAAAAAATGAAGAGTTTGCGCAGTGTCAAGTTCTTAAAGAACGACATGCCACCCGACGCTGGTGAGGAGCTGATGAAGGGAATGTGCAAAAACAGCAACCTTGAAACCGTTTCGCTCTCTCATGTAGCCATGGGCAGAAGCGGAGCACGTGCATTGGGAGACTACCTTGCCACACCTTCCAAGCTGCGAGACCTGTCGTTGGCGTTCTTGAAGGAGTTTGACCAAGAGCAGGTGGTGTCCATTGCGACAGGGCTCAAGAATAACCATGGACTACAGATACTGAAGATTGAAGGCCTACATGTTGCTCCAGGTTCGATAGGGAGCTTCGCAGAAATGCTCACAGGACACTCATCTCTGAAGTATTTGACGGTCACCGGTTGTTCCCTTGCGGAAATTGATGCCAAGTACTTTGCGGTCTTTTTAAAGTTCAACACCAGGCTTCTGGCGCTAGACCTGAGTAGCAACAATATCAACGACATTGGAGCTAACGACATTGCCCGAATGTTGAAGTTCAACAGGAGCCTCCAGAAGCTTGACCTCTCAAAGAACTCGGTCACCTATCGTGGAGCTGTGCATCTGGTCGAGGCGCTCGCGAGCAACGGTGTCCTGAAGGAGCTCGCTCTGTGGGGTGTTTCAGACGACGAGAAAGAGAGGCCTCTAGCGTCCGCTTTAAGTCGCAACCGCGCCCACGGCCGGGTGCTAGTCAGCCACGATAGCGTAGAAAGTGTCTTTCAGCTGGCGAAGGGCGTCCTTGCGAACACCCACCTTATCAGGACGCTACACTTGGACGCTTCCGTCCATGTCAACACCTATTGCACCAAGACACTTTTCCTGTCACTTGCCACCATCCCATTCCTAAAGAGCTTGAATCTGGAATGCGAGACCAGCTTCGACAGGTGCGCCGCAGAAAACTTCGCCGAGCTGCTGTTTCAAACAAGAGAATTGGAGCATGTCCAGATTAGCCATTGCTATATGAACCTCGTGGCTCTGCAAATAGTCATGAATGCGTTAGCTGAGAACGAGTCAGTGTTGGACATGAATCTGGGGCTTGGAGTCCAGAGCTTTTCCGGCACACGAGCGATTGTGGACATGTTGAAAAGAAATTCAACGCTCCTCCATTTTGGCAACTTCACAGTACGGCCGTGTGAACTTCAATTCCTAGCTTACCAGCTGCGGTCCAACCCCGTCCTCAGAACTCTGAACATTTCCGCCCTTTACCACTTCTTCGAGAAGCTGGTTGTTGAGGAGATTACCTTTGAAATAAGTGAAGTGCTTCGACGCAACATGCGCTACTGCCATCGAGCTGTCCAGTCCGCAACGAAAGAGAGAAAGCTGGGAACCCAGCGGGAGCCGGCGGTGGGCGAAAATGGTGCTCGCGTCCCCTTCAAGTCCTACCGCCGTCAACGGCCGATACGAATGCATTGATAGTGTGATCGCAACGGGTGTTTCTGATGATGCCAATGACTTTGCCACGACGCCACCTGGATGTGTTCGTCTACGTCAACGCACTTGAGTTCCCAGTTGTCATCCCGCTCCTGAATTGCCCTCTGCCGGAATGCGAGACCAGCATGACCCGTTCCGCTGCTCATCAAAACGCTGACCTCGAGAACAGAGACTATACATGACATTAAAAAAAACTGTATGCACTTTAATCCATACAATGTGTTCTAGCTTGCTCAAACGTTATTTTGGCCAGTATGTTCTTCTTCCCCAAAGATGTCAATTCTATACAGTTGCTCAAATCTAGTGTATTCCTAATTTTTTGACATAAGTTTCAATTGATGGGTGCATAAATGTTCGTGTTTTCACTGTGTATTAGCAATTTGCTTACATTTTACACTGTATCGTGACACGCGCATGGACACGAAAGGGATGAACAAGCACCTTCTCTGATGTGTTTCGCCCATGAAAATTTGTTTGGGTTCCAAGGCAAAGGCAGAGTCATTTCCGGGTTGCTTCGTGATCACGTTTTCCGGTGCAAGCAGTATTCGTTCAACGCATGTACCATAGTCAATTTGGGCAATTACGATTTCCTAGCTCAACTATTGTCAATAAGTTCTGAAACGTTTTTTCACCTCATCATATCATCAATGTTCTTCTACAGTTTTACAAAGCTTCTTTCAGACGACAAGCATGACTACAGATAAAAGTTGATTGTGGATTGTCATATTTACTTGTTTAAGGTATTCCTCTGAACTTCTACATCTTTGAGGAGAGAATTCTGACAAATTTTTTTAACCTTGCATGTATACTTTGTGATATTTACTGATTTTTCGCGCTAGCTTTTCTCGGAGTAGCTTCCGGCCTGCTTCTGGTTTGTTTATTTTTAGGAAGAGGTCTTTTATGTACACATCAATAAATATTTTAATAAACAATTTTGCAAGCATTCTCAGCGTTCTTTTCTTCAAACATGGCTTCCCAAAGATTTGCAGTATCTGCATTTGCAACACTGTTATTGTATGGCGGTTGATAAAAAATTTACGTTAAATTGTTATCAAATACTGGGAAACCTAAAACATTGGTTTTAACACGTAAAGTAACACAACTGGTAACAAAAAGATCTAAGACTGTTTATAAAGAGGTTCCGATTCTCGTGCTTAACACATCAGCTCAACTGATTATCAACTATGTGTGATCAATTTTATTGACACTACATATCATGATTGAAATGACTATCAAGAATTATTTTTCTCCTGCATCTACCAAAATGGGCTTTTAGGTTGTACGCATACATTTTAACAATATTGTGTTACTGGAGTAACGTAGTGTGTTGACCGTGCTACGGGGACAAATGTTCTTGCAAGGCTACCACTCGCCACACCTAAACGTGCACCTTTACGTATGGTGATTGCATCGCAACTAGATATATAACGGTTGGTATCCGCATCGGCTCAATCATAAGACACGTTATTAGCGTGTACTGTATCTCGAAAGATGCAAAAGGGTGCGGAAATACCAACAAGGCAGGTAGATTGACCAAGTTGTGTGCATCACTTCTTTGCTGTCTCTAAGCGCCGTTTTATATTTTCATCATGCGATTACCAGGTTGCCGTACAAAGTTGCAGACATTTTAATTCACCCACAAATTCGTGTAGCGATTCTCTTAGCCCACCGTGGACCGTTGCTAGTCATTCCTCGGCGATTGATATGTGGGGTTTAACGTCCCAAAACCACTATATGATTATGAGAGACGCCGTCGTGGAGGGCTCCGGAAATTTAGACCACCTGGGGTTCTTTAACGTGCACCCAAATCTGAGCACACGGGCCTACAACGTTTCCGCCTCCATCGGAAATGCAGCCGCCGCAGCCGGGATTCGAACCCGCGCCCTGCGGGTCAGCAGCCGAGTACCTTAGCCACTAGACCACCGCGGCGGAGCTCATTCGTCGGCGAGACTAGTTTTTCACGAGTTTTTGTTTGCTACTGTTCGCCGACTGTTGTCGTGTTTAATGTAAATCCTGCTGCCTCAACGTGGAGCTGCCCATTAACTCAAGCCGGTTAGCGGCTGGTGTGGGGCTGGTTTGTGCAAATAAATGATGCTTTCCTTGCTGGCTGTGTGATAACCATGGTGGGGAGACTAACTCATGTTGCATCTGCCGTGCGACTTCGAAGCGTGGTTAGCGGTAACTAATCATAAACAATGCAGTCGCGGTTAAAACTTTGAGTAGGTACACTGTATACAGTGTGTGGTGGCCATGTAAATCAACAAAAAGTAATTGTGCCTAATGTATGTGTGAAGAGACAGGATAATTATAATTATGTGAATTTGATAAATTGGTATATTTGCATAACTATAGCGATTATCCTCAATTATATTTCGTTATTGTAGTGCTGATTTCATTATATGCAGTTGTGTTTGTTAATTGACACCACCTTTTCGCGACAGCGTATGTATGCAATGCGTACCATCCCTGTATTTATTGTAGTTTGCGAATGTGTAAATTTTGCAAATTTATATCCGCTCTGCTAAATCCGTAAGTCAGCGTTGCAGTACTCATACACATAATACAAATAATTCTTACATAGACTACTTGTGCATATCCTTTCCCACAAATAAATTTAATATTTATTGTAAACAAACAGCTATTATCACTGACAATACTTCAGTTTAAAAGGCACACAGAAACGTTTCGAAACAACGATGGCATCTCTACAATGCTAGACCATTGCTTGGAGAGTCATGAAAGTTCATATCATTACACTGTATTTGTAATCAGAGGTGAAAGGGAACATGTCTTCCGCAGTGGAAGTGTGACGTCAAATGACGCTCTTTCTGCTAAGCTGTTTCAAGCAGTGCGTATATATATAGCGTAGCTTTTTTGTATAAGTGCTGCGTAGTTCGGGCGGGTTGGTAATTCATGGCCTTGGTTCGTATTACCGCTGTATATATAAGAAAAAAACAACAACAACACAGACGTAAATAAAGGCAGGCGCTCAACCTCCAACTGTTAATTCCATACCATCTGCATCCATCTTACACATGCGCAAAAACACAACTCATCTTTCACGTGATCTCAATCATTCCTAGATACGTCATTTATTTTTTTCCGTCGAAGCAATTGATAACGAAGTCACACTCAGGTTTCCCATACCTGCTGTCGTTTCAGCTTCTTTTATTTTTATTTTTATTTTATTTATTTGATACTGTCAACCCCGTGCTTAGGGTCATTAGAGGGAGCGTGTCACGAAGTACATAACGTTCGCACAAAAAGGAAAAAATCAAAAGCACATATAAATGCGAGATGAATAACCAACAATAAAAAAATAAGAAACAAACAACAGTGGCTACACACATAAAAATCAACGAATAAATGCTGACAACTGAATTTAGCACGCATCACCACAAAGAAAACCGTCCAATGCATTTTAAAAATCCACTGATGTTGTTTGTTGCACAACCGCATTGGGTAAACTATTCCACATATCTATCATGTCTGAGAAAAAGGAGTTGCGGAAAGCATTCGTGCATGTGAAAGAAGGTTGAATTGCTCTACTATTATTAAGACGATCACATCGCCTTCCAGGGGGCTGAATATATAAATCCTCATTTAACTTTGTTTGCCCACTTATAATTCTAAAAAAAATTGAGGCGATGATTTCGCCTGCGATATTCCAAAGACTCAAGCTCACAGGACTTTAACAAAGCTGTGACTGAGTGTGTGCGTTGGTATCTACCACATATGAAACGGACTGCTAATTTTTGTATTCTTTCAATTTTTGTCCACAACACCTTCTGGTGAGGCGACCATACAATACTAGCGCACTCCAAGACAGGACGTATGAATGTTTTGTAAGCATTTAGTTTTACATTTGGTGTGGCATGTTCCAGTTTTTTTAGGAAATACAGTTTTTCGTTTGCCATAAAACAGATGTTATCGATATGCGAGTGCCATTTCAATGTGTGCATAATACTAACTCCTAGGTATTCGAAACAATCAGCCTTATTTAAAGCATGACTTCCGATGTAATACATGAATCACAAGTCCCGCCCACTAGAGTGAATATGCGTAAATGTCGTTTTGCTATAGTTTATTTTAATGTCCCATATTATACCCCACTGATCTAATTCCTGTAAGCACCTGTTCAGATTCATTTGGTCACCTTGACAAGTAACTGGGGAATAAATCAAGCAGTCATCTGCAAAAAGTTTCATTTTAATGGGAGCCTCAACTATGTGACGTGTGAGTTGATTACGAGACCGGCTAATATCGATTAGGCTGTACAGATGAGCGAAGCACCCGCAATATTTGCAAGACGCTTTTAGGAACCCTCACGCTAAACGTCTATTTATTGTGTATTGCAAAGGTTGTGAGTGATCCCCTAATCCGAACAGCTGCATCGTTATCGCCTGGCCTCTGAATCGGCTGAGCCGTGATTATGCTTATGATACTTTCAATTAAATTGGGCTGTAAGTTTCTGCCTTGGCCAGACCACTGAATTGTCTGAATGTGTCTGAGGCTTTACACGAGAAAATATTTTAAATTGTTGTCACCTTGGTAAAGAACTTTGACAGTATGCTTTTCTCGCTCTAAGCTTCTTCACCCATAATTATTCCAGAGAAGGTAATTCCACAATACCTTTTCAACATTTACTGCGATAATGTCACGCGTCATAGTAAGCTCGAACACGAGCGCTCTCTGGCAGATATCTTCGAAAACGAAGCAAGGTGTGCGCGCCCTTCTCGCAGCCTCGGAGGGGATAAGGTGTAGAACGCAAAGCGACGGGCAGGTGCCACCACCGTGTCGTCTTAGCAAAGCGTTGGAAACACTGGCCTTTTTGTGCATCGCGTTGCATAGTCAGAACAGAGAGACAGACCAGAATTTCGGCGTTGAAGTACCCCAAGAAAGACTATCGTCTTTAAAAGTGTGGGTGGTGTTGGCCCTCCCCTGCACTTACACTCTCCAACGAGATGAAAAGAGGCGGTGGCCGCCTTGTCTTGGCACCCAGCGCCTAAAACATGTGTGTTCTTGGCGCTGAGGGTCCTTAGATATAGAGACTTTAGGAGTACGTGATTGTGAAAACCGGTTCTCAAAAAACGGGACTGGGACAAGCGAAGTGCACGTCTTGCTTCACACGTCATTTTATTCACGCACTTGCAAGTATTCATGAAGTAGCTGTCTTACTGCAGCGGCACCCGCTCTACGTTTTAGTCGTTGTTTGCTGACTCATTGCACTTTAGGCGCTCATATGATTGATGTGAATAGTATTACATAAAAATGCTTATGTTCATCGGTTTCTTATGACAACTCGTATTGTCAAATAATCTGATCCTTTATTTCACTGCAATAAAGAATATCTGTGAACAAAAAGCAGCGTTCTTGCTGTACAACCACATGAAGTTTGAGTGAGAAAAAAAATTTCTATCATGTTCTGTTTTAACTGTTATGCTGTGAAAAGGTTGAGGCTTATATTGCCTCGGGTACTCAATATCAAGAAGTTCTACAGCGAAAAAAAAATAGATTGATTGATGTGAGGGGCTTAGCGTCCCAAAACCACCATACGATAATGAGAGACGCCGTAGTGGAGGGCTCCGGAAATTTCGACCACCTGGGGTTCTTTAACGTGCACCCAAATCTGAGCACACGGGCCTACAACATTTCCGCCTCCATCGGAAATGCAGCCGTCGCAGCCGGGATTTGATCCCGCGACCTGCGGGTCAGCAGCCGAGTACCTTATCCACTAGACCACCGTGGCGGGGTTGCGAAAAAAAAAGGAATGATACTGAACAGTACCCAAAAACGAACTCTTCGAGAAAATAAAGAAAAAAAACATATTAGCACACTCAGACCAGCTAAAATATCAAGCGAATGCACAGCTTGCTTGCAGCACTTCACACTGTCTTAAACTCTTCAGACGCACACCTTCCGTTTCTACTGTTATTGATTGTAATAACACAATTCGTATATGTCAATCCCTGGCTCTCTATCCCTGGCACTTTCCAGTCCAGTCTCCACTAAGACGTCTGTCAAAAAATGTTCACTTTTTTTTTTGAAGATGCATCTCAGGCCATGGTGCGAGTGATTTCTTCAATGTGAGGGGCTATCTGTCCAAATTTGTTCCTTAACTTTTCTCTTTCATTTGCGTATTTGACGCACTCCAAAAGAATACGGTGAATATTTTCATCTCCACGACCACAAAGGCATTCAAGGAAGTTGGATCGATGTTTTTTTTGCAAGAAGCTGTTTTTGTATGCTACTTCCAGGCGAATTCGTTGAATAAATGCCTCTAAGTGTGGTGAAAGACCTGTCGCTATGAAAATTTTTCTGTGTGAATCAACATCATGCAGCACTGATTCCTTTTATTTAGGGATATCAAACCACTTTTCCATCGAACAATGGTAAGCTCCTTGCGTTATAAAATGTCTAATGTCCGCCCCAAACATAGGGATTTCGCAATCTCGTCCTTCGTTCAATGCTTTCTTGGCGAGACTATCAGCCTTCTCATTTCCTTTTATTTAAATGTTACTGGTTACCCATTGGAATTTGATGATGTGACCCTGCGATGAAGCATATTCCACAGTTTCTGCATTACATTGTACTATTTCACCATTTTTGCGAAATGATCTCGCATTTTTGATTAGATGAAGGGCAGGTTTCCTATCCGTGCATATCACCCACTTTTGTGGCTTAGAATATTTCTGCTGGATGTCGATTTAACTTGCGCCTATTGTGAACCTACTAAAATTGTTTTACTCGCTCACTCTACATGACGAAATTAATTTCTTTAAGTCTTTGAGTGAAGTACTATGCCAGTTTTCTGTCAAGTGATATTGCCAGAAAAGGATTAATAAAATGCATAAAGCATTAAAAGTATATGATAAATTGCTTTTTGTCTCATTGGTGCAGCAAAAAAGCATAAACATCTATCACGTGACGTCACTGACAGGATCTCTGCGTTGGGTACCTGATTATTATGCGGCCCCCTAGACGTTTTGCCACATTTGAGAGTGTCAGTACGGGGGAGGATACAGTTGCATCGCCCTCCCCCCCTCTTTTTTAGCCCTTCTCACGCGCTTCTCGTCACCAGCTGCGCTAAGGGAGAACGCCAAGGATTGGTGAGTATCCCAGCACAAATTTATTTGTTTAGTTAGTTAGTTAGTAAGTTAGTAGTTAGTTAGTTAGTTAGTTTGTTAGTTATTAGTTAGTTAGTTAGTTAGTTATTAGTTAGTTAATACTGCTGATGTCTATGCGAAGTCGTAGGCAGGAGTGGGTACATATATATGCATTTGATATTACTTGGCTTGTGCGAATATAGAATTTTATGTTCAAACGAATTCGAAGCGGATAGTGATTTTGATCGAATAATTTCGAATTGAATTCGAATGGTACGTATGACATATAAAAACAGGAAATATTTATCATGACCCAACTAACCTGCACAATATTTCTTCTGAATTGAAATAGGGGCTCTATGCAAATGCCTTTTTTTTTTCAAAGGAAGTCGAAACAACCTTGAGTAGTAGTTTTAAGTAGGGTGCGAGTGATAACGTTTAATATACTAAACGTTTTAAATTTTATTATACTTGGAGTATATAAGCCGTCATAACAAGCCTAATAAAATGCAAAATTGATTTTAAGGTAAGATATTCTTTTAAAGGGGCCTTGAAACACTTCTTCAAGTAGCCATGGAGCCAGTAAACATGCTTGTAAGCCTGAAAAATTTACCGCCTCAAAGTTTCTAGAATCAGTCCAGTACGATCGGAGTTCCAAAAATTTCTCGCACACTGCAATCGCATTTTCTTTTCTCGTCCCGACGAAATAGCTGGAAGTTAAGCAGACAGGAATGACACGGTGAAGAAAATACGTCAGACGCACCTAATGACCTTGAGCACCTCTTTTTTTTTCTTCAAATACGCGGCTTTTAAGTGCGATCGCCCACGTACTCGTGGACAAACGGCGTTCTCCCACGGTGGCCTTGGTAACGACGAGCGTGCCATGCTCAAATCATCCATTGGCTGTGACCAGAGCCGTAAATTCATTCTTGGCTGTGGCAACCGATTTTCGAGCCTGTAGTGTCATTTGCCGAGAGGGTAAAGCAATTTTAGCTTTGAAAATAATTTCGAATTACAGGCCACGTGCTGCGCTATAATATTTGCCTCGCGTGTTCTCGGTAGCCTCGACCACGGAACGACAGCGTTTTCTGACCATGTTCATTGAATGTTGAGGGCCCATTCATATTTCAAGATAGGCTTCACGGCAAAGGGTGTTTACCTCGGAAAGTTGTCTTCACGACTTAGCATTTATTGTCGCAGTGAAACCAACTCTACAAGCGGAAACATGCAGATTAATATTTATCGATTCGTTCATTACGAATACTTCAAAATTATTCAAAAAATTCAATAAAATCGAAGCAAAACTCAACTATTCGTTTGAATATTCGAAGCATTCGTATATTCGCACAAGCTCAAACATCACATTTTACAATGCAAGAAAACAACAGGAATGACTTAAAACAAAAACAAAGCGTCGAGAGAAAAAAAATCTAGAAGAGTTCGAACTTAGAAGCATTTCAAACACGAGTCAATGTAACACACTTTGCCCCTTAGGACAAAATGAGCGAGTTTTGCCTGAAAAAAAAAAAAAGATAGGCCCCTATTGCTAGCTGCATGCGTTTGAGCAAACTTTTACTCAGTAACTGAATGAGCTGGTAGCCAAGATAACGACCATAATGACGTGAATGAAAGGTATGTAATGGATCGGTTCCCATGCTATAGTGTTCATTTCGTCTACGCCAGGTGCCTCACGTTCAACTAAGCAAGCGGGTTATATTCCCGAAATTTACTTTTGTGAAAGCTTGAATTGTGACGTATTGATTGATTTGATTCAGTAAATTGTAGGATTTATCGTCCCTAAACCACCATAATATTATGAGAAATGCCGTAGTGGAGCGCTCCTTAAATTTCGACCACCTGAGGTTTTTTTTAACATGCACCCAAATCTGAGTACATGGGCCTACAATATTTCCGCCTCCATCGGAAATGCAGGCGCCACCGTGGGGATTTGATGCTGCGACCTGCGGGTCAGGAGCCGAGTACCTTAGCCACTAGACCACCGCGGCGGGGCGAGATAGTGACGGAGTTCGCCATGCAGGAAGGGAGGGGGGGTGGCGTATCCGTTCATGCGCATCATTTTAAACCCATGTTTTGGCCTTATATCGTATATGGGCTTCTACTGAAGCGACTTTGACGCAAAGTTTCGACCAACACATCAATACTAACCTCTAGACGGACCGCAATCTGGACGTCAATTCTGGTATGTTGAATTGTAGGGGCGAAGATCCTTGAGTCTGAGGTTTGTCCTATGGCGTTGTGTGCTGTAGCCACAGGTGACGATTATTCTGATGACGATAAAGAAAGGTGCGTTCCAGACAATTCACATTCTCTTTATGTAATTACGGCGCAGCACATGCAAAATACCCACTATACGCTATGACAACGCCACTGTTGACAATGAAGATGATAACAATTATGATCACTCATAACGATGACATTGTGCCGTATGCAGGCTTTCGAGATACTCTATGATGAATTTCGCATGACTTGGAAAAAACCGCCAGGGGAACGTTCCCATACCTCGCCTTTGCCTACACGGTCAGATACAATACCACAAGAAGTAGTAATGAAAGCAAAACGAACTTCACACCTCAACACTACATAACAGTTGTCATCAATAAACAGTGTATAAATCTGTACACCGCTTGGCTATACTTTACGTGCATGAGTAGGTATTGGGACAGATGATTTGCAGTATAACCAGACGATTCCACTGCCTCACCCACTGATCATCACTCACTTCGAGGATATCAGATGTTCTTTTTTATATTGTTTCACAGTTATGCTCTACAGCATGGTGACCATATGGTATGCTTCAAGAAGAAATGATTGGGACCAATCACGCATATGTAGCTCACGAACAACCTTAATGAAGGAAACAAAATGGGAAGGAAACAGTGGTCTCGATAACAGGAGGGTGGGGAAGACTTCCCAAGGCACATACTTTGCTCCCCCCCCCCTTACAGCGAGGGCAGTCAAAGTGCAAAACACGTTCAACTTCGGCTGGTGACTTGGGCGGAGGACGTCGCGGTTAGGCACTGCCCGAACGCCACAGCTGGCCGCCTGAACGCCACCGACAACGCTTCTTTATAATTTTTTGAATATTCTTTTACTTTTTGGCCTTCTGACGAGAAAAGTTCTTCACCACCACCACCAGCCACCATTCCTGCTCCCAGAAGGAACTCGCTTCTCGTGGGTGTCTCACCACCATCTCCCGTAAAAAAAAAAAAAAAATCCTGGTGCTGCTCGTAGACGAAGACCATCATGTGCCCGGCAGGCCACATGGTGCTTCCAGGATACAGGCTTTTTGTCTACGTGAAGTTGCTTTTTTTTTCCTTAAGAGCAGTTGATGAAATGTTGCTACTACGATTCCGCAATTTATGGTTCTACTTCATCCGCCATTACCACCTAAGGGGCAAATCTATCCATTCTGGAGCTCTGAAATCTTCACTGTTGACTGATTGATATGTGGGGTTTAACGTCCTAACACCACCATAAGATTATGAGAGACGCCGTAGTGGAGGGCTCCGGAAATTTAGACCACCTGGGGTTCTTTAACGTGCACCAAAATCTGAGCACACGGGCCTATACATTTCCGCCTCCATCGGAAATGCAGCCGCCGCAGTCGGGATTCGACCCCGCGACCTGCGGGTCAGCAGCAGGGTACCTTAGTCACTAGACCACCACGGCGGGGCGAAATCTTCACTGTTCAAGTAGTCAACACTTCTATAGGTTTCTATGAAGAGAAAATTGAAACGTTACCAGAAACAAGTCAGTTTAGCAATTTTTCCTTTGTTTGCCAGGTTCTGTAAACTGTCGCTTGCACAGTTTACAAAAAACTATGCACGTGTGCGAGCAAATTTCTTTTCAATCAGATAGCCCCGAGCACAGACTAGTAGGGAACCTATTTTTTTCCTCACCGTTGACCACTGCCTTTCCTTTAGTTCGTTTCTCCCATTCTCTTGCTGCATGTTGCTAGCGTACAATGGGGCGTGACACTCCTGCAGTGTCTTTGTTATTCTTCCGCACCTGTACTGAATTGTGGAGGTGTGAATGTCATCAGAGCTAGAAAAGCAGACTGGGAACGAGGATTCTGATTGGAACACATTAGAGCAGGAAAGCCGTCTTGCACGTGTTTTTCAAGCGTATACGCAAGGAGGCGCTCACTATATCACACTGTCTTCACAGTGCCTATGTGTGGAGGATGCAGTCACTAAACTCTTAAAATATATCTATAAATGTTACAAGGTAGTTATAAAATGGGAAAAACATGTGTTCGAGCCCACATAGATAAAACGGGGGCTTGGGCAAGGGTGTCCTCTGTCACCCTTGTTATTCATGGTGTACCTACAAGCATTTGAAGACAAATTAGAATGGAGTAGACTTGTCTTCGGCCTTTATTTCGTCAAATAAGGAAAACTCATTGAACAGGCACTACCATAATTGATGCAGGCCGTTCACATAGTGCTAATGGCCCAAAACAAGGAACATTTGCAGAGATTGATGGACATATGCGCTAATGAGTGAGATAAGTTATATTTGAGATTCAGTAAGGAAAAATCAGCATTGATGATTTTTTATGATAATGAAGGTAGTGAGCTTAGAATTCAGGAGGTCACGAAGAGATAACGGATAAATTCATATATCTGGGCGTATAGATAAGCACTGGGGCCGAGTACCTAAGGGAACACGAAAGAAACGTAACGACTAACGATAACAGGAATGAGCGGGGATGAAAAACAGTGCAGTGCGGAGTTACAATAGTTATCATATTTTGAGAGGAGTTTGGAAATAAGTCATGGTTCCTCGTCTGACGTTAAGCAATGCGGTCTTGTGCATAAGATCAGAGGTTACAGCAAGACTACAAATTAAGCAACGAGGAATAGGTATACGTTTGGTTTAGGAGCTCATGGGAATACACCAAATAGGGGAGTACAAGGTGACACAGGATGGACGTCATTCGAGTGCAGGGAAGCTAGCAGCAAGATCAAATTTGAGATAGTGATTTAGAGAAATGGGGGAGGGGGGGAGCGTTGGGCTAGGAAGGTTTTCAGCTACTTATACATGAAGAATGTTGATACAAAATGGAGGTTGCGAAGCAGAAAATTGACGGGTAAATATTTAGAAAAGAGCAGGAGGCGAAACCAAAAAGAACTAACGGTCAAGAATGTGAAGGCAACGGAGACTGACATGGGAGAATAGGCATGATTAGGAAGTCTGCACTAGAGATCTATCAAACCTTTAAGCAGGAAATTGCCACAGAAAGTATCTATGATGACACTCGGGTATTCTCTACTGTTTTAGAGCAGGACTGGAGTATTGCGAACCAAGACTTATCGGGCCAAATACGAAAGGGTAGACAGGTAACAGTGCTTGTGGAGAGGAGGAGGAAACTGCCGAACACTTGATAATGTCCTGCAAAGGGCTTCACCCTATAGCTCAGGAAGATGGCGCAGGGTTTTTCAAGGCACTGGGGTTTAGGGACGGTGAGGGCAAAATGGACTTTAAGCGGGTTGAAATAACTGGAAGGGGGTTATCTTATTGGTGGCTAAAATCAAGGCACGAGTGAAAAATAATTATTTTACTGCAATGTACCAGTCCTCAACCTTACTATTTAAAGAAAAAACGATACATCTAATTTTTGGTTCACTATGTACTACGGCTAGGTGGCGTTAGTCGCCACCCGTTCTAAGGTGTACAGCCATATCAATCAATCCATCCATCCATCTATCCTTTTCACAACCAATATTGCTCATTTTCAGTCATATATTGTCTTGTGATAGACCTCCCTCTGTTTGCAAACAGTGCGACGCCACTACGAGCACCCCGCGTACCACCCTCTCTCGGAGCAGCTGCTGGTTGGCGAGATACTTCCACCGAAGGGATTTTTCTGCACAATAGCACTGCGTGTGTCTGCATTCCTTCGATAGAAGTTTCCCTATTGCTGTTCTGTCAATTCACAGGTTGTAAAAAGAAAGGTAGATGCGTATGGCGCACATTTACATTAGGTTAACATGTGGAACATTGCTCGTCGTAGATGGCAGTAAAAAAAAAAAAAAGCTCATACTTTTTTGAAAGCGCACGTTCTTCACGTTAAAGCTGACTGGGGTTTGGGAATAATTTTTATGACACGAATTTAAACGTGCGGCATGTGCAATGCAGTTTTAAACGATGGACGCTAGCATTGTTGTGAGCTTCTGTTCATGAAGTTACAGATATGATACTCACTCATTGCGAAAAATTTTGATCCGACATCAATGAAAAAAAGACAAGGAAACACTTTTTTGCCTAGCGTTAGACTAACGTTAGCAAATCCTCTGGAAAATAAAATGCATGTTCTCACACAGCACTCCTCAAAACCCATTGAAAGTTTGTGCGATTTTCAAGCCGATAAACTAATTATATACATTGAATGTGTAACTGTTTGTATAGAGTTTACATTGTAGTTTCTTGCTCATTCTTTTTTTCTGATGAGGTCAAGTGTCGTACCGTGTCGTTGTAATGTCATCGGTGGCTGGTGCTATGTCAAGCTGTCGTTGAACAGTTTTTTAATCGCCCACCTTTTTTTCACCGCAGACGTTTTTGTTTTTCTTTTTGTGAAAATGAGTTTTTACTTTGATTGGTGTGCATAGTATCTTGCACTGTTACCTCGCTGCATTTGATGCATTGCTGCTGTAGGTGTGGTATACGCAATCTTGTAGTGCGCATTATCACCAGATAGAGATCGGGCTGTAAAGGTGCGAATTATATGAGGAACAACAATCTCCGCTCTTTCCGTTGGACGTACGAGGTTACCAAAAATGCGAGTTCTCGTGTAATATTACTCGATCATATGATGAATAGTAAGATTCGCCAATACTGCATTATGCTGGTAGTCAATGCGTAGTCGTATCTTTCAACCCAGAAATCATGCAGTTTTTTTTTTTTCTGAATGTAGCACAAACGCTGATATGTACACGTACTCACAGAAGATCACGTCAAATGAGATTTTTACCTTGAATACAATGTCGAATCGCGAAGTTCCATCGACAACTTGTTACTGCCACAAGCCCGCGACGAGTGCCAATGTTTTCGCAAAGAAGACGCATCGTTAATCACACTGCTCACACCACACAATGTTCTCAGCTTCACCGTCCGTAAAAGTGAACCAATACTCTTTCGATGGCTTTCAGTGCACCCTATTCACCACAATAAGCACTTCTTTAGTTACGTGTTTTCTGTAACGTGTATGACACTGGTCTCACCGCTTCAAGCCTCCTTCTTTCCTTGAACTTGTGTGCGCAAAATCGTTATTGAAGAAACATCGTGCATTCTGTTTCTATGGCAAGTGCCTCGCAGCGGCATGCATTATTACGAGTTGGCTGTTTAATAGTTTCTTTCAGACAGAAACACCAGGCAAATGCGAACATGTTCGTAAAGGCAGTGTGGTCGCACGAGGCGTCACACTACCCAAAATGCTACAATTAGCGAGAATAATATAACATATTTTATTCAACCGGACCTTAGCAATGTCGTTTTAGCTTAAAGATGCCTGTAGAGTTACATGCGACGGCATTTGACTCTGTGGCACATGATTATGCCATTTCTGTCAGCGTGACAAACAGCACACAAGATTCCAGCATTCGTGCTTCCGCAAATAAAGCATCGGTGAACACAATAAACACACAGTAATCAGCATTTTCCGGATGAGAACTGCACTTCAAGTGGAGATTGTCGAAATCAAAATTTGTGGTGCTTAGCCTCCGAAATTGCCCACCGCGCTCTCGTAGGCAACCGTGGAGGCCTGCATATCACTTTTCCTTTTCGACGGAGGCGTCTCATTTCGGCCAATAAAAATGTGTATGCGCAGGCTACACGCGGGAAAGACCCATTTCACGGCACGCTTGTACTGAAAAAATACACGCGCAAATATGCGAGAACCGATTTAATGGCCTATTCACGGAGAGAATAGCTGTGTATTTTTGTTGACTTTTTACTGTATAATTACCAAAAAATAAAGATTGATAGCTTTTATGTCCGGTCTGTCAAGTAAATTCTCGCTCGCTCATTTCTATATTCATGTTCAGCGTTACTATGAACCTTACCTGAATAGGCATTTCTACTTGCGCCAGCACACAAGTATTTCATAGGAGTGTATTTCTTATATTATTTCAGTATTTATTGATCAGAGGTGTGAATTAGGCAGGGGAGCATCTATGACTTCCTCGCTGCCTCCCCCGACACTATTCCAAAAAAGTTTTTGATATATATATATCTTATTCAGATTGTCTTAACAGCCCAAAAAGACGAAACTCTTCAAAAACACGCACATGCGGTGTTCCTAAAAATATCGTCTTTTTGCGCTGGTACGTCTATCATAACCATGAACCACCTCGGCCAAAAAGCAGTTTTCGCAAACTATATCTCATGTTAACATTTCTTAATAAAAAGGACCTTATTCGTTCACGCGCACTCGTAAGTCGTATTCGAAGGTTCCACGTACCGAAAGGCGCCAAGCAAGAAAAGCACCGATTATGGGAGATATTGGTGTCATTGGGCGTTGACCTCTTGGTCGAAGAAGGTAACGCTAGGTGAACAGACTTGTGAGTCGACTGAGCGAGTCCGGGCGACTAATGTTTCGGTAAGTTGGAGTCCGAGTGGGTCCGGTAGAAGATGAATTTCCTGAATGTGAGTCCGCCGCAGCAACATTTTGGTGAGTGTTAGTCAGAGGCAGTCCAAAGCTGAAGGTACATTTCTTGTGGAGCCTGAGTGAGCTCAACAACAGTTTCTGACCTCTGTTTTGAAGTTCAATAACCAGAAATGTGGCTGCCCTCGCAGAAAGAGAGAAGAAGCATTTGTTTTCGAGACGAAGTTGATGAGTTCTATCAACTGTTGGGCAGCAGATATTGTACAAATGTCGCATATTTATACCACTTTTAAGAAATACTCTTCACCCCTTTTCAAGTTTCACAAACTATAACTTATCGTTTCCTTCTACATACATTTGATAATTATATGGAAAGTTTAAAGTCTCAAAACCACCATACGATTAGGAGAGAAGTGCACAAGGGCCTACAGCATTTTCGCCTCCATAAAAATGCAGCCCCCGCAGCTGTGATCGGATCCCGCGACCTGTGGGTCTGCAGCCGAGTACCTTAGCCACTAGAGGACCACTGTGGGGCATTCCGCATACATTTCATACACGATACTCCTTCTTTGTAACGGTAATATTTGTGAGTTACAGCGTCGTGAAATTTCGAGAATGACAAGTAATGAAATTTGTCCCTTCGAGTTGAACATGTCCACCTTCTAAATTAGGCACTTGAAACAAAAATTTTGTTCAATTTCGGGCTGCTGGACATAACATACTAAAAAAAAAACTTAATCAAATCTAAAGTATTCATTTTTAAAAGCATTGTAGATGCCTCGTATAATCACCCTTTTGCTCTGTCGCTATTTTTCTCTCTTTGCAATATTTTTTCTATCATCTTTTATTTCCCTGATTTTTTTTCCCCTGTACAGGGTAGCCAGCCGGTCTAAGAACTGGCTAACCTCTTTGCCCTTCCACTTACTCTATCCTCTTTCTTTCGCTACAACCACGGTCTGTCCTCCAGCTACAATAACCATGGTTCAGTAGGGTTCCTGTTATCGCATTATCAATGCGCTTTAGTTGAAAGAGAAAGACGCCAGTAAAAATAGCAAGGAATGGGAAAAAACTGTAATGTATGTGTTTGCACTGAAAGAAAAACATCTGACTTCTACATGTCACTTCAATTGCTTAGGGCATATTTTCCTGCCATACATGGTCACGTCTATGCTCCATGATGTGCGAAATTCCGTTGCCGCAGACTCTCAATCGCCAGTGCACCTGTAGACCTGAACAAGTTCCCGGCTGTCTCCTGGATGAGTCAGAATTCCGTGAAAAGCCGCTTACAGGATCGGCCTCCAAGTCGATGTTGCAGGAATTCTCCGATTCGATGTGGTGGTCCTTCAGAACGCACTGCTCAGCGCGTGAACTTCTTTTTACGGTGACTTGTAGCTACCGTTTTCATGTCGCCTTAGGCTGTCGAAGAATCTTATTACTTTCGCCATGAACAAAGAGTCACAGTCAGTGTGGGGCATGGAGTGAACTTGCTCATGCCTTTTCTCCCTTTTCCCTTCCCCGCAGGCACTGCGCCGTGCTCCCGACCGGGTTGCAGAAATTAGGTGCCCTTTCTCATCTTCTAACCACTACGACCACC
Source organism: Rhipicephalus microplus (assembly GCF_043290135.1). Taxonomy (NCBI): domain Eukaryota; kingdom Metazoa; phylum Arthropoda; class Arachnida; order Ixodida; family Ixodidae; genus Rhipicephalus; species Rhipicephalus microplus. Next base: position 6,141,275 of record NC_134706.1, on the reverse strand, counting down.
AGCTTTTCCCTCCGGGCAGCATCCCTTTTGTGCACGCAAATGCGCAGGTGCTAGCAATCCACCTGCTGCGATCCAATTCCCCGAAAGGGTGCCCCTACGTTTTTTCACTGCACATTCAAAATATGTTTTCAACCTCTGCATGGCGATGGTCTGACCCTCCCAAGACGGAGTCTGTGCTTTAAAAAAAGTTGAGCTTGCGATGTCCACACACACACAATCCCGATTCCGTCGGCAGATTCTTAGCTCATACCTAGCAGACCAACAGCTGTCCGAAGCTGCGTCAAATAATTTGTTGGGGCAGATTTTAGGAAAATTGCATGCAGGATATCAGTTATGATCCGAAAATTACCCAATACGGTCTGAAATTGAAACGAGTACGCTGCCAACACCCTGAAACAAGTAACGCGCTATGGTGTTACTTTTGACCACGGTGTAAGAACTATTCTTACACCCTGCTGGTGACTCCTTACCGTGAACACTGCATCTTGCTGACCACGTAGTCAGCATTAGATTTCGTCGACTTCCCAACAGGGCCAACTAAGCACGCGCAGTGACATCAAGCCGCGCTGTTCTTAAAGGACCATTGACAGCGAAAGTTTTGTTTGCGAGTTTGTTCGTTTTTTACACTAATTAGTAGCTTCGCGTCTGTTAATGACGAATTTATATTGTAAATGCTTCAACGCATCGTATAATTATTGCTAGTTGCGGTAATTGAGAACGTTATTGCGTCACTTCGAAACGTCCGCCTAAAAACCGAAACAAACCAGCGTTCCACAGCGAAGCAGGGCCCGAGACTGATTGCGCTGAAACACGCTGTTTACCAATATGGCGATCAGTGTGCGATGAACAATGAAGCGATGTGGGTGCTTTAAGCGTTTTCTCCACAGAAAAAAAAACGAAAAGCATTCCTGGCTTAAGCAGACTAAACCACCTTGGCAGCAGCCCGACAACATAGCGAGAGGGTTGACGAACAATAGTCCTAGTCGGGTGCCAGTTGGGGTATCTCGCGCCCCGCAAAAGATCTCTGCGACGGCACAATGGGAGTGCCGGTTTACGTTGAACCATAGATTATGTCTCTTGCACCTGAATACTCGGAAGAGCACGCACATTTACTTGCAACGAAACTAAAATATCTTCAGTTTCTACGCTCGCCATTAATGATTGGGCAGAGGTGGCCCCCGCATGCAGGGCTACAAAATAACACATGCATCTCCAGTTTCCAAATTTGGTCTGCGGGTCATTTTAATGGAATGCGGGTCATTTTAATGAGGATATCCAGTTATATCATAAGATCAACTTCACCTAATTGAGAGTTTTGCGCGTAGTTTGCGAACAAAGTATCTGTTCAATTGACAGCATAGTTTTTTCAACAAACATCGTGCATTGCTTACCCCAAAAAGGTAGTAGAAAGGAATCATTCTATTAATGCGCCGTATGGGTCCCATTATCAGCAGTGAAATTTCCCGTGATCTAATGGCGACTTAAAATCTACTGGAAGCTATATCGTTACGTGAATCGTTCGTTCAAAGGCACAAGCTTTTTGTTTCCACTTGAGCAGTACCTGAAACTTTAAACGTTATCTTAACATTCGGGATGCTGAAGGCCGTGGTGAAAAAGCTTCTAATGGGCTTGACTGGGACTACTTCTTACAAATGGGTAGCACAGACAATATGTTTATTGCTATAAGAATGTACAAATTGACCAAGCTGTTTTTAGTGACAGTTAATACAAGCCCAAAGAAGCACAATGACTGAAAACAATAAACTGAAACGGTGAAATTAAAAGAAAAATACAAGTGGTCGCCATTATTTCATGTACATACGAATAGAATAGTAGAGTGTAACAATACAAGAAATATGAAATTGGCACTAAAGTCAGATTGGGCACGTACCCAAGAGAGAAAAACAACTTAAAAAAATACGTAGGTGTAATCTTACTCAGATGTCAGATATGGCACCCAAGTGAAACTTAGAGAGAAAGCGGAGCATTTGGTTGCCGCAGTTAGTGCGCGAGCGTGGGATAAACCACGTGTCATTAAAACGAATGTTGTGAAAAACCTTGCGGTGGTTAAGGACAGATGGTTCCTAATAGTATGTCACCTTTTAATTCTGCGGGATAGCATTTCACAAGCATTTGGGCAGTAGTATTTTGGTAGTTAGTATCTTGAAGCCATAAAATACAGCACTGGTTTGACTGAAATGAAAAAAAAAAACATTTACGAAGACACGAGTGGCCCTTTTCTGTATGACGTGTAATTTGCAGATATTTATTAACGTTGCCGTACCCCAAAACAAATGACAGTAGTTAGCGCTAGATAAATAGGTGAGAAGCTTCACTGCCTTGATATTGATAATTGTGACTTTACATTAAAAAACTACCATATGATTATGAGAGACGCCGTAGTGAAGGGCTCCGAAAATTTCGTCCACCCGGGGTTTTTTAACGAGCACCGAAATCTGATGTTTGCACTACCTCAGGTTGCGAGAAACGCGCCCGCTATAATATTCCTGACATTCTTTATATAGCGCCAGATAGCTTATCTGTATGTGTGTTCCAAGAAGTGTATTCAGTGCAAATAATTCCCAGATACCTAATACGCTGTAATATTTCCAGTTCTGTACCACCAAGCTTAAACGGGACTTGTTAAGAGATTCGTTTATTTTTCGGCATGAAATAGAGAGTTTTTGTTTCTAAAGTGTTGATATTTAAACAGTTAAAGCTTGTACACGTAGCCAACCTCGCCAGTGCCTCATAGGCGTCATTAACTCCTATAATTTTCAGCTTAAAGAAGAGAGGTTGTATCACCTGCGTGTGTATTTATTTATATGTATTCATTCATTTACTTATTTATTTACTTATCAGTTCAACATACATCGCCCCAAAGGTAATTTTGTAGGGGGTGAGAAAGACAATACATTATGAAATATATTAAATTTTTTAACAAGTCTGAATTTTCCAATAATGTTTATGTATAAACAAAAAAAAAAACCCAAGGCCCGCTGCTAGCTTGTGGTACACATGCTGGTATTTTTCGCAAGTTGTAGTTACATTTGCCGATGACAATCTCCTGTTATCGATATATTAGGTATAATTCAATAGGTGGTACAACTAAGCTGAATTGTGCTGTTCCTTTCCTTGAGATAGAAAGTAATATTGAATAAATTTGCTAAATCATTGTTACAAATAACGTCACCACCGATCACAAGCTCAGTACACTGCAAATCATTTCACACCCTTAAGGGTGGATGTTTTAATAAATCACCCATCTTACACCTATTATTTCTGCCAAACTTATCCGCACGGGTGTAAGTTCTGCAATTCCACCTTTTGTACACCCATTTGTCATTTTTAGGTGTACTATAGGTATATGTTAGCAAATTACACCCAAGGGTGTTTCCCTGAACGTTACACCTATCATATATGTATATAGTTTAGAGCATCAATACATATCACATCTCAATGGATGCAATCAGACCGCACGCCAAAAGTCTGGTGAAATAATCGATGTTGCGGCATTCGTTTTCATTTCCCATAATTCATTCGCCAAAATAGGCTATGCCAAATGTGCTATGTATTTTATTTATTAAACCACCCCTATTTACTATATTCAGAAGATTCCTCACATGTTCAATGACTTAATTCATGGGTTAACTTTTTGGGATTCCTACTAAAAATATTTTGCTGCCGCTTATGTCCATTCTTCCCTAATTCTCACAGAGACATTAGTAAGAGAGATGATGTTGCACTTAAATATAACATGAAACGATTACACACGGTTTTCGACAGGCTATCGTGCGCGCTTTCTCATTTGAAATCACACTAAGTTTTTTGTACCAGAGGTCCTGATTTATTAAAGACGATAGTCTTTTTTGGGGACCTTCAACGCAAAAATTTTGGTCTGTCTGTCTGTCTGTCTGTCTGTCTGTCTGTCTGTCTGTCTGTCTGTCTGTACATTTGTCTGTTTGCCCACTCTATACGGCATCTGGTACTTAAAATGGCCAACCTCATCCGCAGCGCCCACCAGCGTTGCTCAAGATTGAGCGTTCATGCTTGTGCAATCGTCAATTAAAAAGCCATCATTGCGCATGTCTGTGGCACCATAACAACACGTATATATTCTGCATGTGCGTCTTTTACTAGAAAAGCATACATTAGTAATAATAAGGGCCGTAGCGCTTATCACGCTGCGCTGACCATGCAATGCTTGCACAGAACAGGGAGTGTTTCCAACGCTTTGCTAAGGTGGTGGAATCTACCCGTCGCCTTGCGTTCTGCGCTTTATCACCTCTGAGATGGGCGCGCACACCACTCTCAAAGCCACACGCTTTGTTTTGTAGGAAGACTGCCAGATGGCACTCATGTCTCACGTGCAACATGATTTGATGTTCTTTTTTCGCCTTCGCTGTACGCTCGAGGCACTCAAACGCAGTGCCTACAGAATACCACTCACCGACTTTCTCGGGCAGAACACCAAATAAATGTCCTGTTCACTCTCTCCACACGCAAGACTATCGTCTTTTGACAACATTTGCAGAAACATGGAGATATGGGGCCAATTTTTTACAATGGGGGTCCATATATTTCCTCACACTTAACTATTTCGCATCAATACACAGGTCCCTGATTTATTCAGTGAGTTATATTTAGATCTATGAACATGGATCCGTTTAAATTGGATGTTTGTAGTATTCACATTGCCACGGAACTAGGCATGTTTACAATTAACAGGCTAAGCTTACTCTAATGCAGCTGCTGTGCACGCATGCTGCGCCGCAGGACAAGCTTGGCGCACGTACGCTAAGCACGGGTGAACTCTTCCAATGGGTCGCACCACTCTGTGGGCACTTAGTGCTCTTTTTATATTTACTTGATATGCATGCTTGCGCGTCGTATAATATACACGTGAATGATCGTAGACAACACTAGCGCAATGTACCCGTGCCACAAAGATGGAGAGTAGTTGACTAATTGCAGCATTGTGATTGACAGTTGTTACTGTCGCGTTACAATGCACTGATAATCGCACATTAGTATGGTCACACAAAATTTAAGACTTGAAATAAAAGCAAGCGTCCTTCATACTTTGTCGGTAAAAAAAGCATAGCCCCCGGTTCTTGCTGAGTGGCAGAGTGTTATTTCAAAGAAGCCTTAGCACAGCAGGGGTGTTGCTAGGATTTATGCGTGCAAGGGAACAGAAAGAGGAAAAAAGGGGGCCTGACGCAATTTGTATGTACATTTTTGCCTGTAGTTGCATACGTGCGGATCTGAATCGCAAGCTTTCTTTCTTTTTTTGCGAAATGGGCCTAATCCTGACCCGAAAGTAGCTCAAATGACACTCAATTGGCTCATACGTACGTTCACGTTTCCTCTAAAACAGTAATATTAAAACATTATTTATAAATATGACTCTTCTAGAAGAACGTTGATATTATGTATATGTCAAGGCAGCGTTAGTTGAGCTTGTTTCGGTTCTAGGTTAACCCCATTTTGAATTTCAAAAATCTCCTCAAACGAACATAGAAAAGGGTGGGAGATGTGTCAAGTATAGAACAAGCTCCTTGCCACCCTTCCCTAACTTTTTATTTATATCTATGTTCCGCAAGTAACAAGTTTTGACTCCGAAATGTCGAAACAACGCCGCAATAACGCCTCACCCGGGAAAAAAAATGTACATTACGAAGGCTACGCAATTGCCTCCTGCACACGTTAATGGCAAAAAAAAAAAAGACTTTGAAGCGCTGCTAGCAAATAAATATGTTGTCAAGCATGAAATATTACACTATATCTTGGAGGCTTGACATAGCTTGGAAATTATATCATAAAACGGTACTGCTATGTGTTTCGGTTTCGGTTTTGAGGTCTCGGGGCAACTGCGCATCGCCATCGTCAACAGTCAGACTTTAAATCGGGTGGTAACATGTCGTGTGCGTGTTTGCTGCAGGCTGACGGTGGTTTATTATTTTACTATTCACTTGCTTTGTCAGGGACGCGTACTTATATGGCTTGCACAGTTTAACTTGTGCTTACAGTAGATACAGTACGTGTCACTGCAATCTGTCGCGTGTCGGCAAGTACAGAACTACTTCGGTGCGGTGGAGTGTGTGTCCTCTGTCAACGGCTTTCGTTGAAGCTTGTGCACGCCACAAGCAGAGTGTTTTCGATCAAGATCAACGGACTGTACGCTGGGAGCTACATGGAGAACGCTTTTGGATTTCATGCTATCGCTGAAAAGGTAAGCTTTCGTGCATGCGAACAACGAAGTGCAGAAGTGCGTGCCTGCCTGCCAACTCCCGATTTGCCCGTGATACTCGTAATTGCAGGAAGCGGCCGTCTCATGGCGCCGGTAGCTTCGTGACCTTCGCTCGCTGTGTGCTTATCAGCTGCGATGTCTCAACAGTCGCAGTGTTCGTGAACCTCGCTTTGAGGCATGGTTAAAGAAAACGGGGGGATGTGCCCCGCGCAGATAACCTTACGGCATTCAGCAGCGGGTGAGAAAACAAGGGGGGGGGGGGGGGGGGGGCTGAGCGAGCCGAGGTGGGCGAAAGAAATGGCATAATAATAATAACGAAACAGATCAACGGTAAAAGAGGCGCCAGTTGTCAGTTAGCGGGACTGCAGTGGACAAATGGGGCGAGTTTATTACGCGGGAGAAAAAAAAATCCAGATTTCAATGACTGAAGATAGGGGTGCGTTTTTAATGCGAGTAAATACGCTATTGAAAGCAACAATTGAAACATACTTAAACTTTGTATCAGTACCCCTTTGATGCCTGCGCTTTGCAGCGGGGTGACGTGTTTTGTTAAAAATCGTGCAGCTAACCAAAGAATTTATATGTACCTTGTTTAATCAAGTGATTCGCGCTTTTTATGCCTTGCTAGGTTTGTTTATACTTATACTAGTATATCGTAAATAATTAGGATATAGAAATAATATTGATCTGCTTTAATAAGGGATTGAACAGCCACACTCAGTTGCACACATCTTTTTGCATTTTTGAACCATTGTACTGCGGCACATACAATATTGTAGAATAGAATATTTCTGTATATTTTGGTGGAGGGTTTTGCGCTGTGGTTACATATGAAAGCTTAGCCAAAGTGTACCAACAAACACGCACACAAAACTTTCAGTTAGAGTGATACAGCACAGATGATAATGGTGTAGGCATAGTTAGCCACTACAGAACACGCTCGCAAAAAACAAATGAGGATGGCGACACAGGTGGCTGTAAATGAAAGCAGTCAGACCTAACAGCTCTTGCCTGTTTCATGCATTTTGTCTGTGCAGGTTTCATCCTTACGAATGTAAACACACTGATCCAACTAATAAGCCCTCCATGCATATATTTCTGTTAGCTACTTCTCCAATATGTCGTGCATTTTTTAAATTACACATATTTATGGTCCAACAGTTCAGAGCTTATTGAGCATATATTTAACTTACTTATGATACATTATCTGTTGCATGGCTGTTTTTATGAATTAAAAAAATTTAACTGCGAATGAGCTGCTTATGCATGCACTCGAAGAATAGGATTAGCACGTCTTATTTATTTTTGAGAGTAGTCAGTTTTACTCGTGGCCTAAAGTAATCATTTTGTTTACCAATAAGCAACCTGTGAAAGACATAAAATTATCGAGTACACCAAATTTATGTAACTGGAGAAGAAATTTAGAGGTGAGCTTCCACAAATACACAGTGCTGTGTTTCCAGCAGCAGTTGTCATATTGTAAGTGCTGTTGATCCTTCCATATTGGGGAATGCTCGATGTTTTACACTATTTTCACACAGTAGATTGTACATCTGTGATGTGTACATGTCTATACAACGATCCTTCAAAGTAAATGATAAATGTTGCTACTTTTCTGTCTGAATGGGTTTATATAATTTTTTGTATCGCCCATTGTAGTGGCCTATTGGTTAGGGTATTCTGGCTTAGCAAGAAAACTTGGTATAAACGCTGAAATTTGAGCTTCCCAGTATATTTCAAGCTTCTTGGTAGGTGCATGATTCAAGAGAGAAGCACTTGCATTCGTACACTAATATGCACAGATGCTTGTAAACGTAAAAGTGAATAGTGGTAAAGCTGAAAGTGGGGAAGCAGGAGCTTTTTATTATATGACACATTATAATGAGGTTCTGATTGTTCCCAGTATTTTTTAAATGCTTAGTTGAATGTTGTGCATCTCTTACATGCAGAATGTTGAAAGGAAAGCTCACTATGTCTTCTACGATGGACTGGGTGCTGACAATGCAGTGCACTCATCACAACCTGAAAGCAGCTGTTCTGGGCTCACGACCTCACTCAAAGGGTCGCAGCAGTGGTGGACGCTACTCATAGGGTGCACCAAATATCTTGTACATTTTAGGAACATTCCTCTGATGGGAAAGGCTTCATCTCAAGCTATGTGTCCTATATACCTATTTATATTTCCAATATAAGTATCAGTTTGCCATCAGATCAACAGCAGTACGTGTAGAAAACTGTGTACAATGCATAATGCTAGAGTTGTATGATAAACTGGAGATGGCCTAGATGTCTCCAGCTTAAAAGGTTGATCCACTAATGGGTCAATTCATGCCAAACATCCCAGCTATTTTAGCGACCATCTCAAATGTATTAAAAAATTGTGATGATTTACTGCATTGAAAACAGTGAAACAGTAAAATAATTTAGAAAGAAAAAAATTTTCGGTCACGTAGTTGCCTTCTTAACTTACTGGAATGTTGTTTCTGTGTGGTTTGTGGGAAGGTAGTTTAAAGGTACTGCTCATTGCTTCGATACCAAAATTTGTCTACATGTTAAGTACAAGTTCATGTGTAAAGTGTTTGAAGCGCAGTAATATTGGTGCAATTTCACTGGCACATACGCCTCCAGGACTAACAATGTGCTTGATACGACTGGTTGGTGCTGTATGGTAGACAAAGAAAGTGCTTAACAGCGCAAAGGACAAGGGAAAGAAGAAATGAGAACAGAGCCCTGAACAAACAATCAAAGTTCATTGCAAACCAACTGCAATATATAGAAAACAGAATCTGCGCATAACCACGCACCATAAGCACAATCGCACATACATGCACCAAACGGCCTACCTTATCAACAACCAGTCATGTAAATGGACCCAAGATAACTAACTTCACAGCAGTTAAGAAAAATTGAGGGTACGCTAACACAGGAAGCACCAAGTTGTTGAATATAGAAAGCTTCACTAATCTCGTGCTCGCGCCGACTTTTATATCCCCCGTGATCAAACACTTGTCAAGAATTGGCTGACAACAAGACTTATTACAATGGTCTGCCAAGTGGCTGGGAAGGAAACCTTTTAGAGAGTTAGCGTACTCCCTCAAACAATCATTCATGCATCGCCCTGTTTGGCCAATGTAACCATGCCCAAAAGTAAAAAAATATCTTGTAGAGAATCGTTAAAACACATTCAAGATGGCACGTAGCGTGTTTCTTAGTGCATTCTTCTTTCTTAGGTTCTTCGCTGTTGACCCTGTGACATAGCCCAGCGAGTTTATCGCATGCGCAGAACACAACTTTTACATCTATTTTGCCAGTGACCTTCTTGAGCCTTTGGGAAACTTCGTGTATGTAGGGAATAACAGCCTTGCTAGAATGAGGCTTGTTCAGTTAGCTGTTGCTTTGTCTCTTATCAGACACTCTTAGTGACGTTAGGAGAGTCTCGGCAATGGAAGTTAGCTCGGGATTAGAAAAGCCTCCTTGTTGAAGGCAGTGAATTTGGAGTGAGAAACTGCACTCTGTCTGGCGGTGACAAGAGCCAGTTAAAATTGCCTTTAGGCAGGAAAAAGCGATGCTTCACTTGACCTGCTTAGAATGGGCGGACGTAAAAAGGAGGTTCTTTCTTGAGCATGACTCGTACCGCCTACATACATGATGAACAAAAAAAAGCATTTTTAATTCTAGACATCGTAGCTTGTCGTCAGAAATAAACTCCGACATTATTTCTAGTTTCTTCATTTTACACCCGAAAACATCAAATATCTCATCGGTGGTTCACCGAGTGTCAGATTGATCGATGCGGTAAAACACTAAAATGTCGTCAACGCAGTCGAACACTTTAACTGTACTCGTGTGATCAAAGTTAGCCATGAGACTTCTTTCATACCGCGCGAGTAAAAAGTCACAAAGAGCCGGTGCTAAACTTGAGCCATTGCACATATGTGCACCGGTGAGACATTTGACATTTTTTGGCGTGAAATGATGCAACTGGAATTAAAGTCGGAGTTTAATTCATGACGACAAGTTACGATGCCTAGACTTGGAAATGCTTTTTTGGTTGACCATGTATATTAGCGGTACGAACTTTGCTCAAGGAACAGCCTTCTTTTTACGTTCACCAATTCTAAGCTAGTCAAGCGAAGCATCGCTTTTTCCTGCCTAAAGGCAATTATAACTGACTCTTGTCACCGCCAGATAGAGTGCAGCTTCTCGTTCTAAGTTCACTGCCTTCAACAAGCAGGCTTTTCTAATTCTCTGCTAACTTCTATTGCCGAGACTCTCCTAACGTCACTAAGATTGCCTGATAAGACACAAAGCAAGAGCTAACTCAACAAGCCTCATTCTAGCAAGGCTGTTATTCCCTACGTACACGAAGTTTCCCATAGGCTAAAGCAGGTCGCTGGAAAAATAGGTGTAAGAGTTGCGTTCTGCGCATGCAACAAGCTCGCTGGCCTATGTCGCAGAGTCAACAGCGAAGGACCTAAGAAAGAAGCATGCACTAAAAAACACGCTATGCACCATGTTGAATGTGTTTTAGCGATTCTCTACAAGATATTATTTACTTGTGGGCAATGGCCAAACAGGGCGATGCCTCAATGATCGGTTGAGGGAGCAGGCTAACTCTCTAAAAGGTTTCCTTCCCAGCCACTTGGTAGACAATTGTAATAAGTCTTGTTGACAGCCAATTCTTGACAAGTGTTTGATCACGGGGGATATAAAAATCGGCGCGAGCACGAGATTAGTGAAGCTTTCTATATTCAACAACTTGGTGCTTTCTGTGTTGGCGCACCCTCAATTTTTTTAACTGCTGTGAAGTTAGTTATCTGGGGTCCACTTATAATACCGGTTGTTGATAAGGTAGGCCGTATGGTGCATGTATGTGCAATTCTGCTTATGGTGCGTGGTTATGCGCAGATTCTGTTTTCTGTATATTGCAGTTGGTTTGCAATAAACTTTGCTTGTTTGTTCAGGTCTCTGTTCTCGTCTCTTCTTTTCTTTCTTGTCATTTGTGCTGTTAAGCACTTTCTTTGTCTACTACGCCTTCAAGAACTTAGCCAACATGTGTTATTTTTGTATTTTTTCTATTGTAATACTACACTTTCTATGAATGTCTGACTAATGAATACTAACTACACAAAAGGTATATTTTGAGGAAATAATAATATGAGACTTCTTAAGCTGCTAAACATTACGAGAAAAAATTACGAATTTTGCAGAAACGTCATTTTCGTTTATATCGAGACGCGATTTGCACTGTGGAGTGGTCCAAATGAATATGACTTTCAAACCTAAATCGAAAGGAAAAAAAGGTATTTTCATGTGCCAATTGTTATCATTACATTTTTTTGTTTTAAGGAAGAAAATAAGTTTTGAGCTTTCCCATTGAGGAAAATAGGAAATTTCAAGGTGGCAGCTGTCGTATGACCAAATGGGAAGATAGGCACCAATGGGAATGTAAAAAAATATTTTCTTCCTTAAAACAAAAAATTCAATGATGGTATATGAAAAGAAGTGTTCATTTGCTTTCAATATATGTATAAAGGTAATTTTTAGTTGAGCCACCACATGGCATAAATCGCATCTGAATATGAACAAAAATTATGATTTTGTAGAATTTATGATTTTTTCCTCATAAAGTTTACCAGCTTGATAAGTCTAAAATATTTTTTTTCTCAAAATGTACCTTGCATGGAGTAGGTATTCACTACACAGATATTCATACAAACTGCAGTATTGCAATAAAGAAATGGCAAACATAACACATTTTGGATAAATTCTTAGAAGCATATGTGCCAGTATAGTTGCAATAATATTACTGAGCTTCAAACACCTTACACAAGAACCTTTACTCAACATGTAGACCAAGTTTGGTACAGAACGTACTTTTAAAATAAATTTTTTTACACACACCCAAACGACATCCCGGAAAGTTTCGAAGGCAACCACGTGACCAAACATTTTTTTCTCTCCGAAATATCCTACCGTTTCACGGCTTTCAACACAATTAATCAGCACAATATTTTTCAGATGCATTTGAGATGGTCGCCAAAATGGCTGGGCACTTGGCATGAAATCACCCTAACAGCGTGTCATGAACACAGAAAAAGGTCCTATGCTTATTAAGCCCTTTGTTTACCAAAAAATATACTGAAAGTGCCTCCTCTGAGGCACTGTATAGTGCTTCTTTTTTTCACGGTTCTAAGGCAACTGCACGTGCTATTGTTGTTTACATGTACAGCAGCAGCATTAATATGTAGTAGAACTCGCTGTTGGGATGGTTGGTGCAAGTTTGCAATAAATATTAGTCAATTTTGCGCCAAAATGATGACCACACAAACGAAGAAAACACATAAACAGAATGGGCACTCATTTGCAATTGTTGATTTCTTGAGGAAACAGGCTGATATAAACCCACTTTTCGTCAACGCTTGTGCAACCTGCTCGGGCCGTCCCTTACCTAATCACGCTATAGGACACATGATCGCTAGATACCGTGCTTCCAGCTCATACATGATGAGTGAAGTTTTGCTAACGCGACTGATACCCCTTTTATTTTGTGAAAGCCCATCGAAATGGCTCTAGGTGTGAATCCACATGAAGTGACATGCGCTCTTGAACGGGCACCGTCGTTATTCTTTGCCGTAAGGGCGTGTTCCCTCGCTCTATCATTGACGCAGCGCCTCGTCGTCTGGCTAACATGTGTCTTTCTGCATGATAGGGGTATCTCGTAAACCACTTCAGTGGCATACTTCGTGAATGGCCACGCATGCTTCTTTTTACAGCCTTTCAGCTGCTCAGCATGATTTTCAGCGATGCACCGGCGCAACTTTGCTAGTTCGTTAGGGGCACGAACTCCATCACTACTTCATGCCGACTCGCCACCTTTTTAAGGTTGTGTGTATAAATATATGCTATATTATAAATATATGCTACAAACAGCTGCTAGTGAGCACCCGTCCTGCCCATGTGTTTTCTTTGTGTGGTCGTTTCCTCACGAAATTGACTATTCAATTCAGGCATTCATGTCTATTTACAGCACATGTTTAATGTCTGTAGCACAATATTACATGCTATTTTCGTATTCTATTTGCATGTTCAAGAGAACAGCAGCCACGCCAATTGTGTCAATTGGATACAATTTCCTAATTTTGCACAAAACCATTATGAAATGCCCAACCAGCTTCAATTATTTCTCAGTATTGTTAATTTTATCAAGAAACATAAAATCCATTATTCAACGTAAGTTTGTGCATCACCATCCAATTGATTGATGTGTGCAGTTTAATGTCCTAAAGCCACCATTTGATTATGAGACGCCTTAGGGGAGGGCTCCAGAAATTTCGGCTGCCTGGGGTTCCTGTGCACCCAAATCTAAGCAAATTGGCCTACAGCATTTTCGCCTGCATGAAAACTGCAGCTGAGTACCTTGGCAACTAAACCATCGAGGCGGATTGATCATCATCCAATCTATTACAGATGCGCCAACTGGAATTATAACTTTTAATTGACTATATTCTAACCTCACAGCAAAAGAAAAGAGTAGAACGGTTTAAAAGAAAATTCTCTCTCCTTTTCTATGACGTCCAAAACGCTTTTTAAGTCGCTTTTGCCAGAGTACGCTTTCGCTGTGCGGAAAAGTGTTTTATGATTTGGAAGTGGCTACTAATAATCGCTGTCACAGGGCACAAAATATTTTTTCCCTATATTACTCTGCCATGCAGATGCCAATCAATAACGAGTACTAGTATGAGTGCTGGCTGTCTTTCAGAGTGATTTATGAGGTTTTTGCAGCCTTAAGCGACAATAAAGAAAATCGTATGCGACTTTTTTTTTTTTTCACCACCCCCTTGAGCTCCTCCTTTACGAATATCTGGAATTTCTGGGTCGCCTGTCAAACAGTTGGACAAGCTCGGCAAATACTACTGTGAGTTTTACCCCCGTATTTTAGAACGTCCCTTCACTAAATGCTTCGCCTTGACTTGAGAAAATTGATTCCAGCGCAGTCTCTAGGCAGTGTAAGTCACTCAATATCAGTGATAATCTGCAGTGATTCTTGAGAAACGCAGCATCATTTTTAGACAAGCGGTGGCGCTGTGCTCAGCTTCAAATAAGGACGAGATTTAGTCGAGGAGCGTTCATAAATATGGAGGTTAGCATTGTTTGCACTGTGGGACAGTTCAAGAGTGCTTTTATTGGAATAGCTGCGCTCTCGTATATTTTGAATGAATTAGCGGATGTCAAATAAGTTCTACATATATTTTTCCTTTTGTGTGAGTCAGTATAATTTGTTGTACTACTGTAAATTTGGAGCCCCACCGTGGTGGTCTAGGGGCTGTGGTACTAGGCTGCCTGACCCCCAGGTCGTGGAATCGAATCACGGCTGCGGTGGCTGCACTTCCGATGGAGGCAGAAACGCTGTAGGCCCGTGTGCTCAGATTTGGGTGCATGTTAAAGAACCCCAGGTGGTCGAAATTTCCGGAGCCCTCCACTACGACGTTTCTCATAACCATATGGTGGTTTTGGGATGCTAAACTGCACATATCAATCAATGCTGTAAATATTGAATATTAGGCTCAAAAATGCTGCGCTTGTTTTTCCTGAAACCTGCTCCAAATTTAAATTTTCTCCCTGGAAAAGCAAGATATGATGCTCCAAAATATTGCTCCAGATGATAGCTTGGCTGCTCCACCTCTGCTAGCTGTAAGTGGTTACTCTTTCACCCTGCTTTTGTGTGTCCATTTTATGTTCTTTGATGTTGCATTGTTTCAGGGAGACATATGTAATGCGCTTGATATTTTACATCTTTAAGTCAATTATTCTGCATGGTTAATATCTAGTGACACTGTTAAGCTATTGTAACTTTGCCTATTGTTTTCACACCTGTATTATTGTTTCTCCAGTATTATGAATGTCTGAACACACAAGGGTTATTGTGAAATGAAAATGCCATTTTAAGACTTTTTGCCATTACATTCATTAGAATATCACTAGCCTTGGATAATATGCATAAGGCATGCCACAACACATGCAAACTGTGGCATATCAATGAGGCAATTGTAGTGTGCATTGATATATTTTTTCAGTATATTGGAGGAATAAGGCATGCTGCATTGCACTACTCTTCTTGATGTTTGTATGCTTCACTGCACTGTGCTTTTGTGCTGCATTGAAGCGTGTTAAAATTAGTTCTTTTTTAAGTGCAAATAAAGGCTCTTCTGTTGTACTTTGATATGCATGCATCAGAAGTTGGAGCTCCATGCCGTACCATTGATGTCTTGTTTTCGGTATTTTGTAGCAAATGGCATTCTGTTCTGCACAATTGAAAAAGGCTTTTGATTAAGGTACAATTTGTCTCTGAAGCCTGTATGTGCTCTGTGTCTAATAAAATAAAGCTTGATTTCATTTTGCATTATGGCATGACTTTGTGAACGTTCTGTTATGTGTGACAGCTCATTTTGAGTGATGCCTTCGCATTCAGCTAGGATTACATGCTATATGTGAGAGCTTTATATGCCGTGCTTCATATATGCACCATAAAAGCTGTGCTAGGGCCAGGATTACCACACTGTGGCAGGAGCCACTACAATAGGACATCTGCACATGAATGGTAAAGGGTAAGCTTTCACGTGCTTCCACAGGGGCCTACTGGAAAGGGGTAACACTCGAATCATGGTATTTTTCGCATGGGTGTTGGGGCATTATTCAGCATGAACACCCCCACACCCTTTTTGCTGTTTGGCAGAATTACACCCTTACACTACTTTTGTTTTTTTTAAGGGTGTTAGGGTGTCAGCAATATTACACCCTTATGCCCTTATGATTATTTGGGTGTGCATTCGCCTTTACACCCTCACTCCCTTAAGGCCACTTGGGCGTACATTTGCTTTTACACCCCAAAAAATGTTTGTGCCATAGGGTGTAAATTCGGAAATCCGCCCACGGTAATAGGTGTAGTGCTGCTTGATACACCCATTTCGTGGGGTGTTGGGGTGTGAGTTATAGACACTATAAAACACCTATATGGGTGTAATTTGGTTTACAGTGTAGGCCTGAAATATCACAGCTGCGGTCAAGAAATTTATCTAGCATAGAGTGAGCTAAATCTTGTTACCCATTACATCTGTCTTAAAGTAGTTGTTCAAGTATTTTCTCTATTCGTGAGCCAATAAACTGCTTAGTTTATTTCGCTCGGTTTCGAAGCGTTTAAGAGTTTCATCGTTCTTGTTTTTCAGGAATTTTTCGAACAATCTATTGTTACGTTTTATTTCCCTAAAACAAGCTTTAGTCAGTCACGGTTTTTGCCTTTGCGCGCATGCTTGAGCTGTTGGTACGGAAAGCATTTCTTGTAAATCCTAATCAGTGTTATCAAGAAAAATATTACAGGTGACTTTAGGTTCTTGCTCGCGATGAACGCTTGACCAATCGGTTAACAATATTCTCTGCAAAATGCAGCCATTGTATATTAATTAACAGCTTGCATCAATATTGGCTCACTGAGCTGGGAGGGTGCATAATTTTAGGCTTTGTTAATCGACATACAAATACAGATTTGCCCACTGATGGGTGCGCTTAGTACACTGAACAAACATTTCGAAGTTTATTTTAGTAATGAAGAAATATGCTAATGTCGCACTGTTTTTGTCAACGTGGGTTGGGATAGTGATAGCATTAGAAAACCGATTTGATTGAATAACTTGAAAGAGTTCCAACTGACTTTATAATGGTTCCACAACCTCGATACTGACGGTGCCCTGCAAGAGATAGCTTACTACCAGTGTTTCCAGTCCAACATAAGTATGTATAAAATAATGCTAAGAAATTGGAATAGTTACCACTAGGAGGGTGGTATAACACAATATATAAACAAAACCATTTGCTTGGAAACTCAATATTTCATGATTATTAGGGACATGCGAAAAACATTTGAATCGGCCGAAGTTCTACTGAAATTTTAGTCATTATCGGAACACCAGCTCCGATTCTTGCTGGCTGATTCAGAAAGAAGGTTGCAAAGCCGGGTATCACTACAGATTTGTTCTCGTACCTTGTTTCCGTCATCATATATAAGAACATGAGGTTCAGCAGTTGAAATAAGAACAGTTATTGGGTCTTTTTTATCTCGTGGAGATTGTGTGTTAAAAAGAATAAAGAAAACGCAGTTCTTTTTCTTGAAAAGCTATGTGCCTAGGTTTCTGGTAATTTTTTTCATCGCTATATATCTGCACGGTTGTGTGCTGCAGTTTTATTCTCGACAGGTGAGCAAAAGGTATGGTTATTGTGTTGTGTTTCCAATGAAAACTAACACCAACACGTTTCCAAATATCTGAGTGCTCGGAAAAGTGTTTGACGAAAGTTGCTATTACCGACGTGTGATGTACACCAATAAATATACACGAAGGCGTCTTGCCATCCTTCAGGGGACCGAATAATCAAGTTTTCAATATCCTGCATAACTAACACTGCATCAGCGTAAGCTGCTCTGTCTCAACTGATTGCATAAAGAATGCGTACTAAAAACAACTCGTTGCTGATGCGTGAGATTAGTTTATGAGAAACTTACATTCTTGTCCGTCTATTTCATATCTCAATATTGTTATGAAGAACGATTTCTCGCAAATTGTGTAAGAAAAGTGAACAAGCGGAAGCCACACATACACGCCACCTTCTAGACAACACATTTATATAGAAAAGTAGAATCCTGCTTAGCAAACAAGTCAGAGCGCTTCTTATTGGCAATAGGAACTTAATGTAGTAACTGTGCTAAGAGCAAAACTCCGACCCTATACGATACCCACGTACGTTTATCGCGCTAAATCTTGGTCAGTCATTTTTAATATACAAAAAAATGCTTTGTCTGCGATAGCTGTCTTGAAATCTGACAGTATCAAAGAGACAATAGCAAATTTGTTGACATTGACAGCAAATTTATTGACATTGAATTTATTGACCTTATTGACATTAAGAGCGCAAAAGGTAGGTAGACCCTAATCCGTGAAAATGAAATCATTGTCTGCTTATCAATTCAGCGATTCAGCCAATGTCAACAATAGGAAAAATTGTCTAAAACCCCATGTAGTACGACGCGCTCACTCCATCGCGCTATTTAAACATGAAACTTTCACCTTGATCTTGTCCTCTGTAATATTTCTATAATGGTCAAAACTACGACATTAGAGCTTTTAGAGAACAGTTTTTCAAAGAAAACGATTAATTGTTTGGCCTTAGTGTTCCGATAGCCTCCTAAACGACCACCGATAACTTGTTTCTCTTGCTTTAGTGTGAACACGTGTCTCGAAACTAGTTCTCCGAAAACCCACAAAGCGAGCAAACGTGATTCAGCCAAGCGACACCTCTGAACATATTTTAGGATTAGGTTGGAGTATGCATGACTAAGTTCGGCATGCTACCAATAACTTTCCCCATCACTGGTTGTTTTATTTGAGCAGAACCGGTCCACTGCCCGATGATTTCTGACGACGGAACTTGGCACCCTCAACACACCAAACGTGGCAGATCGGGCTGCCGTGCTCAACGCAGTTTTGAAGGTGTGCGGCGAGAGTAAAAAATAAAGAAAGCAACAGAAGAGGGGCGCATATTCGTCAAGTTCCGTATCTCTGTAGACGAGGGTGTTAAGCATGCTGCACCTGCATATGTCAGTCGGTTTGTTCTGTCGTGGTGAGAAAATCGAGGGAGAAAAAAGACGCCAGGCTAGGCTGCATGCCCGAGTACAAAGAATACTGACTCACAACAGCATTTTTCGGGGGTGGGGGGTGGGGGGGGGGTCTCATATTTTGAGTTGGGGCAGCCTAGTGAGGACAATGGTGGAGGCAGGGCCCTGTCAAGAGAAGTCAGTGTACATGTTTCCAACTTAAAAAAAAAGAAGAAAAAAACGGTGGATGCACAGCGTTTTCTAGAAAGCGAACCTGGGACCTCGTTCGATGGAGGAGGTTTTTTTGCTTCTTGACTGACCAATGAGGACGCGCATTGGCCCCGTCCTGCTCCAGAGGGTGAGGTATAAAATAACGTCCCTGCGTCTCATCTAAGCATTCTTGTCTACCGAGTGAACGAAGCAGCTGCTCGTCTTTCACTCCTCTGCTGCCTTGACGCCTTGGACATGGAATACCCGTGCGTCGTCGACATGGATTCACCATCAACGCGATCGTCTGAGCTTGGTGGATGTGACAACGGCCTTGAGCAGGCTAGGTAAGTTTCACCTTTGATTACGCTACTTGAAATTTTTAATCGAACTGATCGAGCTCAACTTCGTGGATGCTGATGAAATAGCGAAACTGGTGGTCATCGCCTTTTCAGCTTGTCACACTTCAATGCTTGGAAAGACTTTCAGATGGGTAGTGTGGCAACTTTTCGTTAAACACAGTTTGTTGAAGGGCCCCTAAACCCCCTCCGATATTTTCCGAAACGTTTCAAGTAAACAAGCGCATCGCTTGCAGAATGCCGTCGTGTTCACCGATGCTACATGTCGCAGCGCCACAGGTAGTGGGTGCGCCACCATTTCAAAAAAAAAAAACAATAGCTTTTTATTTCCGTTCAAAGCCACTGATATGTGTGACATCACCAGTGAAACTTGATGACGTCACATATTTTTGTGCTTTCGATTGGCCGAACGACAGCCGACGTTTTCCGGTCACTCTGCAGACAGCTTTTCGCGCGCACCTTGCTGTTCTTGGATGTGTTGCCGTTTGCGAATCGACATCTGCGGCCCATAACACAACCGCCAAGTCGCTAGCGTGGGGGCACGGGCCGGCAAGACAGCAACAGCGGTTAGTCAACGGTCAGTGCACCCAGATGACACACACACAACACAGTTGACGGCGAGCTGGAGCGTCGGAGTGGCGGACCGCGGCAACTGGAAATAGACGCTGTCTCGGGCAGCGCGTCAGCGGTGACGGTTGCCACGCGAGATATGGAGGGACTTTCAGCTGACTCAGCGAGGAGGTATTAAGACGATCGAGACCATGGACTGCTTCGAACGAATACGGTTTATTGGAAGAAGTGAAGTAGCGCGCGCTCGCTCCAGGCAGCAGTCTCCTTTCTTCTTCTTCCGGCGTTTGATGATGATGTTTTATAGGCTCCCGCCCGCCCAAGTTGAAATGTGATAAGCTCTGGCGGGCTATTTGAAACAACCTTCCATTGGGCCAACCTCCCTTATTTGAAACAACCTCCCTTATTTGCACCTCCTTCAATCTGAGCGAGCCCAACTAAATCGGCTCTTACGCAAAGCGTATAAGGTGGCATTGGGTCTCCCCCGAAACACATCGACAGAGCACCTCCTCAGTCTTGGGCTGCATAACACCTTAGAAGAACTTCTTGAAGCGCATCTTACGGCGCAAATTCACCGATTACAGGGAAGCAGGACGGGGCGTTGGATCCTTGCTAACATTGACCATGTGGTATCTTCTACGGGTAACGATCCGGCTGTCATCCCCCCCAACATCAGAAAGAAATTCCTCATAAAACCACTGCCAAAGAACATGTTGGCCAGCCATCACGACGGTAGAAGGAAAGCGAGGGCCAAATTCTTGCAAAAAACGTACGCGTCCAACCCAACCGTTGCGTACGTTGACGCCGCCCAATACCGAGAGTTTACTAAAGCATATGCAATAAGCGTAATCACTCTCCCCGGCAACAACGCCAATTCACCTCAAATTAAAGCGGCTGCTTCTGTCCGTGTGCTTAATACGACAGAAGCTGAGGAAGCGGCGATAGCGCTAGCAGCAGCATCCGGATTCACCACTATACTCAGTGACTCAAAGGCTGCTATATCCAACTTCGCACGTGGCATTGTGGCCCCCACAACTCTGCGTTTACTATTGCCCAGTCTCCTTACAGATGCTGAGGAAGACGCACTATCCTCCATTGCGCTGGTATGGGTGCCGGCTCACGCGGGGAACCCAGGGAACGAGGCGGCCCACCTATATGCTCGAGGATTCGTCAGCCGAGCGGTGGTACCCGCCTCTGATTTGGAAAACCCTGGTGAAGCCTTGACATCCTACCATGACATCACACAATATTACCGTCTTTCGAGGCAGACAAAACCACCCCCGCACCATAAGCTAACTAAGCGCCAGGAGGTTATCTGGCGCCGCTTGCAAACACATTCATTTCCGTGCCCATACATTTATGCACGTATATACCCCGACTCGATTGATCCGCATTGCTCGCATTGTGGCTCAATAGCCACACTTAATCACATTCTCTGGGCCTGCAGGGAAGATCCCCCCTCTCTCGATCTCCTAGCCGCTCCCTCGCCAGAGGGGTGGGAGGCAGTTCTGACCTCCACCAGCCTGGCCGTTCAGCTCCAGGCCGTACAAAGGGCAGAGGAGGTGGCCATCAGGTTCAGCCTGGCGGGTCACCTACCTCCTTAAGTCTGACGACAATAAAGTTGTGTTCTCTCTCTCTTCCATTGGGTATATGTGGTTCACCGATCTTCTTAGAAGCTCTTTTTTGCCTGCGCGAAGGAGACGAGCTCTTGTTATTCCGTCTCGCCCAGGGTAGAGCTTTTCAATCCGGCACATTTTCCAAAATGTTCTTGGAGCCTTGTCCTCAACCAACACGATGTCACCCTGTGAGAGTGGTTTTGCTTGCCGTGTCTTGCCTTTGACCGTAGCTCCTATTTCCTTGATATATTCTTGATGCCATCTTTTCCACCAAGCGCGCACGAGTTTGCATCTGCGTCGCCATGCGTCTTCAATGTCACCGTTGTGCTGTCTTGTTTGTCCGTCTTGAAGCTGTCGCCGTCCACCTATGATGTCTGCCGGCGTTAGTGGCATTGGCTCGTCAGGTTCTCCATATACGTAAGTCAATGGTCGATTGTTGAGTGTTCCTTCAACTTCTGCTACAATAGTGCGTAGCTCCTCTACTGAAGCTGTGCTTTTCGATATTATTTTTCGCATCGACGTCTTCAAGCTTCTTATGAGGCGCTCGTAAAATCCTCCCCACCATGGCGCGCACTCGGCTATTGTTTTCCATTTAATTTGTTGGCCACTGCAGTAATTCTTTAAGACCTCGTCGTTAATTGTTTCGAGCGTTCTGTTGATTTCCTTTCCAGCTTTTATAAATGTTTTGGCGTTGTCCGAGTATATTACGGCTGGTATTCCCCGTCGAGCTGTAAATCGTCGAAATGCTTGTAGGAAACTTGACGATGACAAGTCGTTGGTAAGTTCCAAGTGTACTCCTCTTGTTACCGCGCAGGTGAATATCAGTCCATATTGCTTAACAATCTGGTACTTGTCCTTTGCGTAAAGAGGTCCTGTGAAGTCAACTCCCGTAACTTTGAATGGCTCTGCTTCAGTGACTCTGTCTGCCGGAAGTGGGGGTACGTCTCGAGTCGCCGGTCTTGAGTTATGCCTCTTGCAGACGACACATTTGTTTAGAACTCTTTTCACTTCTTGTCTACCCTGCAATATCCAGAACTTAGTTCGAAGTTGCGCTAGCGTCACTTGAACTCCTCCGTGTGATACCATTTTATGTACGTGACGTATTATCAGTTCCGTGATATGCTGATCCTTTGGAATTACTATCACGTGCTTGTTGAATTCTTGGCTGCACTGCAATCGTCCTTTCTGTCTGATGATTCAATCGTCATCAAGGTAGACTTCGTGTCCATTAATTTCAAATGATCGATAGTTTGAATAGGCCTCACCCTTTGTTTGTCTCAGTGATATTTGGGTCTGTCTTATCCAGTATTTCTCTGCATTTGTTACCTCTTTTCTTGTCAACGGTCCTTTGTGATTTTCCTTTCTTGTGTTGTTTATGAATCTGAACACCCATGCTGTCACTCTTATAAGCCGTCCGTATGATGAATACCTTTCGATTTCCGAAATTGGCGCAATTCCGGATCTTCCCATGCATTGATGACATTGTGTTTTATGCTGGTCTTCCACGTCTGTATTTGTGCCAATTATGCTTACTAAGTTCTTTTCCAGTGATGTTATTCATTCGGGACCGTTCCACCATAACTTTGACGTTATCAATGCCTTTGCGCTTATTCCTCGTGTAAGTAGGTCAGCAGGGTTGTCGTCACTTTGAACCAATGACCAGCTTGCTTGAAGCGTTTTTTTCTCTAATTTCTGCGATTCTGTTGGCAACAAACGGATCTCTTTTGCTTGTTCCCTTGATCCAGTGCAGCACAATCGAGTCCCTCCAGCAGTGTATTTCCTGAAAGCTTTCGTTGAAGTGACCTTTGATGTAGTCGCATAATATTGATGCTACCACCGCTGCCATCACTTCAAGTCGCGCCAATGTCAGCTCTTTAATTGGAGCTACGCGGCTTTTTGCTGTTACTAGCCTTGATTCTTTGCTTCCATCGTGGTATACTGCTATCAAGTATGCTGCCGCTCCGTATGCTAAAAGGCTCGCGTCTGAAAATACATGCAGCTTGTATGCTTGTACTGGTTGATTCTTGCTTGCGTAGCATCGTGGGATTTCTAGAACTCGAAAGTCCTCCGCTTCAGACATAAGGTTCTTTATTTGTCGCATTCATCTTTAGGGAGCTGGTCGTCCCACGTGACGTTCATTTTGCACAGTCTCTGCAGTCCTATTTTCGCGCGTACTGTGAATGGCGACAACAAACCGAGTGGGTCAAATATCTTCGCTGTGGTTTGTAACACAGCCCTTTTTGTCAAGTGCGTTGTATCTGTTAATAAATTCCACTTTTCAATAGGGAAGCAAATCATGTCCTTTGAGTGTTTCCATATCAAGCTCAGAAGCATTGTAAATCCTCTAGATCGAATATCCATGTGAGAATCGTCCCTTTCATTTTCATCTATTATTTGTTTAATTGCTCTTCACTGGATACCCACTTTCTCAAATTCATCGCTGCCTCGCTGAACACTTGCTTTGCCTCTTTGTACAACGTAACTGCTTCATCAAGCGTTGCTGCTCCCAATATGACATCATCCACGTAGATCGCTTTCTGCAGTGTCCTTGTCGTATCAGGAAACTGGTCTTCCACTTGTTTCAAATGGTGTTTAATTGTAGCTGCGCGTATAAACGTGCTTGGTGTTGTTCCGAACGTTACTCTTGTCATGCGCCATGTTTGCACTTCATTCATTAACCTTCCTTCAGCGTCTTGCTTCCACCACAGAAATCTCATTGCATCTCTATCCTCTTCATGTATAGAGATTTGTAGAAATGCCTTTTCAACATCTCCAACTAACACCACCTTTTCTTTTCGGAAATTAATGAGCAGCGATAGCATGTCCTCATTCAAATTGGGTCCTGCCTATAGGTTCTCGTTTAGAGACATGCCTTTTCTAGAATGTGATGAGGCGTCAAACACTACTCGAACCTTTGTTGTGGCTCGGTCCTCTCTAATGATCGCATGATGTGGCATGTAGTAGCAAAGTGCATTTGGCTGTTCTGATGGCTCTTGGACCTCCTCTGCGACTCCTAATGCCATGTACTCTGATATAGCTTTGTCGTAGCGATACAGCATGCCTTCATTTTTTTTTGCAGCCTTTTAGTCAGTTGCTGTAGTCTTTTTATCGCAATTTCCTTGTTGCTTTCCAAGTTTACGTCCTGTTTCCATGGCAAGCTGATTTGATAGCGACCGTTTTGTTGTACAATCTTGCGCTCGAATTCTTTGACCACTTAATTTCCGGTGTTATCCAAACTATTTCTTGTGATCCCCATTGACTCCAGGCTCCAGAACTTCTGTAGCTCTTGCTGGAGTTCTGTCTCCGCAGCTTCGACCTTCAGAACCATGACTGCTTGATTATGTGTTAGTTTTGTCTTGCTTTGCTCTGATGGCCCTTGCAGTACCCATCCCAGTATAGTTTCTACAGCCATCAGTCTGTCCTCAATTCTTTGAGTTCTACCAGTAAAGAATTCGTCTGAGCCGATCAGTAGTTCTACAGAATTTGTTGCAGTCGTCTTGGTCCTGTGATCAGCCACTTGCATATTTAGCAGTTTCATTTTCTCGCTGAGTTTCTTAGTTGGAGTGGGTATACAACTGTGCGAGATAACGTCGACTTCTAACGCTTCAATCACTGTTGTCGTGCTTGTTTCTCGTGATCCTACAGTCACTTGCACCACGTTCATTAGTTTGACCTTTTCGTCTCCTCCAAATGAACCAATCTTCAGCCTTTCCTGTCGCAACACCTTCGCACCTATTTCTTTCGCTGATCCCGCTTCAATAAATGAACGTTGACTTCCGCTGTCTAATAACAAACGGCAATGTCGGCCACATGTTTCTCCTTCTACGCACGCTACGGCCGTCTGCAAAAGCACAATTTCATGCTTGATATTTTCGGTTGCGTGTAGCGTAGACGTCGTCGCTTCGGCTTGCGCTGTTGAGACCAGCTCTGCCCTTGTTTTCTGCATCACCGTTCTACACACTGACGTGGCATGTCGTCCCTTGCATTGCTTGCATTTTACTTGGGCCTTGCAAATGCGTGCAGTGTGGTTTGGTCGCGCGCATCTGAAGCATGCTCTATTTTCGGTAAGCATAGCTTTCTTTTCATCCATTGGAATGCTTCTACGACAGTTTTCGGTTGCGTGGGTTTTCTGCTTGCAGAATAAGCATATTCTGTCCTGAGCTATAGAAGCTTGAAGTTGTGCGCATCTGTCTGCGGTTCTCTCTTGGTTTTGCAGTTATCCTCTCTTGTTCACGTTGTGTTTCTTCACGAAAAGCCGCTTGCTCTCTTAAGAATAACCTAAGCCTGTCCAGCTTTTCCTCGCACGCTTTTCCCGTTGCGTTCTTTTGCTCGCCGTTTTCTGAAGCTGAGCTGTTTCTCATAGCCTCTTTTGACTTGAACTGCACTGATAATTCTGGTGGAATTGCTCTTTTCAATACCGGTAATAACATCGGCGCATAGCTCTCGGTTTCCACTTTTAGTGACTTGAGTGCCAATATGTTAACTTGCACTCTCTGTACTAGCCTATTTAAGTCATCGGTATCTTGAACAGACCTCACTTTCTCCAAACTCAATAGCTCATTCATGTGCATTTCAAGGAATGTTCTCGATTGCCGAACGTTTTTTACAGTATTTTGATTGCGTTATCATAATTTTCCTCTGCCGAGTACTGAAGTCCTTCAATAGCAGCCGCAGCTTTTCCGGTTAGTGATGCTAACAAGTAATTGAACTTCTGTCCCTTGCTCATGTTCGGTCTCAGGTGAACTGCCGACTCGTACTGAGACCAAAAGCGGTTCCACTCCAAAGTTTTTCCCCCAAACTTTATCATTTCAAGCTTTGGTAGCTTAACTAGTTCCGTTGCTTCTTGTCCTGTACTTGAGGGCATCACCTGCCTTGTCATGTCGCTTGAATCCGATTGTTCAGGCTGTCGAAGTTTGGTTTCTATTGCAGATAAGATCGCCGTTGATTTCATGTCGTACTATATGACGCTTTCGAATTCAGCTTCGGCATTGTCTTCTGTTAGAAACTTTTCTATTTGCTCGTTTGCGCTCTTGAGACTGTCGCTTATTGCTTTAATCTGCGCCTGCGTTGATCAGTCACGTGATCTGGGAGCGAAGCGCTTTCCTTTTCTTCGTTATCACTTCTTTGCTCATAATGAGGCGGTTAACAATGACTCCTTACTTGTCAATCGTTCGTTCTGATGCTCGTAATGTCCACCGTGGTCTCGTCGCTCGATCCAGGTCGATCCTCTGCTCCTCCGCCGTTTTCTTCTCTGCTGCTCCGTGGCAGGTTGACCTTTCTTGCCGGCGAGGAGGTAGTATCCTGGTCACGGCCCCATTATTAAGACGATCGAGACCATGGACTGCTTCGAACGAATACGGTTTATTGGAAGAAGTGAAGTCTATAGCGCGCGCTCGCTCCAGGCAGCAGTCTCCTTTCTTCTTCTTCCGGCGTTTGATGATGATATTTTATAGGAGGTGCCAAGCGGTTTTGAAAGAGGGTAGCGTAGGACAGAGGGAAATAAGGAATCGTCGCGTTTCGATCATTCAACGCGTGTAACTCCGCTATTGCGGCACCGTTTCGAAAAGTTCTCATGGCTACGTGTTCGTTGTAAACTCGAGCACAAATTTCGACCGCTGGGTGGTTTAGGGGCCTTTTAAAGTGGCCTTATAAATAAGTACATTGAAGCCACCGTGGCTGTCACCTTCAGGTTTCGGCTGTTTAGGGCACTGCGTTAACTAAAGAAACCCATCTGTGTCGTCACGTCAACATTATGAATTGTTCCTCCTTTACTTATTATGAATTGTTCCTTCTTTACTTACTTATTTGAAATGCAATGACAGAATTCATGAGAGTAGGTTTTTTTCATAACCATTGTTATGTTTCATTGTCTTGCATTAACTCCCACACACACTGTGGGATAGGTATACTATTCTCAGATCTCTGCAAAGGTGTTCATAAAGTCGCTCCTAGGAAACCCGCTTCCCATTTTCGATCAACTTTTACTCAAGAAGTATATTGTGTTTTAAAATTAACAAATACAATGTACTGTGTAATAGAAGGGATAAAACTCCGGTCCATATCTCGTGCACAATTCGAACAGTTTGTTAGGTCTTTTCTTCCTATTGTATACTGATCACATAGTTGGTTTTCGTAAAGCCGATGCATAACCGAAGTTGTTTGCCTATTAACATGCTTTGTACAAAGAAACTAGAAATTCTACTACCATCTAAAGCACAAGAAGCGATAGTTGGGCTAGCTGGTGGTGTTTGCTTGGATATAAAACTAGCGCAAAAATTTTGACAAAGGCGGAAGAAGAGATGAGAACGTCTTTGTCGTAATGTTTGGTCTGTTTTTAAATCAAAGCTGGCACCTAAAGGAACATCAAAAAAATTCTGGGCAATATACAAGAATTGAGTACAAAAGTCGGAAATGTAAAAAACAAAATCGAGAAAATTTATCAGTGGTGCTTTTTTCTGAAATCAGACTCTTATCCCGTATTGTATTTGTATCTAGTATTGGTGGGGAGACGCTGGAAGCTGTAAAGGAATGTCTCTACATAGGAGAGTATAGTAAGCGGGTAGCGGAACCATGACAGTGACATATCTAGAAGAATAATGATAGGGTGGATTACATTTGGCAAGCATTTTCAAAAAATTATGAATGGTAATCTAACACTCACCCTCAAGAAATATATACTCATTAGCTGCATTTTGCCGGTACCCAAGTATGAAGGAGAACCCTGTAGTCTTGCGTATAGGGTTCAGCTTAAATTGAGGACGACACAGCTAGCGATGGAAAGGAAAATTATAGGTGCAACCTTAAGAGACAAGAAGAGATCAGAGTGGGTCAGGGAACAAACCGGGTTTAAGGATATCATAGTTGAAATCAAGAAGGAGTGGACATGGGCCGGGCACATAGCACGTATACGTATAGGCAGGATAACCGCTGGACATTAAGGGTAACTGACTGGATGCCCAGAGAAGGCAACCGCACGAAGGGGAGACAAATGTTAGGTGGGCTGATGAGATTAGAATGTTCGTAGGTATAAGATGGCAGCAGAAAGCACAAGCCCAGGTTGATTGGCGAAGCACTGCGAGGCCTTTGGCCTGCTGTGGGCGTAATGAGGTTTATAATAATAATGATTCATTTTGGAAAAGAAGGCTGATTCAGCGATGTTACCAAGTTGTGGGGACCGCAAGAGGCACAGAATTTCTCAACTGGGGAGTCAAATGTTCATAGTAGCACACCCTTCTTCCTGTCATCTCAAAGTGTAAAACTGCCTTGGTGCAACCCACCCCACTCCCTTCTTCTTAAGTGTTCCCGAGAAACTATACTCTTGGAAAGCTTTTCTTCGCAATGAAGGGGAAGCTACAGGGGTAGAGCTACCGCTCATTTCCTCTCCCGTGAAGTAGCAAGATTCGTCTCGCGTTATCAATGACAGCCACGTTCGAATGGGAATATTGCTTACAATTTTCGTCTACTTCGACAGACACTTGTAAGGGATATTCGTCTCAAGCTCCTTCACCGAGTCGACGAAATAACTGGTGGGTGACGAGCGCTCACGTGA
The DNA here is from genome assembly GCF_043290135.1 of Rhipicephalus microplus. Classification (NCBI taxonomy): domain Eukaryota; kingdom Metazoa; phylum Arthropoda; class Arachnida; order Ixodida; family Ixodidae; genus Rhipicephalus; species Rhipicephalus microplus. The sequence continues at coordinate 6,112,084 of NC_134706.1, read as the reverse complement.
ACATGGAGACTGAATTTTGACAGCCTGGTGCACACAAAACGTGTGACATTCTCACATGTGCAAAAACGCGAAATGCACAAAGTAATGCACATATGAATACTTCCTTGGTGAATGCTGCGTCTCCTTATAAACAGTTTTTTTCATACATTTACCACGGCAAATGCAGGCGCAATGATATGTCTATATTCTCCTGTGGTGGCACAGCACCTTTCAGCTCCGTATAGCCTTCCCTTAAATGACAAAAACAATATCCGCAAATCGGCTAGCCACTCGTGCGCATGCATATGCTGGGGACGGTGTTGCTTCTTATGTAGTTTGTGGAAGGATGGGAGTGCCGGCTCATTATTGCATAGAGTTAGGAAAAAGGAACAATGCACGAATCAATCTCTGCGTCATAGGCAGACTCGCAAGTCATTCGTCGTCACTGGAAAACAGATAGAACCAGAACTTTCAGTCCATCTTCACCAGAGATATTGGCGTCATGTCAGACATTGTGAGTCATGGGCAGGCTCACAAGTCAACTAATATCACTAGGAAGAGGTCATAAAGCGATCAGATATAACCAGTTCCTTCATTCCGTCTTCGCAAGAGATAATGGCGTCATGCCGGACTGAGTTCCAAGCGACGGTGTCAGTTATAAACCTTCTCGTTATCACAGACACTGGTGTTCTTAATATTCTCTTTGCCCTAGATACTAAAAAAAAAAAAAACTCTTGTGATCCGGATTGTATATACCCGACCAATTTATGAAAAGGTACGCAGAATGGTGCAGCACATATCTCGGCAGCATTTTCCACAAATCGCTTTCAATATCAAGACTACCAGAAGATTATTCTAATTTACAAATTAGGATATAAATTCGCAGAATCTTATTTCAGACCGATATCTTTAACAAGCATGGTATGCATACTACTCGAGCATCTATAGTTTAAAGCAGTGAACTTTTTTTTTTCGAAAACGAGGGCATCCTGTCTCCCAGCCAGCATGGTTTTCGTTGGGGTTTATCGACTACAATGCAGCTTTATTTTTATTATTTATAATACCCTCAGGGCCAACAAGGCATTAAAGAGGGGTGTGGGTAATTACATGAAAGATACCAATAAAACAGTGCAATAAATACAAATAAACAATACAATAATTACAAATAAAACAATCCAATAAAAGACAGATATCATTAACATTTCTGCAGAATGTATAATAAATGGTTATTACTAAATATACGAAAACAGAAGCAATAAGCATAGGTAACAGATTTTCTTGGTTATACATTGTTAGCTAATGTTTCGTGGAAAAGTTTGAAGTCAGTAATGGTTGCGACATTCGGGGGAAGGCGGTTCCAATCAAGAGATGTGCGGGGAATAAATGACTGAAAGAAAGACCTAGTGTGACATGATGCGATTCCTACTTTATTGCGATGATCAACACGGTTTGAAATGTACAGAGGCTGGAGTATCAGGTCATTATGAAGTGTAGGGTGATAGAAAATTTTATGAAACAGCGAAAGACGGGCGATTTTGCGTCGGTGAGCCAATGGAATAAGTGATAAATTATTTTTCATTGAAGTCATACTTGCAGTGCGGTTGTAGTTAGAGAGGATGAACCTAGCAGAGTTATTTTGTACTAGTTCAAGAGATGTTATGAGATTAGCATGACTGGGATCCCATATGGCGGATGCATATTCGAGTTTGGGGCGTATGAGCGACTTAGAGTACTAGTTTCAAGGAAGAGGGTGCTTTGGAGAAGTTACGTCGTAAGTAGCCGAGCATGCGATTAGCATTGTTAATCACGTACTCTACATGAGTTGTCCAACTTAAATTATTTGTGATGTGCACGCCAAGATATTTATAAGACAGGACGGAATTTAAAGGAACGTTGTTTAGGTGGTAGGTGTTATGATTCGAGTTATTTCTTGATACGTGCATTATCTTACATTTCTTAATATTAAGTTCCATTAACCAGATATTACACCAATTAGCTATATTATTTAGGTCCGTTTGAAGTGTTTTAGTATCATCAACATTGCTGATTTCGCGGTAAATAACAGATGTATGTTAGAAGTTATTGAAGAAGTTAGATCAATAATATATACAAGAAATAATAAAGGTCCCAACACTGAACCTTGAGGCACACCGGATTGTACTTCAGTGAGTGGTGGATGATGGACGTTAGCAGTTACGAATTGGAAACGATTAGAGAGAAAATGTTCTATCCATTTAAGAAGGTTAGTGTCGATATTTAGCAAGCTTAGTTTTAAGAGCAGTAATTTTTGGCAAACCTTGTCAAATGCTTTGCTAAAATCCAAAAAAATACTGTCAGCGCAAGATGATCGATCCAGGATTTGATGCAGATTATGAGTAAACGAAGCAAGCTGTGTCTCGCAGGAATACGGTTTTCTAAAACCATGTTGCGCTTTAGCAAAGTATGAGTTAGACTCTAGAAAGTTAGCAAGGTTCGAGAAGATTACATGTTCTAATAATTTGCAACAATTACTTGTTAGTGATATGGGTCGGTAATTAAGAGGCGAGTTTCTGGGGCCAGATTTATAGGTTGGAACCACCTTCCTTATTTTCCATTCCTTTGGAAGTTGACAAGTACTCAATGATTGTTGAAATATTTGACTTAGTATCATTGAACTAACTACGTTAGTGCTTTTAAGAAATTTGCTATTAATGCCATCATAGCCAGGAGCGGAGTGGAACGGTAACTTATCTATTAGTTTCAATATTCCGGGTACCTCAATAATTACTGGATCCATGGGCATGTAATTATAGCGGTGCACATAAGGAAGTATGATGTTGGCGGATTCGGAGTACTGGCTTGAAAATGAATCATTAATAGCTGATGCGCACATGTTATCGGGGATATTATTTCCAGATGAATCTTCTAGAGATATAGTGTTGTTAGTGGTGGGGTTAATCATTTGCCAAAACTTTCTAGGGTTATTTTTCAATGTTTCAGGTAGTGTTCTAGTTAGGTAGTTGTTTTTGCAGTTTTTAGAGCTCTTAAGTAGGCGTTTGCAGCAGATTTGTAAGTTGTCCAGCGCGAAGGTGAAGGCGAGCTTTTAGCTAAACGAAAGAAACGCTTTTTCCGATTAGATAGGCGTTATAGATGACTGGAATACCACGGCGCTTGGGGATTGGAAATGAGTGTGCGATTAGGGATGTACTTCTCTATCAATTTATAGACTGTGCATGCGAACAGATCCCAGTTAAATTGAACGAAACGAGATTCAAAATCTCTAACAAAATCATCGTAAAAGTGAGTTAGCTCATTATTTATTGCTTCGAAGTTAGCTTTCCGGTAGCATCGTATGCGTTTCTGCTGTTTAGTCTTTTTACTAGGGCTAATACTGATAACCAAGTTTAGCGAGACGTAGTCGCTGATTCCTGGTAAGTATGTAATGTCGGAGACAAGGTCAGGATGCGTTGCTAGTATTAGGTCGAGAGTGCTTGCTGCATTACTTGTAATTCTTGTGGCTTGAGTTACTAACTGATTCAAGCAATAAACGGAGCATGTATTCAGAAAATCTTCACTCTGCTGTGAAAAGGGGGAAATACGTATCGGCATTGTGTTCCACGTTATGTTGGGAAAGTTGAAATCTCCGAGTAAAAACATAGGTAAAGAAGGGAAACGAGAGCTTACTATGTTGATGGAGTCATGCAGTTCGTTAACAAATGAGGATGGTGAGGAAGGTGATCTGTAGCAGGTACCTAGAACCAGTTTACAGCTACCCAAAGTTAGTAAAGCCCAGGTTATTTTTAGTAAACTGTTAACTTGGATTGGTGATGATGGTATGTCCTTCGAGACCACAAGTAGTACGCCTCCTCCTCTATGCTCGCTGTGGTCGCAGCGATATACCCTAAGGTTGTTTGCCTCGTGAAATATTTCTGAGTCTGTTGTTTGTGGGGAAAGCCACGTTTCAGCTAAAGCTACTATTTTTGCATCGCATGTATCTATAATGGATGAGAGGGCACAACGTTTATTGAGAACACTTCTGGCGTTAGCAAAGAATACAGATACCGGATGCGATTGACGATGCGATGATATGCCACTGCCCCTCCTTTCTCCCTACAGTGAGGCATTTCGCCCAGTGGAGTCTCCGCGACCTGATTGGTTGCCACGCGATCGTATTTCTTACGCGATCAAGTTCAAAGTTGTAGTAAAAACGTTTATTATTCATGAGCAATTTGTTATAGCGCAGTTTAGACTGCGGGCGCCCAGGATAGTTCTTTGCAAATTCAATTAGTTTTTGGCGAGAAGTGCGGGTACGTTGACAAAAATCTTCCGTCACTGAAATGTTCTTTTGTTTCAGCTGGTTACGAAGTGACAAAACTTTTTCTCTGGTCTTGTAGTTGGAAAATTTGGCTATTATGGGGCGGCATTTGGCAGGTGCAAACAGGCCAAGTCGGTGCGCGCGATCAATTGACTCTGTGCAAAAAGATTCAACTACTTCATTTATCGCTGCTGATAGCTTAGCTTCCGTTTCGTTCCAGGTTTCTTTAGCGTCAGCTATACCATGAAAGATTAGGTTGTCACGCCTAGATCTGTCCTCAATCTCATCGAAGCGTGTTTGATAGTTATCTCTTTGGTGCGTTAGACCAGATATCGACGCGTGTATTTCTGATGAATCTTTGCCAAGTTGATGAAAGTCCTTCGATTTTTCTTCGAGTTCGTCTAGTATTTTTTGTATGCCGGTTATTTTTGTTTCTATGTTTTTTTGTCCGTTTTTAATCGCTTTAACGTCAGCAGCTAGTTCGGTTTGCACTTCCGAACTTTGGAGTGAACGGATGTGTATATCTTTGAGTAGTTTAAACATTGCTTTCATCTGCTCGGCAGGATTTTCTGGTAACGAACCAATATCAAGTACGTTTTCAGAGCGCGTGTTAGGTCCCGGGTTAGTTTCAACATTTCCAGATTGTAGGAGCAAAAAAAGGATGGAAAAACAGTCGCATACAACTTCATACAACACTTTTGGGCACGGAAGCAGTAGCAAAAACGGGTTGTCTGATTTTTAGCGTATAGAGAAAACTTTGTACACACCTGCATGATGAAAAACCGGTGGTTAGAAGCCATGCAAAGCGCATTGTTTCCGTGCCCACTGAAAGGCAAATCGATGCTCCGTGTCCTTAAGTAGACCACGGGAGGTGTTGGCGACGTCGATGCGGCTGGGAACCCGAAGTAGAGTCCTTCTGTCGCAGTGAAATTGTAAAAAATTTCATCGTCAACCCTGTTGTCCGGTCTGTACGAGGGTGGCAACTTCATCACTATCTCTCACGAACACACGTGTGCCGCCGACGAGCACGCTATCAGGAGAGTCAGCAGATTCTGCATGATGAAAAACCGGTGGTTAGAAGCCATGCAAAGTGCACTGTTTCCGTGCCCACTCTGAAGCTAACTGAAGTCATACACTATTTTCCGCTAGGTACTGAATGTCACAGTTAAAGGGACATTGTTTTACTTGATTTTTCAAAAAAAAATTTGACTGCGCGTTTTCCACACCATTCAAATGACTAAACTAAAAAAAAACTTATCGGAGACAGAGAAATTGTTCTTGGGTGCGTGAGTTTTAAAGATGATAGTCTTTCATGGGAAGCTTCGACGTAAAAATTTCGATCTGTCTGTCTGTACATTTGTCTGTGTGTCCACCCTTAATGGTACCTTAAACGGCACCAGACAATACCCCAAACGGCCAACCCCATCCGCAGCGCCCACCAATATTGCCCAAGGTTGAGCGTTTCAAATAAAAAGCGATTTTCAATTAAAAAGCAATTATTGCGCATATACGAGGCACCATAACAACACCTCAACATTCTCTATGTTTGTATCTTAGTAGGATAGGCATGTACAAATAATTATAAGGATCATACGTTTATCACGTTGCGCAAACATTGCAACGCTTGCGCTAAAAGTCGTTTCCAACGCATTGCTAAGGGAACATGGTGGTGACACCTACCCGTCGCCTTGAGTTCTACACCTTACCACCGCGGAGACGGGTGCGCAGTGGGCGCGTGCTTCGTTTTCCAAGATAACTGCCAGATGGCGCTCATGTCTCACGTGTGACGTGGCTTGATGCGCTCGTTCGCCTCCGCTGCATGCTCGAGGCCCTTTAACGCAGCGCCGCCAGAATAACATTCACCATTTTTTTTGCGCAAAACATAAAATAAACGTTTTGTTGACTCTCCAAACGCAAGACTACTGTCTTTCGACAACATTTGCAATTGAACATGCATATACGGGGCCAATTTTTTGCTTAATAGATATCAACTTGTTTTAACTTCAGTAGTGACACGTGGCTCTTTGTTGGGGCCCTTTCTATTTCTTGTGCATATTAATGACCTATCTACTGATACAGACTGTAAAATAAAGTTATTAGCGAATGACTGTACCTTTTATAGAGAGATTAGAAAGGACCGAGATCCCTCCTCGCTCAGCAAATGACTTTATACGCTATTTCCGAATGGTGCTCAGACTGGCAGATAACAATCGATGGGGAAAAATCATCTTGTATGACGATAACGAGGAAAAGGGAGCCTTCACGATTTTGCTACACTACACAGGGCAGTGCTCTGACCAGCGTACACAAACACATATGCCTAGGTTAAACAGTTATTTACATGTGTTCAATAAACAATTATGTTTTGAAATATACTTTTTTTACTGTTGCCCTCTGTGAATAAAATATGTTGGCCCTCACATCACTAACAATGAGTCATTCTCTCAGTTTGAGCCACACATGAAAAAAACTCTTACGTTTTCAAATGGCCAATGATTTGAGTAATGAAATTAGTACGTACTTGCATGTTCTGTAAGAAGCCATATACGCAGCCTTATTGCTGCACTTGCCATTTTTATGAGCTCGTATTTTGTTTATATATTATGTAGGGTAAATATTTATCATCTACAAAGTGTCTAGTTGAAGCTCCTCTTGTTTTTTGTATTACTGATTTTTTACCATAACGAGCAATCATACTGTCTGTACTGTCTGACCACCTGCTATGGTCTCACCAGAGACTGGCAGTCTTGCCAATAAATACGTAAATAAAGTCGCAATTACATCACTCGTGTTGCTGCAGTGGTATGTGTTGAGTCTGACATTAGTCTTTTTTTTTCATGTCCAGAACAAGTGGTGTAACTGAGACGTCAGCTAGCACCGATGGAACAACTGACAACAGAAATGGGATTATGGGAGAACAAAGCGCAGCGGCACTTCCTTCAGGTGCAGCAGCGTCTAGCATCGATGATCGCGCAGCAAGAAGCAAAACAACGACTTACCCCAACAACTATCTTTATGCGCTCAATTTGCACCAGCACTGTCGCATTTTACCGCCAGTGACGCTGCTTGTGAAGCATGTCGAAGACGTGCAGGCAGAATTCCGAAATATCTCCATCGATATGCAAACGCCGTGCACGATGACGGACACGGAGCCCTGTTGGGTGTTATATAACTTAAGCACGTTCAACCACATCCTGCAGCAAGGCTCCATAGAGGTAACAGAAATCGAACCACGCAGACTTTTGATCCACAGTATACGTGACCACATGTTCTCAAGCAGCGAAAGTGCTATCGTCAAAGCCTGCATACTACTGGACTTGCTCTTGAAGACGCACAGATGCGTACATCAGTTGTTTCTGTGCTCCCATATCGTGGACAGGTCGTGGTGCGCAGAGATGCTTTCCGTCTCGCTGGCATCGAACACAAGCATCAAGCATGTGACGACGGACGGTCAATGCGTCCTTCTGTACACACCAGGGCACCCGCTGATAGACTCGATTTGCAAGATGTCTTCTTCCCTGGAGAGCCTGCGCATCACGGGCCTTCATCTCGGAGCAGTCACTGTCGAACGACTTGGTGCCATGATAGCGAAAATGAAGAGTTTGCGCAGTGTCGAGTTCACGAAAAATTGCATACCATGCGGGGCTGGTGAGGAGCTAATGAAGGGAATGTGCAAAAACAGCAACCTTGAAGCCGTTTCGCTCGCTCATGCTGCCATCGGAAGAAGCGGAGCACGTGCACTGGGAGACTACCTTGCCACACCTTCCAAGCTGCGAGAGCTGTCGTTGTCGTCTTTGGAGGAGTTTGACCAAGAGCAGATGGCGTTCATTACAGAGGGGTTGAAGACAAACATTGGACTCGAGATACTGGAGATTGAAGAACTATACGCTGCTTCTGGCACCATGGTGAGCTTCGCAGAAGTTCTAAAGAGCCACACATCTCTCAAGTACTTGGCGGTCACTTGCTGCCACCTCGTGGAAGCGGATGCCAATTCTTTTGCGGTCCTTCTGGAATGCAACACCAAGCTGCTGAAGCTGGACTTGAGCGGCAACGCAATCAATGATGCCGGAGCGATCCGGTTAGCCCAGTCGTTGAAGTATAACGGGAGCCTGCAGAAGCTCTACCTCTCGAAGAACTCCATCTCCTATCGGGGGGCTGTTCCACTTGCCGAGGCAATGGCCAGCAACGGTGCCCTAAAAGAGCTCGCGCTGTTGGGCGTCTCAGACGAAAAGAAAGAAAGGCCTATCGCGGCAGCCTTAAGTCGCAACGGCGTCCACGGCCGCGTGATAGTCCGCCATGAGAGCATCACCAGTGTCCTTCAGCTCGCGACAGGCGTTTCTCAAAACGCGACCTTGGTCACGACGCTACACTTAGATGCCTCCATCATCGTCAACGCCCATTGCCTAAAGACACTGTTCGAGTCCCTGGCCAACGTCCCGTTGCTCAAGCGATTGCTGCTGGAATGTCAGACCAGCTTCAATCGCACCGCCGCTGATAAGTTCGCCGAATTACTGCTCAAAACGAAAGCTTTGGAGTGGGTACAGATAAAGCATTGCGACATGGACCTCGTGGCACTGCAAACAGTAATGAATGGATTGGCTGACAACAGGTCTGTGTGGCACATGGATGTGGAGTTCGGAGTCCGGAGTTTTGCGTGCACTCGTGCCATTGTGGACATGCTGAAAAGAAACTCAACGCTAATCTATTTCGGCACCTTTTTATTACGACCTTTGGAACTTCGATTCCTTGCTTCCGAGCTGTGGTCCAACTACGTTTTGACAACTCTCCATGCCATAGCCTTTGTCTCCATGTACGGGAATCCAGATGCTGAGCAGCCCGTGTTTGAAATAAGAGAAGTGCTTCGACGCAATCGATCCTATGTCAACCGAGCTGTTGAGTATGCCATGGACCCGGAGAAGTTTGGGATCCAGCGGGAGCCGGCTGCGATCTTTGACGAACTCTGCCACAAGGAGTCCTTCAAGAATGTTTTCTCGAATCTCGTCGGCCCACACAGCGCGATTCGTGCAGTTGCAAAGGCTCGTGCGCACATCACAGAAAACCTTCTGGCCATCACTGGTGTGGCGATGCATTTCCCTGTTACCTGCTGGCCACATCCGGCGGGTTCTAGCCAAATTGACATTCTAAACACCTACTGCTGGCGTAGCATTCTTTCCTACGTGAAAGTGACAGACATTGCAGTGTGAATTCATGCTACCATATTACTTTTTTATACTTTTTCCAATCCATCGTCCTACTTCGTAATATTTTTAATTTCTGTGATTCACAACTCTTTTCTGTACTTGATGTGTGACTGTACATTTCAACTCTGGGCCTGTAGAACTCCTTCATGTGGATTTGACTTCGTAGATCTTCATTTTCTTATCAAAAGCATCCTTAAGCAATTCAGTGTGATAACATGTAATGAAACGGCGACTCTATCACAATGTAAGGCATAGCTGATAGGTATCATGTGCAGGTCATCTGAAATGAGGCAAAGAGAGAGGTATTCGGTGAATCATGTGATCGCGTGATTGCGTTCAAACGAATTTCCACTGGAACTTTCTCAGCAAGTTCTGCAAGGTTTCTTCGCCCCACAATATCATTAGGTTCCCTTCAGAGTTTGCCAAAGTTTTCTTCACATGACTAAAATACTGTTGGTAAAAAATACATCGTTTTTTTATTTCGTTAAGATGTTCTTCCCGTATAAAATTTGTAATCTCTGAGCGCTGGTATGAAATTCGTGTCGCGTTTCTTGATTAATTTTCTTTAACAGCTGCCTCGTCTTTGATGGCCTTGAATCCAACTTCAACTTATTTAGATTGTACACATTTAGCCTGTACACATCGGGTTACTTGTACACATCGAAGAATGCTTTATTAAAATTTTGTAAGCTCTTTCAACGTTCATTTTAAATAGTCAAGTCAGGTTTTGATGGCTCAATATAAATTTTTGGTCGACATAAATCTATTTTAGATAATATTTTGAAGCTCAAACCCATGCTTTTAACACAGAAACATTCATAATTTGTAACAAATAGATTTAACATTTCCAGAAGGCGCTGCCGAGAATATTACCAATTCTTTTCACAAAATCAAGAAAATGCTGCATGATGTCATTTGTTGGATGATAGCGCACTACAGACGTAATACTACTGGCCTGTATGCAGAATAACTCAACGTAACTTGTGTTACTTTACATTCTTGTATTATATCACATGATACGCAATTCTTCACAAAGAAAGAGCCATCTATACAAACTGTTCTGCCACTTAGAGACCCATATGCTGTTTTTATGTCCTTGTCTGCATTTACTGTGTCTGTTTCGTTGTCTATGTTTGCCATGTTTTTTTATAACACAGGTGATAATAAGTGTGCTTAGTGTCACAGTAGGATAATGATGTCATGCTATAGTGTTGTAATAAATGTGACTACACAACTATGTTCATTTTTCACAGGGTATTCCTTATTTAGCGCATATATTTTTTTACTTTGAGAAACAAGCAAACTTGACCTCATTCAAGAAAACATTTATCTAACAAAGCGTGCCGTATACTGGGGTGAGGGAGTGGGGCTCTAGTTTTTGTAATTTCGTCTTCCGATTTACTTTTCTTGAGCCGTTCACGTATATATATATATATAGTGAAGGTATGGGATATGGCACAACGGGAGCGTTGTCAACAAGGATAAATATATTTATTTCCCAACAGTTTCGGGACGGGTCCTCCCTTCATCAGGGGATGAGTTATACTGACATGAACTTCCAAACTTCGTTGCTGCCGCGTCCCTCTCGCCTTGAAAAATGTTTGCGAGAGTGAGAGGGAACTAAAAAAGAAAGAGAGTAAAAAGAATATATATATATATATATATATATATATATATATATATATATATATATATATATATATATATATATATATATATATATATATATATCGGTCATTGAAATGAAATCCTATGCATTTCCGTAATTTCTGTGCTTTTACGCCCTAAACAAACGAGAGATTCGGTATTGACCACGCGAGTTTCTTCAATGTATATCCGAAGCTAAGAACGTGAGTCTAAAATTTTGACTCCATGCAAATGCAGCAGGCACTGCTGAGATTTTCTACGGTAACCTCTGCGTCAGCAGTCCACCACGGTAACCACATGACCACTCAGGCTGGTATTGACCAACACGAAAGAGTAAATGTTGCACATCGTATATCGGTGATATCGTGAAAGATTGAGTGTGCCTCCATTGTTGAAATACAGGACGAAACTAATAGAGGGGTCCACATCCTTGCATAGAAAGAAAGGCTAAGAAAATGGTGTGATACCGTAGCGAAGGCTGGCCGCTGTTCGGGTTTCATTTGATGTTGATAGTACATCTGTTTAGCTCCATTTCATAGCATGTCCCACAAATGATCGACACTTAATGCCTAGCCAGGAACGGCTAGAACACACGTGGGTAATTTGAACGCCTGAGCATTAAGTGACATCGGCAGCGTTGACCCGATGAATGCATAGAATTAATGTCATTGTCCCCACCGGAATGAAACCCCAGCATTCTGCGTAGTAATCAAGCATTCTACCACAGAACTACCTCAGGTCTCAAAACCACTTATCGAATAGACCCTAATGTTCGTGCAATGTCACTTGTGATGAGTGGTGGCTATCAATTTTTATAGGCGTTGCATAAGTACTGCTATTTTACAGCCGTCATGTCTGGCTAACGTCAGTTCAAGTTAGGTGCCATGCACTGAAATAATTTATGTAGCAGTGCCCAGGGCTTCAATCCGCGAAAGCACAAGCGCTTCATATTAGCTTATTTCTGGGATTTCCAATACTCATGTACCTGTTGCCACCGTTGCACAAGTGGAAACAACTGGCGATATAAACATTTGCAACTGTTCAACTCATGTCTCTGCATGCAACACTTGTACATATGTTTAGCGTCATTTCTTAACGTGTCACTTAACGTGTCAAAAAGTTACATCACGGTCGCGATACCTGTACGCATGCTTTGAATAACGTCGATTCCCACGGTACTTGGAATCTGCCAATTTCTTTATGTTTTAAGGGAGATTTGTGCTGTAATTTGGTCTCATCAATTCAATTGATAAGGCATGTTCGCTTTTGGGGTACGCTTATTTCGTCTGCACCCCAGAATATTTACGCTACACCATAGTATTACCAACTCTAAATATATTCATGCTGCAAAATATGACAAGAATGCTACAAGGGACGTCACTCATACTGCGTCAACACCATTATTTCGCCATACAAGATGTGTCGGGACCCCGCAGGGCGCGGGTTCGAATCCCGGCTGCGGCGGCTGCATTTCCGATGGAGGCGGAAATGTTGTAGGCCCGTGTACTCAGATTTGGGTGCACGTTAAAGAACCCCAGGTGGTCTAAATTTCCGGAGCCCTCCACTACGGCGTCTCTCATAATCATATAGTGGTTTTGGGACGTTAAACCCCACATATCAATCAAAGATGTGTCGGGACATCGAGTGAAGGAAAGAAGAAAAAGAGAAAGAAAGACAGGAAGGTCGGCAACATGCGCTGGCGGTTTTCTCTCCTACGCTTCGGGATGGATTTCAAGGGATGACAAGATAGAGAAGTAGAAAGGAGTTAGTAGAAAACAAAAAACAAAAACATTCGCGTGAGCCTAAACTACATCGCTGAGACTTGTAATACTAGACGCAGGAACTCAGGCGTATCACGTTCCACAGTATAAAGAATGGTGCATACTGAATAGTCATATAGTCCATACTGAATAGTCGAGTCATAGTGCATACTGAAGGCTCGCAAGTATCGGACGTAAAACATCCAGTATACGTAGCCTATACCTGCCGTATAAACTGAGCGTATGGAGATTTCAGCCTTCCGATGATCGTGCGAAATGTCTGTGACAGTGATTAAAACATTATAGCGATTCATTTGTCTTCTTCGGGAAATTGGTTCTGAACAAAACAGTGTACCGCTCTGTTTAGCACTGACCAGTGGAGTGCTAAGCTATAGATAACCGCCCCCTCTCACAGAGAACAAAGTTGCAAAGCACTGCCTACCCGGTCTTCAAAAATGAGAGCCGAGGTCGCTGTTCCGTTTCCTTCGAGAAGCAGTATACTTAACGACAAATTGTGGCTGTCCGCACACAATGTTAATGTGTAGTACTTGGACGTTGCTATAGCGATGACTTCGTGTAATATAATCACAGAGTTATCTTTCATTCTTTCACACCCCCTCTTTCCTCCCGAGTGCTGGGTATAGTAAAGCAAAGACTTTCTCTGAGTGGGCTCCCAGTGTTTTCATTGTAAGAAGTAAACAGCCTGAAAAACGAAGACTGAGAAAAAGAATGACACAATACGAGCGCTGACTTTCAACTGAAAAATGCCGAAGATGCCTCGTGTCTACATAGCTGTTTTTTTACTTTATTTAGTTGGTTTACTTTCCTCGCCATGCAACAGCATGTGCGAATAATTGTATACATATCATGTTTCTTCACTAAACTTTTCAGGTGAAAGTCAGCGCTCGTCTTGTTTATTTCTATTTCTCTGTCTTCGTTTTATGCGCTGTCTACCTCTGACAATGAATCGTTACCGACCTGCCTAGTTTTCAATACTTCCCGGTGTTTTGTTTTTGTATATATCTTTCACTAGTTCAACACTAATATCACAACGTAGTATGCGCATTTTCCGAGTTGACAGTCGTCTATTTCAATGCAGTATCTTAAAACGAAGAAGCGACATTAGAGATATGGGCGTTTGTGTATTTTCCTTGTTGTCCTCGTCTTCACCAACGCTCAGACACTGCCTTTTCAAGATGCGCCAACAAGCCCACATTGGTACACTATATTTCAATGCCCACATACAGTTACGTGTGATTGCTGAAGGAAACATCCACTCAGTTGAGCCTCGAGTTAACAACAGAGCCCTTTTCTTCTACACGGGCAGCAAACGTGATGTAAAGGGAATGCAGTCTGGCAGATAAAGTACCCTACTCCCTAGAATAAATTGTGCGATTCTTGCAGTAACTGTAAAGAACCTTTCAAAAGAGCTTCATCAAATTAAGCGTGCCTCGGAAGAAGCGATTTAAAAAAAGACCAGTTACGGCACAATTACTGGCATCAATGCTGTAGGCAGTGTTTTCCGAATCAGAAGTATCGTTAAAGGAGTCATGAACGCCCATTTAAGCTGGGTGAGAAAACACACTCTGAGAATAATAAACACGGCTCGGAACATCATAGCCAAATGCTGCATGGTGCGCGGCAAAGAGGGCGTACAAGCGGAGCAAGAAGTAGTCATCAGGGAGTTTTCGAATAGGGGCCCCAAAGCAAGGACAAGTTTGCTAGTATGATCACATAATCTGTTACGCTCGCCTACCGCCTTCACATTAGGCGAGACCGATCACTTTCCATCACGTGTATTCAAGATCAGAAAAGTGCGCTGACGTAACTTCTTTCTCCCTGCCATCCCTCTTTGCCCAAATCTTCGCGCTCGTTTATCGGGATTAGGAATAAATAACTTTGAGAGCGTGAAAAGCCATTGTAATTCCACTCGTTCGCGACGAATTTGTGAAAGGCGGCTATTTGTGCGAGTCAGCAAATCTTCCTATGAACACAACGCGCACACACGAACACAAAAGCATAAGAAAGGAATCGTCAGCACGAGCACGTAATAAAGGGAGAATTTTTATAACACGCACATTAACTCACACACATGTGTGTCGGTGCCCGTCAGTGCCGACGCTGAGGAGTCGCCAGCATTGGGGCTCTCGTCTTGAGACACTACCGCGATCTGTTGGCACGAACGACGACCTTAACGGAGCTCCAGGGGTGCATTGGATTGGCTGACGTAAAGACACTGGTCGAGCGAGAGGACTGAGGGTCCGGACAGCACAATTCACCCTTCGCGAGAGAACGTTCAGAAGGAAAAGCACTTCTTTATTCACACTCGAGCCTGATTGCGCAACGACCCAAGCGGGGATGACGATTAGCTGCAGATGATAAGATGAATTGTACAAATAATTCTTATAGTTATATATATATATATATATATATATATATATATATGTATATATATATATATATATATATATATATATATATATATATATATATAATTCCAGAAGTACTTCTGCAGGTCAGGCACACATATAGTCAAATAATAAAGGAGCACACTTATGAAAATTTGGTATTTTTTTTTGCTGATTTACTGGCTGAAACTTGAAAGTATCAAATTTTCATAAGGGTGCTCCTTTATTGACTTTATTTAGAATAGATAACAAAGGATCCAGACGTAAAAGTTCGGATATATACACACACACACACATATATATATATATATATATATATATATATATATATATATATATATATATATATATATATATTGTTATGGCGTTTATTAGGCCGGCACACAGCGAGTCTACACAATGGCGACAGTACCAGCCAAGCATGGACTCTCCGCGCGAGCGGCATTCTTTTTGGGCAGAACCACTAGAAAGCACTTGAGAGTTCGACCAATTTCAGTGTTCGGCGGCTTCGCTACAATTACCCCGGGGTCGAAGAGGGAGCCGCCTGGCGACCTAACAGCTTGTCACTACGAGCGGGTCATAGTAAGCCTTCAGGCGCTCCACGTTGACTATGTCGCGCCCGCGGCGGCGCATGTCCGAAGATTGTTCAATTGGCTCGATAAGATAGTTGACCGGAGATGTGCGCTCGATCACACGGTAGGGACCTTCATATTTCGGGAGTAGTTTGGAAGAAAGGCCAGCTACAGAGGTCGGGATTGAGAGCCATACAAGGGAACCAGGAAGGAACGTGGGCTCAGAAATGGCGGAGCCATCACGAATACTCTTCTGCCGCTCTTGCTCATGCGTCGTAAAAGTCTTCGCAAGCTCGCGACACTCTTCAGCAAGCCTGGTGGTCTCAGAAATAGGTGTACACTCAGATGGATCCGGCGTGTACGGGAGTATCGCGTCGATGGTGTGTGACGGGTGCCTTCCGTACAGCAAAAAAAAAAAAAAAGGTGAAAAACCAGTTGTGCTCTGAGGGGCGGTGTTGTAGGCATAGATGACGAAGGGCAGTATGGTATCCCAATTCGTGTGGTTGGCGGCGACGTACATCGACAGCATGTCGCCGAGGGTGCGGTTAAAGCGTTCGGTGAGGCCATTCGTCTGCGGTTGGTAAGCAGTAGTTTTGCGGTGGACAGAATGGCACTCAGTGAGAATGGCGTCGACAACTTCTGACAAGAAGACACAGCCTCGATCGCTGAGAAGCTCCTGGGGTGGACCGTGGCGCAGTATGAATCGATGTAGCAGGAAGGACGCAACATCACGCGCAGTAGCCGCAGGGAGAGCGGCGGTTTCGGCGTATCGCGTTAAATGACCTACGGCGACGATGGCCCAGCGGTTGCAAGAGGACGTCAGAGGGAGTGGTCCATACAAATCGATACCTATGCGCCCAAACGGACGGTCAGGGCAAGGTAACGTTTGCAGACCGGCTGGTGACATGTGTGCGGACGGTTTGCGGCGTTGGCAAGCGAGACAGGAGCGAACGAACTGCTGGACGTAGCGGTACATCCCGCGCCAGAAGTAGCGTTGTCTAATGCGATAATAGGTTTTGAATACCCCAGAGTGCGCGCACTGTGGATCAGAATGGAAGGATTCAGATATCTCCAACCGCAGACTGCGGGGTATCACGAGTAGCCACTGCCGGCCATCGGCGTCGTAATTGCGTCGGTGTAGGAGGCCGTCACGAATGGTGAAATGGTGAGCTCGACGACGGAAGGCACGCGTGGATGGCGTTGCGGATGGATCAGAGAGCAAGTCGATCAGTTGGGCGATCCAATTATCCTTTCGCTGTTTGGTAGCGATGATGTCAACATCAATGGCAGAAACCGCAACCGATGATACTGAGCAGAGTATGTCAGCTTCAGGCAGAGGGGAGCGCGAAAGGGCGTCAGCATCAGCATGCTGGCGTCCGTTGCGGTAGAGCACGCGGATGTCGTAGTATTGTAAGCGAAGAGCCCAACGGGCGAGGCGGCCTGAGGGATCCTTCAATGATGACAGCCAGCATAGTTCATGATGGTCGGTGACGACATCGAATGGGCGACCATACAAATAAGGTCGAAACTTTGTAAGAGCCCAGACGATCGATCACCAGGCACTTTTTTTTTTCGTGACGGTGTAGTTTGTCTCGGCTCTCGTGAGCGTACGGCTTGCATATGCCACAACATAATCAGGGAACCCGGGTTTGCGCTGCGCCAGGACAGCGCCGAGGTCTACACTACTGGCGTCCGTGTGCACCTGTGTTGGGGCCGTAGGGTCGTAGTGGCGGAGAATGGGATGAGACATCAACAAAGGCGGAGCTTCAAGAACGCGTTGTCGCACTCTGACGACCACGAATTGAGGGGCCTGTTACTTCCAAGGAGCTTCGTCAGCGGTGATACAATCGTGGCGAAGTTTCGTATGAAGCGTCGGAAGTATGAGCACAGGCCCACGAAACTCCGCAGTTCTTTGACGGACGCAGGTTTTGGGAATTCGGCCACGGCCCGAAGCTTGGCTGGGTCAGGAAGAATGCCATCCTTGGTCATGACGTACCCTAGGATGGCGAGTTGGTGTGCTGCAAAGCGGCACTTCTTCAGATTTAGTTGCAAGCCAGCATTGCTCACACGTTCGAAAACTTCTTTTAGACGTTGGAGATGGGTGGAGAAATCTGGAGCGAAGACAACAACGTCATCGAGGTAACACAAGCACGTGTGCCATTTCAAGTTGCGCAGAACGGTGTCCATCACGCGCTCAAATGACGCAGGTGCATTACAAAGACCAAACGGCATGACGTTGAATTCGTACAAGCCGTCGGGTGTGATGAAGGCAGTCTTCGGTCGAGCGTCATCAGCCAGGGGTACTTGCCAGTACCCCGAGCGCAAATCGAAAGAAGAAAAAAACGTTCCTGATATATATATCAGGAACGTAGGAAAAATCGTTATCGTTCGGGGGAAAACTAGCATTTCAGCAGCGGGACCGGGCTTCGTCGAAGTGACGCACACATGCCACAGTAAAATGATAAAAGGCAACTAATGACGAAGTATAGCACTGTTACTGGCTGGCAGAGATTGTTAGAAGCCCGTGTGGAAACGATGGCCGCGGGATCGGCGAAAAAAAGATATCGCGCATGAGCCCTTACACCCAAAAACGGAGTAAAATAATGAAGCCGCAATAGATGTGTCACCGACACAAACTATAAAAAGTAATGGGTTCGATTGTGAGCAGATTATCAATAAATATTAGCGCGTGTGCAGCACACTGTGATGATCCGACAACGAAATAGGGAACTAATCTATCTGCTTGAAAGAGTAGCAGCAAAAACAATGGGGGAGGTCGAGATGAACTAAATGGGTATAAAAAGGAAAGTTTGCCAGCACTTTCATTCATACCAAAAGTATATAAGAGCTTTAAATTCATGGGTTAGATACGATTCTCGAAGCTCTATTTTGTAGTGGGAACGATTGATTGATTGATTGATTGATTGATATGTGTGGTTTAACGTCCCAAAACCACTATATGATTATGAGAGACGCCGTAGTGGAGGGCTCCGGAAATTTAGACCACCTGGGGTTCTTTAACGTGCACCCAAATCTGAGCACACGGGCCTACAACATTTCCGCCTCCATTGTAGTGGGAACGGAAACCAGATTGTAGGATTGTAGTTGCAATATGATTTCTCAAATGAGTGGCCAGGAATTTTCGCGTGTGTTGATATCGGAAGGCTGTAGGAATACTGGCAGCATTACATTTGGGACGGAACATTCGAGCAAATAGATACAGTTTTGCCACACGGGAAACTATCTTTATTCTTATAGAAGAAATCAAAATCGGTGCTTTTAGCGACGTGTAACGCCTTCACATATGCGGGCAAACCTTGCACTGAAGCTTCTTGCAAGGTCGACAATGGTCTTAAGCGGGGATCCTTGTTTTAGAGGAAGTTAGGGTGTTATACAGATTACGAGACCGTTTGAAGACTACTTGTAGTGGCACTGGAAATATTACTTAAGATTAGAGGTCTGAGCTAGTACGTTTAACTGCTTTTTAAGAATTTAAAAACGTTTGACACCGATGCTGAGTGTGTTAGGACCAGATTACTTTGTGCCTGAACTGATTATTGCTCTTAAGCGCGGGAAAGTTCTTGCGATTATGTGTGTCGGCTCTTATTCTCAATTTATAGCTCGGCCATACTTATCGCAACTTTCTATATCCTTAGCCAGTTTAAAAGCATCATAAGTGCCAGTCGCAGGACAAAAGATGAGGCCCCGTGACAAAACGAGCGATTCGTCTTTATTTTAGCTATCATGTGCACATGATAGCTAAAATAAGGACGAACGTAGTCAACCTCTCATGAGAGGTTGACTACGTTGGTGGACGGCGAAGCGCTATTCCCAAGAAACGCGTTGGTCGGCACCATTGTTTTGCCTGCTTTGGAAGCGATTGCTCCAAGCACGGAGCAGCTTTATACGTTTTCGATTGCAAATCTCTTAGCTGCTTCACTTATAATAATTTTTTGAATTCGAAAATTTTATGTGTACAATAAGGTCACCAGTCACGTACAGATGTCGTTCCGTGTTTAGAAAGTATTTTAAAGCATGCTGGTAATGGTTCTGAACTATACCCGGGTAAGATCCATCATCCAATGGGGCGTTTGTAGTGATGGCATGCCATAAAGCGATACTTTTAGCCGAAATATGACTCGTGGCTGCTTCTATAGCAAGACGGAATCACCTATGGCGCGACACGAGCCGCCAAGCATATGCACTAACGGTTGTAGTATGCAGTTTGTGCCGTTTTCCCGCTGTTTTTTCTCAGCTTTAAGAATGCACTAAAGGTAGTCGGTTTTTCGGCAGCAGGCTCACCTAGTTAGTTGGTCGACTTGTTTCTCTGTCGCCGAGACTTACGGGAACTGGTCGGCGTGGGGCCTTGCGTAGCTGCTTAGGGTTTCTATAGGTCGTAGTCTGCCTCCTACCCTGGTTGCGCACGACGTCTGGTTGATTGGTAGGCGGGCTCGTTGAGGACTCGGTAACGGAAACCAGCTGCAGCACTCAATTGTTCAAGTTCGTTGTACAGCCGCCCAAATCTTCAACTATCGTGCGCGAGTGCCGAAAATTTTGTGCGTCAGCACCGTACGACGGAGCCAAGTTGCAACAGGGTGATAAGCGCATGCCCACCAAGCGCGCTCAGCTGTGCCCATCGTCTGCTTGGTTATTCCTTCGTGGGAACGTCACCCTGCATGAACTCAGTTCAAACGAACAAGCTGCGCGTCTGGCTCGAATCTTATATTCCGAAGATCAGCAAGCAACCAAATGAAATCCGCAGGTACCTCACACGCATAAGTATAAGCTGAGAAAAATGTGGATCGTCTGAAGTGGGTTAATGCAGGGCGACGTTCTCACGAAGAAATAACGAAGGGTGCTGCAGACGATGGGCCCAGCTGAGTGCGCTTGGTGGGCTTGCGGTTAAGGCCTGACCCCACGTATCCGTTCCGGCGCGTCAACGCGTGGCTTTTTGACGTGGCACTAAGCCTTCTCCCGTATTGGGAGGGGTGGAGAGTGCGCGTCTTTGCGAAGCCATGCGCCCCTGGCGCGGCACTGCGTGAAAATGCCATTCGCTGCTGCACCGGATACGTGGGGTCATGTCTTTACTCTCGCCCTGTTGGCAACTTGCCTCCGTCCTACGGCTCTGACGCACAAACATGTCGACGCTCGCGCACGCTGGTTAAAAGATTTCTGTAGCTTTCCCGGGTTCAGGGAGGCTTAGGTTGCGCTTCGGTTGGTTCGACAAAAGTTGAGTGCCTGTTTAAAACGGCACCGGTGGCGATTGTTGCGGTATTTTTGAACTTACGGCAGAGAATTCACTGGGATTAAAAAAAACAAAAAAAAACTTGAGGCAGTGAGCAGCTGGCTTGCTGACTGACGCGATCACGTTGGCTCTATCAGCAGGCAAGGAGCAGTGTGTTTCCGAAAGGAAGAAGAAATATTTGTTGTTCTAAAAAGCATAGTCTCGGGAGATGCGTAACCATTAACGCGACGCCCTTTAAACTAACATGGATGCCACCAACAGCGAGAATGCGAGCGGAAAGTAACCATTCAAATTCGTTGTTCATAAAGTACACGAAACTTGAAGGCTGGCAGAAGCTTTGCTGTACAGGCCATTGAGAGGGCAAGCCTCGCGATTGCCGTGTCGAACAAGCTGATTATTTGGCTTGCCGTAGTGGCCATTCGTACCTCTCGGCTAGACCAGGCTGGCGTACACAGGACTGATACCTGGTCGTGCCTTGGCTGTGATGTGAAACAGGTCACGGTAGTTTTCAAAGGTTGTGCGTGCGGTATAGAAGAGTTCAAGCAATTGGTGCCCACATTGAGGATGAGGGTTGTTGGTGGCGATCACACGCGCGTCAGTCCTGCTGGCTTCTGACTGCAACGTAAAAGCTGGAGTAGCATTGCGGTTATGGTCAAAATGGTCGAAGCGGCATTTGACTTGAGAGTCACCCAATATCGTCGTAGGAATTCGGCTTGACGGATACCTCGAGTTAATATTTTTCCTCGTGCTGTTGCCGGGATTCATTGCAATAGAAAAAAAAAGAACACAGGATCCGGACGTAAAAGTTCAAAAGAAGATATCAGGCACGTAAGAAAAATCGTTTCGGAAAAAATTCTGACGTTTCGGCCGAGAGACCACCCTTCGTCGAAGTGATGCATACATGCGAGAGTAGCGTAACATGCGACAACCAATGACGTAGTATAGCATTGTTACTGGCTCACAAAAGATTGTTAGAAGTGCGCGGGGAAATAATACGCGTGGCAGGACAAGAAAATAATTCGATTTAACGTCTTTATCTTGAAATATTTGCGCAGAGTCACAGAAGAGACACACAAACGGGGACAATGTGTGTCTCTTCTGTGTGAGGAAGGCAAAAATGAAGAAAATGAAGAAAGGAAGAAAATGAGGAAGGCAAAAATGATGAAGACTTTGACGAGTATGAGTAAAAAACATTAAAGACTAATAATAAAAAGGAGCATTTATAAACTGGTGGCTAGGTCCATTTGGTTCATGAATCTAACGAAATTGCAACGGAAAAAACCAGACGGCAAGCATTTGTCGCGTGGAAACAAACCATCAACCTCTCGATTCTTAGCGCGCGGTGCTAGCCACTACGCCACGGAGTGTACGTTGACGTGAATACTCATTCCTGTATAGGGGGGTCAGCCATGTTTTTTCTTTGTGTTATCATTGCTAGCGGAATTTTGTACGCAATCATCTGCCGTTTGCCCAAAACGTTAGCGAAGCGAGAGTGCCAACAGACAGTGTAAGAGCGCCCCACCTTTCCCGTGGAGTCGCACAGCACCATCCACGCTTCACGTTATCTCAGTTTTGAGGCTATTTGCCACGCACTCACGCGTTTGAGCTCATATTGCTCACATATGTAATGTTTTTTTTTAATTAGATACTAATACTGCAACCACCTAATCGGGCTATGTGGTAGAATGCTTGACATCCATGCAGAATGCTTAGCTTCGATTTGCGCTGGGACCTCAATACTTATTCTTTGGATTCATCGGGTCAACGCTGCCGATGTCAGATTTTTGGTAACACTCAAGCATTAAAATTGCCCATGTGTGTTCTCACCTTCCGGGGTAGGTACTAAGCGTCTATCATTTGTGGCACATACCCGCATATAGGTTGCACATACCGGCCCATGTGCCACTGTATGGCGCGAGTTGTTAATGACGTACGCGACAAGATTGTGGCATTGCCCTGCCGCCGTGGTCAAATGGCTAAGGTACTCAGCTTCTGACCCGCAGGTTGCGTGATAGAATCGCGGCTGCTGTGGCTGCATTTTCGATGGATGCGAAAATGACGTAGGCCCGTGTGGTCAGATTTGTGTGCATGTTCAAGAACCCCAGGTGGCCGAAAATTCCGAAGCACTCCACCACGGCATCTCTCATAATCATATAGTGGTTTTAGGACGGTGAACCCCACATAGCAGTCAAGGATTGAGACATTATTTATGTCTTGACCTGTGCATCACATTCGTCAAACCATCCTACCCTACAATAGTAATTTTGGTTCATGTCAAGCTCTGGGTGTGATCCCGAGAGCACCCAGACGTAAGCAGCTAGATAGATAAATGGATACTCTGACAGACGTCCGAAATGCTTGTAGTACGCAAAGGAATGGTTCGCATTTAGTTTTACAGCTACAATCCTTCAATATGGTTTCTGTTCCCACCACGATAGAGAGCTTCGAGAATCATATCTAACCAATGAATTTAAATATGTTACTTGTGGTATGAATGAAAGTGCTGGCAAACTTTCCTTTCTACCCATTCAATTGCTCTACCTTCCCCGCCGTTTTCGCCGCTACACTTTCATGCAGATAGATTAGTTCCCTATTTCTGCGTTGCTGAACACCTGAGAAATCGTAACGCTATGTGTCGGAGCAGTCTAGTTTAGTCCTATTCCCCCATACCCTGCGCGGTGTGTAACGACACCGCGCTTATTTCTTTTTTTTTTCTTTGAAAACCTCTACATACGTTCAGTCTAGTGACCAACTGCTGACAGGCATTCGTGAAAAAATTGTATGACCTGATCTTCACAATGTCCTAGGCATTTAGTGCCTTCTCGCCATTCGACAGCCACACCATCTTCGAATTGAAGGCCAACTGAAAATTAAGAGTGATATTCGTTGAAATGCGAGCGTTTATGTTGGTTACATATCCCAGACATGAGTATACAAATAGATATCAAGGCTTCACATGCATGCTTTTACGTGTCGATGGGGCGGGAAGATCCAAAGCAGACAGTGATGTGGCCCCGCAATCAACATCAATTATAAGCATCGTCTTTCTTTAGGGAAGGAAAAGAGAAGGCGCGTAAAGGGAAAAAAAGACGGCTGTACGATGGCGTCAGTCCGCCCCTTGCCCCCCCCCCCCCTTTGACAACCACTATACCCTGACAGCTGTATCTTGCCGGTACTTAGCTACGGAGCAGAAACCTGGAGACTTACAAAGAGGGTTCAGCTTGAATTGAGGACGACGCAGCGAGCATTGGAAAGAAAAATGATAGGTGTAACCTTAAGAGACAAGAAGAGAGCAGAGCGGATTAGGGACAAACGGGGGTTAAGGATATCATAGTTGAAATCAAGAAGAGGAAATGGACATGGGCCGGGCATGTAGCGCGTAGACAGGATAACCGCTGGTCATTAAGGGTAACTAACTGGATTCCCAGAGAAGGCAAGCGGGTTAGGGGGAAACAGAGGGTTAGGTGGGCTGACGAGATTAAGAAGTTTGCGGGTGTAAATTGGCAGCAGCAAGCACAGGACCGAGTTAACTGGCGGAACATGGGAGAGGCCTTTGTCCTGCAGTGGACGTAGTCAGGCTGATGATGATTATGATGATGATGATGATGATGATACCCTGACACAGCTGTAAGCTTATGCGTGTACCTATATAAAATCCGTTTGCCGCTTCAAGCGCAACCGGCAAGCACATTAAAGTAATCCCGACGGACGACGTGACGATAGTTCTTTATTGGCGAATATCTAGTGGCAACAGCTTTCGGCCAATGGTCTGAGCCAGAACCATTGTATTTCTGCAAATATTATCTATACTATTCTAACTATTCTATTATTTTCTACCATACTTTGTGAGGCCACGTGCGCTGGTAAGAAAGTATTTTAGGTCTCGTCATTGAAAACAACAATGGTTTTCAATTTCACGAATAATCTCGCAAGGAGCGGTACAGTTGACTTATCTACGGCTCTCGTGTATATTACGAAAACGTAATGTAATTACGTTACAGCTGCGTTCAAAGGCAACTTCGCATTGCTGTAGTGTTCTCTCGACTGTGAGTGCTCATTACTATCGAGGAAAGAGAAGAGGGTAGATCAATATTTCTTGAAGCAAGGCAGACTTTCTGTTTTCAATGTGGCCGGAGGAAAAGCACAAACGAAGTGCACACTATGATTCGCGGGTCTGTGAAGCGGGAACGTTGCCTCCGCACAGAACGACGTATAATGGCTGAGTGGATGCTTCATATACTTCCCAAATATTATTATTTTATGGCGTTGTGGATATCCTGCGGGTGTACTTGTATTAGTCATCCCGAGAGGGTTTACAACGGGTACAATGGGGCCGCTATTTCCAGCTTTCGTTGTGACTGTGCGGTGTTTTCCGCGCAGGCCTGGAATCTTTCACGTTTTCGCAGATGCGCTTCTCTGCTCTTTCATCGTCGTCTCGGTAGTGATTTTTTGCTTACGCCAGCGCTAACGAGAGTATTTAGTGCATGAATTGAAACACGTTTCACGGCCAAAAAATAAGTCCACCTATCGGACACTAGAAGAAACATGGCGTCTGTATAGTGAATATAAGCATAGGCGTGCTCCTGAGGGTGCGGGGGGGGGGGGGGGGGGCGGTCGCTCAATCCTAATCGCCTAAGAAGTGAGCGAAACGTCTGCACCATACATTGATTTAAAGGGACAATAAAGTCAACCATTCAGTCGACGTTGATCGTTGAAATGGCGGTCCAGAAACCTGTTAGTGTTACTTTTGTGTCGAGGAAGGGCCTATTATGAAATAAAATCACGTTTTAGTGGTCCGCATCGGGTTAGCGCACTTCAAATGACTCGCCTCAAGAAATGAACCGACCGGTGCGTCTCACGTCATTGTTGCCGTGCACAACGTTGCCCGGCTTTATTGCGCTAGTAGCAGCAGACCGAAAGCAGTGGGAGTCACAGCAACAAAAACGGCCGTTGATCAGTTTCTCTCCATGGGCTTCGAGATTGCAGACGCTTTTGTTTCAACTGCGCCCCAGTAGATGACACTACCTGTCCCGTGAACCACGCGAAAATAAATTTTGGAACCACTCGCACAATTCACCATAGTAACGTCCGGCGGTTCTTTTTTCCATGAATCAAACAGCAACGAACAAGCAGCATTTGATTGCGTCTCTTGATGCACGGAAAGTTCTTTACTTAGAGCAGTTAGATCGATTACTAGAGAATAATTGTTCGTGGTCCATCTGATGTCATCTGGATCATTTAAAAAAATGCCCTACAGCGGCGCTTGTATTCCTGCGCATTTACCCTTACTTATCGGTAAGTAGGACACCGTTGTTGATAATATTGTTGTTTTGGTTGATGTAATACATTGAGCTTTCACTCGGACGTAAATTGTTATTTGACTTTAGTGTTTTTAATAAGGAGTATTTATAGTATATAGTATGGGGTATATGTAGCCCCCACTTTGCAGGGGCATGTCGGGCACAGGGGAGTACTTGTGTCTCAGAATGAATTATAAGAAATTTCAACCTATAGCACTATATGATATTACCTGGTTACGTACGTTTGTGGACGTAGCACAAGACTTTTAATTAGCCTTGCTTATAAAAAATTTATGTCATATTTCTTTATTATAAAAGAGTCACAAAAAAGACATTATGGACAGTGGCCGAAACAAGGAACTCTTTCTCAGTGCGCTTGAATGCTTCCCACGGCTAATATATCAGCGTTTACAAGGCAATATTGGTTTTTGGGGTTTTACGCGCTAAAACAATGATAATGTTTAGAGACACGCCGCAGTGGATTGATTGTGACCGTTTTCAAGGCTAATTGCGAACATCTGGTAATTTCGATCCACCGCTCTTGTTAATATGTGCTGTAATTTACTGAGTTTGTTGTAATTGTCTATTGCAACGCGTGTACACTTGCCTATGGTTCGTTAACTTGTACTCCTCCGTTTCGAAAATACCAGAATCACGTTTACATATCTCAGTTGCGTAATTAAAAACAAAATGTATTTTCTTGAATAATAGACATCTTCTGTGCTATTTTTTTCGTTTAATGATAATACGTCGAGACGATTCCTCTCATAAATATTCAGAACGGGAATCACACCATTTTGGAATAAATAGTCAATAGCCGGGTATCAAAAAGATGATAACGGGCAAGAAAGGTAGTAATGGCTGCAGTTACTACCTCTTTCATTCCAGTTACTAAGTGTTTACTAACGTAGGTAGTAAACAGGTCGCAAAAAGTCAGTAACGGTTGCAGCTATTAACTGTTTACTAACGTAGGTAGTAAAAAGGTAGCGAAAGTGTAGTAACGGTCCAAGTAGGGTAGTAACCGTTGCAGTTACTACCCGTTCGCTTGCAGTTGCTACCTTTTTACTAACTTTTTTAAGAGTGTACGTTAAGACGGAAAAGTTCACAACACCTGAAGTTACATTCAAATGGTTAATAGAAAAAAAAACTCGTTAATTATTTTATGGCGGCTGTTTATATTGCAGGGCTGTGGGGCGTGCCAATTTACGGCATCACACTGTTTAAAAAAAACGCTAATAATCTGAGATAGTAACAATTTAATTTCAAGGCCCCCGTCAAGGCGATACCAAACTTTGATTCGCCTTGATTTTCGGGTATTATTACTTTTAAATTAGGCAAGTGTTTAGCAGTTCTCGTAAAAAAAATGGCTTGTGAAAGGTTGTAGCGTCTTGCAATTTATCCATGGAAAGCATCGGTACTCTTCATAGTAATTGAAAAGTCACAGTTTCGCTGCAGGGACGAAACAACGAATGCGATATCGACAACTTGGAATGTAACGCTAAGAACGGCTAGAAGATCGAAACGTGCAGCGCGTTGCTCTCGCACAATTGACACACGAAAACAACACGCACAGGACGAGAGGTAACTAACAACGCTTACAGCTAGACGCTTAACGCGCTATTTAAACAAAAACGGCACACAAAACGTCATCACAGATACAGATATGAGTGCGAACTAACGTGTGTTCCAGTTGTTATTTCGTTGTCATAGAAAAGTGCGCTCTATTCGCAAACGGGGCCTGTACATCAAGCGAAGTGACCTTCGTGGCCCAGGCAACTAACGCGATTGTTCCGGTGAAAAACAAGACGCACGATTCAAAGTACGTGTGGAAGATGAACGCGCGTTGGCATCGTGACGAGCTGGGTGCCCAGTGCAGGTGCGATACCGTGCATGGCGGTGACAGAAAAAAACCAGCCGAGACTGTCCATATAATTGCTACAGCAATAAAAGTTAACTAGCGAGTTTTGTTCTTGAGGCAACAGCGCGAAAGACGAGAACAACACAAGCACATACACAGCAGACGAGTTACATGCGACGGCTTCTGACTGTGTGACACATGATCGTGCCATTCTAAAGACGATAGTCTTTCTTGGGGACCATCGATGGAAAAAATTTCGGTCTGTCTGTCTGTCTGTGGATTTGTCTGTTTGTTCACTATTAACGGCACCGGGTACTTGAAATGCCCGACCCCAACCTCAGCGCCCACCAATATTGCTCAAGGTTGAGCATTCATGCTTGTGCAATTGTCAATTAAAAACCAAATATTGCGCATGTCTGGGGCACCATAAACACAAGCGCATATTCTGCATGTGCGTCTTTTACTAGAAAAGGCATACATAAGTAATTTCAAGGACCACACCGCTTATCACGCTGCGTTCACCATGCAACCGTTGCACAGAAATGCGAGTGTTTCTAGCGCTTTGCTAAGACGGCACGGTGGTGGCACCTACACGTCACCTTGCGTTCTGCACCTTATCACCTTTGAGACGGGCGCGCAAACCCGTCTCAGAGCCACGCGCTTTGTTTTATGAAAAAAAAAAAAAACTGCCTGAAGCGCTCACGTCTCACGTGTGGCGTTACTTGATGCGCTCGTTTGCCTCCGCTGTGCGTTCGAGGCACTCTAATGCAGCGCCTCCGGAATACTACTCACGGATTTTCTCACGCAGAACATGAAATAAATGTCTTGTTCACGCTCTCCACACGCAAGACTATCGTCTTTCGACGACACTTGCAGATTCACATGCATGACACAAGGCCATTTTTATTCTCAGTGTGACATTAAACGCAATATTCGATATTCAAGCATTCACGCTTTCCGAAAATAAAGCATCGGTGAACTGAAGAAATGTACAATAATCAGGCTTTTCCGGGTTCGAACTGCACAAGAAGTGGAGATTGTCGAAATCAATATTGGTGATCCTTAGCCTCTGAAATTGCCCACCACACTCTTGTAGGCAGCCGTGGAGGCCTGCATGGCACTTTTCCTTTTTAACGGGAACATCGCATTGGGCTAATAAAAATTATGCACATGTGCAGACTACAAGCGGGAAAGGCCCATTTTACGGCATGCTTGAACTAGCAAAATACATGTGCAAATATTCGAGAACTGTTTTAATAGCCTATTCACGGAGAAAGTAGCTGTGTATTTTTTGTAGACCTTACACAGTATAATTACCGAAAACGATGCTAGCCAGCGTTTATTTCAGGTCTGTCAGGTGAACTCTGGCTCGCTACTATCCGTACCCATGAGTTGATAAGTTCTATCAACTGTTGGACAGCACCTATATATTGTACAAATGTCGCATAATTATGCATTTTTTAAAATAGTACTGATCTCTTTACAAGTTTCAGAAACTGTTACTTACCCTTTTCTTCTACATACATTTGATAATGGTATGCGGAGTTTAATGTCTCAAAACCACCGCATACGATTGAAGGAGACGTCGTAGTGGAAGGATCCGAAAGACCGCCTGGAGACCTTTATCATGCACCCGAATCAGAACACAAGGGCCTACATCCACCGCAGCTGTGACTCAATCCCGCAACCTGCAGGTGAGCAGCCGAGTACCTCAGCCACTAGACCACCGCGGCGGGGCATTTCGCATACACTTCATACACGATACTTCTCCTTTGTAACGGTAATATTTGTGAGTTACATCGTCGCGAAATTTCGAGAATGACAGGTAATGAAATTCGTCCCTGCGAGTTGAACATGTCCACCCCTCAAACTAGGCACTTGAAAAAGAAAGTTTGTTCAAAAATTATAAAGAAGAACCAAATACATTAAATAGTTATTTTAGAATCCATGAATTGCCTCACGGAATCATCCTTTCGCGATAGCCATGGTCTTCCTCTTGCTACATTAACCGTGGTTCAGTATAGGACCATGTGACCGCGTTATTGTTGCGCTGTAGTTGAAACAGAGGGCGCCAGTAATAGCAAGTAATGTTAAATGAAAATACCGTGCGTTTGTTAGCGCTGCAAAAAAAAAAAAACCGTTCGTCTTCCACGTGCCACTTGCTTTCTTCTAGGGCGTTTTTTTTTTCGCCCTATATGGGAACGCCTATGCTCCACGATGTGCGAAATTCCGTTGTGGCAGACTCTCGATCGGCAGTGCACCTGTAGACCTGCTCAAGTTCCCGGCTGTCCCCTCAATCAGTCCGGATTCCGCAAAAAGCCGCTTACAGGATTGGCCTCAAAGTCGACATTGCAGGACTTGTCCGATTCGATGTGGTGGTCCTTCAGAACGCAGTGCTCAGGGAGTGCACTTCTGTTTACGGTAATTTTCAGCTACCGTTTTCATGTGGCCGCAGGCTCTCGAAGAATCTCGTTGCGTTCCCCACGAACAAAGCGTCACAGTCAGCACGTGTCATGGAGTGAACTTTCTCGCGGGCTTTCGCTCCGGGCAGCAGGTCTTTTGTGCACGCAAATGCGCAGGTGCTAGAAATCCACCTGCTTCGATCCAGTTCTCGGAAAGGGTGTCCGTACAATTTTTCACTGTGCATTCCAGATGTTTTTTCAACCTTTGCATGACGATGGTCCAACTCTCCCCAGAAGGAGTCTGTGCTTTAAAAAAAAAAAAACGAGCTTGCGATTTCAAAAAAAAAAAAAAACCCAATGCCACCGAAGGATTGTTTGTTCATCCCTGGCAGGCCAACAGCTGTCCTAAGCAGCGTCAAATGATTCGTCGGTGGCGGGTTTTAAGAAAATTGCATACAGGATGAAAAAGTATCGGACGACGCGACTCGACACTTTACCGGAAAATGATAACCGAAGTACGTTACCCGTTACGGTCCGAAATCGTAACGAGTACGGTACTGAGACTCCAAAACACGTAACGCGTTATAGTGTTACTTGTGACCCTTTACTGTGAACTCTGGTCCTTGCTGACCAGCATTGCTGACCTTGCTGATCAGCATTTGATTTCGTCGACTTCCAAACAGGGCCAACTAAGCACACGTAGTGACGTCAAGCCGCGCTGTTTTTAAACGACCCAAAATGCGAAAGTTTTGTTTGCGAGTTTTTTACGGTAATTTGCAGCTCTGCATCCGGTAATGCCGAATTTATATCATAAATCCTCTAACGCATCGTATATTTATTGCCAGTCGTGGTAACTGAGAACAATATATCCTCACTTCAAAACGCGTGCATAAGAACCATAACAAACCAGCATTGCACAGCGAAGCAGCGCCCGAGACTCAGTGCGCATAAGCTTTGGTGACGCTGAAACGCGCTCTTTTCCAATAGGGAGATCAGCGTGCGGTGAACGATGAGACGATGTGGGTGCTTTAAGCGTGTCGCCCACAGCAAAAAAGAAAAACATTTCTGGATTAAGCCTACTAAACCACCTTGGGAGCAGCCGGACAACAGAGCGAGAGGGGTGACGAACAATAATCCTCGCCGGGTGCCAGTTGGGGTATCATGTGCACCACGCAAATGTTGTCCTATGAAACGGCACAAGGGAAGTCCCGGTTTACGTTGAACCACAGATTATGTGCATTGCACCTGAATACTTGAAAGAGCACGCACGCCTACTTTAAAAACAAATTAAAATGTTTTCTGAACTGCGCTCGCCACTAATGATCGATCAGAGGTGGCCCAGCATGCAGGACTACCAAACAACACAGCTCTCTCAAGTGTCGAAATTTGGTTTACAAAATATTGTTTCGGCAATGTGGGTTATTTTAATAGAAATATTAAATTATATCACTGGATGAACTTCATCTCTTTGAGAGTTTTGCGCGTAGATTGCGAACGAAGTATCTGTACAATCGACAGCATAGTTTGTTTAATGAACGTCAAGAGATAGTAGAAATAAATCGTTTTATCAATGTACTGTATGGGTCTCATGATCAGCAATGAAATTTCCCGTGATCTAACGATGAACTAAAATCTACTCGAATCTAAATCGTTACGCGAATCGTTCGTTCAAAGGAACAACCTTACGGAATCCACTTGTGCAATCATTGAAACTTGAAACTTCATCTTAACATTCTGGATGCTGAGGGCCGTGGTGAAAAAACTTCTAATGAACTTGACTGCGACCACGACTTCCTACCCATGGGTGGCATAGACAATCTTTTTATTGCTGTGAAAATGTACAAATTGAGCGAGCAATCTTTAGTGACAGTTTCTGAAACTGAATGAAGCATAAAGACTGAAAACAATTAATTGAAACGGTGAATTGAAAGAAAAATACAAGTAATATCTTAACGATTTCCTATACATACGAATTGAATAATAGAGTGTAATGATACTAGAAATATGAGATACACCCTTAAATTCAGAATGTGCACGTATACCCAAGAGATAAGAAAAAAAGAAGCTTGGAGAAAAATATAAGTATGTGCAATTTCACTCAGATGAAAGATATGGCACTTCAGTGAAACTTAGAGAGAAAGCAAGGCATCTGGTTGCCGTATTTATTGCTTGTGCGTGGGATGAACCACGTCTGATTAAAAAGAGTGTCGTGAAGTACCCTGTGGTGGTTCAGGACGGCAATGGTCTTTAAAAGTGTGTCGCCTTTTTATCCTGTGTGGTAGGATTTCACAAGCATTGGGCAGTAGTATTTTGGTAGTTTGTATGTTCATGCCGCAGAATATGGGACTTGTGTGACTGCGATAAAAAATCATTTACGAAGACACGTCTGGTAATATTCTGTATGACGTGTAACTTGCGGATATTTGTGAACGTTGTCGTACTCCAAAACAGATGACAGTAGTTAGCGCTATAAATAGATGAGAATTTTCACTTCCTTGATATTGATAATTGTGACTTAACTTCCAAAAACTACCATATGATTATGAGAGACGCCGTAGTGAAGGGCTCCGGAAATTTCGACCACCTGGGCTTCTTTAACCAGCACCAAATTCTGATGGTCGCGTCACCTTAGGTTGCGAGAAACGAACCCGCAAAAGTATGCCAGAAATTCTTTATATAGCACCAGATAGCTTTTTAGTATGTGCATTC
Source organism: Rhipicephalus microplus (assembly GCF_043290135.1). NCBI lineage: Eukaryota > Metazoa > Arthropoda > Arachnida > Ixodida > Ixodidae > Rhipicephalus > Rhipicephalus microplus. Next base: position 6,078,709 of record NC_134706.1, on the reverse strand, counting down.
TAACAAGTGTGTTCATTGAAAAGAATATCCATGCACATATTACAGTGTATTATTTCAACTTCTGAACTTCAAGCTTTAACAGGACTTGATTTAAACAGACTTGATTTAAACAGACTTGATTTAAACAATTGATGCTTCTACGCGTGGCCTACCTCACTAGTACCTCACTTTCGTCATTAAGCATCTATAACTTTCAGCTGAAAGAAGCAAAGTTGTATTCTCAGCGTATATAACACAACTTACAGACGTGACAATTTTAAATTATCATTTATGTTTATACAAAAAAAAAGCGAAGGCCCTATGCTAGTTTGTTGTAAGCCCCCTGAAATTTTCAGCATGTTGGAGGTACATTTGCCGGTGACTGCCTCCTGCTGCCGAAATATTAGGTATGATTCAATGGGTGGTACAATTAAGCTTAATTGTGCTGTTCGTTTTCTTGAGATAGAAAATAATATTGAATAAATATTCTAAAGCATTGGCACAAATAACGTCACCACCGATCACAAGCTCAGTAGGCCTGAAGTATCAACGTTACGGCCAAGAAGCTTTTTTAACATTGACCGAGCTAAATCTTAATACTCATTACATCTCTCTTAAAGAAGTTGTTCAAGTATTTTCTCCATTCGTAACGCAATATACTGTTTACATTATTTTGCTCGGTTTTGAAACTTATAAACGTTTCGTCGTTCTTATTTTCAGACAGTTTTAGAACAATTTACTTTTACGCTTTATTTCCCTAAAACAAGCTTTAGTCAGCCACGGTTTTTTTTAGTTTGCGCGCATGCTTCAGCTGTTGGTATAGAAAGCATTTCTTGTGAACCCTAATCAGCTAACTAAAGAAAATAATATAGGTGACTTCTGATTGCTACACGCTTGAACGATCGGGTAAACGTTATATCTCTGCGAAAAGTAGCCAATGCATATAAATGAATACCTCGCGTAACTACTGGCTCTCTGAGTTGGGAGGGTTAACAATTTACGGCTTCCTTAATCAATATAAAAATAGGCCACTGATGGGCGCGCTTAGTACGCTGATTTAACATTTTGAAGCATTTATGTTAGTGATGAACATCCTTGCTAATGTCGCACTGTTTTTGTCAACGTTGGTTAAGATAGTGATGGCGTTAGAAAACCAATTTGAGGAAACAACTTGACAGGGTTCAAACGGACTTTCCAATGGTTTCACAACATCGATACTAAAGTCACCTGCAAGAGTCAGCGTACTGCCAGTGTTTCCGGTCCAACATAAGTATGTATCATAGAAGCTAAGAAGTTCGAATTGTTACCAGTAGGAGGGCGGTAACACAACAGAAACAAAACCATTTCTTTGGAAAGTCAATATTTCATAAATATAAGGGACAAGCGAAAACTCTTCAACCAGTCGGAATTCTGCTGAATTTTAAGCCATCATTGAAACACCACCTTCAGAAAGAAGGTTGCAAAGCCGGTTGATCTCATTACCCCAGATTCGTTCTCGTAGCATGTTTCCGTCATTATATATAATCACATGAGGCTCAGCACTTGGATTTAGCGCGGTTATTTGGTCTTTCTTATTTCGTGCAGATTCTGCATTAAAACTAAGAAATGAAAAGCAGTACTTTTTTGTGGAAAGCAATGCACCTAGTTTTTTGATCACCACATAATCTTTGTCTGCCATTTCCTTTTTTTGGTTAGCATCACTTTGGTAATCAACAGTGACTATTCTACCATTACTGATAATTTCTTAACGCTGGCAATGACGTGAACTTGGCTGTTTTCAGTTGTTTTTTTTTTTTTTTTGCACCCAGCGGTGATTGCGTTTCACCAAAAGAAACTTCCCTTGCTATCATCTTTTTAGTGGAAGCATTTGCGCAAGCAATCTTTTGTTTGTAGCAAACTCGATTGATGTCTTTATACATACTAGGGAAGCTGGTGAATCACATAAATTTGTCTGGAAAAGATCTCTCTCTCGACTGTCTACAAATGAAGCATACAGCAAATAACTCTGCAGTTACGTATATAGTAATGTGGCAGAGCCGAAAATATTTTTTCTCTTAGGATACGGGTTTATGGAAAGCTGGCGCCGAAGCTTGTTTCCAATATGACCCATCAGTGTGAACGCTAATAAGATCAGCATATCTTGTTTAAAAGTGGGCTGCAATTTTTTTGTTGCAGTGATGAGCATGGGCACTTTCAAATAAATTCTGAAACCGAAGTGCTAATTTTTGGCATGGCGAGTTGTCATGAAGAATTCATTGCGCCTATATCGGTCAGTTTTTCAGCGGTAAATTTTCGCATCGCACTATATCTGCACGATTGTGTGCTGCAGTTTTATTCTCGACAGGACAGCAAAGGGAATGATTTTTGTGTTGCGTTCAAAATCAAAAATAGCGCCGACACGTTTCTCTATATCTGAGTGCTCAGAAAGTCAATCAACGAGACTTTGGAACGACCAAAGTGCACGATGTACGCTAGCATATTTATGAAAGCACCTTGCCATCCTTTAGACAATCGAATAATTAAGTTTAAAATATCCTGCATTGCACTGCATAAGCGTATACTGCTCTGTCTTTAATGGCTACATATTGAATACGTACATAAAAAAATTCTTGTTGTTGATGAGTGATATTAGTTTATGAGCAATAAATAATTGTTCTTGTCTATTTCAAAATTCAATAGTGTTATGAAGAACAATATTTCGCAAATGACGCAAGAGAACCGAACAAGCCACAGCCATACATACGCACCACCTTCTAGATAACACATTAGTATATATAAGTATAACCTTGTTTAGGAAACAAACCAGACAGTTGTTAATCGGCAATAATAGCTTATTGTTGTAACTACGGTATGAAAACAACTCAGGCCACATATGATACTCACCTAGGTTTAATACGCTTATGATTGGTCACTATATCAGAATACTAAAAAAATGATTTCTCTGAACTGGCTGTTTTGAACTAAGTCACCTTATAGCGAATTTTCTGCACACAACAATACGCCTTTTTAAGCAAAAAAAAAAGAAAACGTACGAGAACAAAATGTGTGCAACGATGCCATAATGAACATTTTGCAGCAATTGCACCAACCCTATAGACTTTCACAGCATCGAAAAATCTGTATTTCAAGGAGGTATACGTAGATCCTAATCAGCGAAAATGTAATTCGTTGTGTTCTGAGGAATACAGTGACTTATATTTCTAAGTTTCAAATATATTCGCAAAGCCAATGTCATAAAAATATGAAAAATTCTGTCTAAGACCTGTGTAGTCCCGGGCGCTGATTCCAGCGTAGTATTTAAACATGAAACTTTCACCTTGATTTTCTCCTCTGTAATATTCCTACAATGGTGAAAACTATGACCTTCGAGCTTTTAGAGAACAGTTTGTCAATGAAAACGATTTATTGTTTGGTCTTAGTGTTCCGATATCCTCCTAAACGACCATTGATAACTTGTTTCTCTTGCTTTAGTGCGACCACGTGTCTCGAAACTAGTTCTCCGAAAGCCCACAAAGCGAGCGAACGCGATTCAGTCAAGCGACACCTCTGCAGGTATTTTAGGATTAGGTTCGAGTGTGCATAATTAGGTTCGGCATGCTACCAATAGCTTTCCCCATCACCGGTTCTTCTATTTAAGAAGAACCGGTCCACTGCCCGATGATTTCTGAGAAGGGAACTTTGCACATTCAACGCACTAAACGGAGGAGATCAAGAAGCCGTGTTCAGCGCGTTTTGGAAGGCGCATGGGGAGGGAAAAAAATAAAGAAAACAACAGAAGAGGGACGCATATTCCTCAAGTTCCGTATTTCTCTAGATGAGGGTGTTAGGCATATCAGCACGTGCATATTTCACACGGTTTGTTCTGTCGTGGCGAGAAAAACAGGAAATAAAAAAGACGCCAGACTAGGCTGTGTGCCCGAGTACAAAGAATACTGACTCAGAACAGCATTTTTTTTTGGGGGGGGGGGGGGGAGAGGGGGTCCTTCATGTTTTGGGCAGCCCAGTGAGGACAATGACGGGGCCCAGGTGGTGTCTAGAAGAAGTCAGTGTACAAGTTTGTGCTTGGAAAAAAAAAGTAATAAAAACCAGTGGATGGACGTTGTTTTCAAGAAAGCGAACCTGGGACCTCGTTCTTTGGAGGAGGTTATTTTGCCCCTTGACTGACCAATGAGGAGGTGCATGAGCTCCAGATTGCTCCAGAGGGTGAGGGATAAAATAACGTCTCGGTGTCGTATCTAAGCATTCTTGTCTATCGAGTGAACAAAGCAGCTGCTCGTCTTTCACTCCTCTGCAACCCTTGACGCCTTGGACAAGGAATATCCGTGCGTCGTCGACATGGATTCACCGTCAACGAGATCGGCTGAGCTTGGTGGACGCGACGATGTCCTTGAGCATGCTAGGTAAGTTTGGCCTTTCATTACGCTACTAGAGATTTTTAATTTTGAACTGATCAAGCTCAACTTCGCGGATACTGATGAAATAGCGAAGCTGGTGGTCTTCGCTTTTTCAGGTTATCACACTTCGATGCTTCGAAATACTTTCAGATGGGTAGTATCGCAACTTTTAATTAAACACATTTTGTTTAAGTGGTCATACAAAGACGTGCATTGCAGCCACCGTGGCTTTCAACTTCGGGTTTCAGCTGTTTAGGACGCCGCATTAACTAAAAGTATCAATTAGTGTCGTCAAGCCAACGGTATGTATCGTTTTTTGTTCCACCTTTAGTTATTTATTTCAGTGGCAATGACAGCATTGATGAGAGTAAGCTTTTTTTTATAACCATAGTTATGTTTCATTGTCTTGCATTACTCCCACACACACTCTAGAATAGGTATACTATTCTCAAACCTCTGCAATGGTGTTGATAAAGTCATTCCAAGGAAACTCGCTTCCCATCTTCAACCAACTTTATGCAAGAAATAAATTATGCTTTAAAATTAACAAATGCAATGTATTGTTCAATAAAAGGGGTAACGTTCCGATCCCAACTCGTGTACCATGAGGCAGTTCGTTAGGCTTTTCGCTTTATATTGTATACTGATGATACTGTTAGTGTTCGTATTGCCGCTGCGTAACCGAAGTTGTTTGCCTATGAACATGCATGCTTTGTTAAAAAAAACTAGAAATTGTACTAATTCCTAAAGCACAAGAAGCCATATTTAGGCTAGCTGGTGGTTTATGCTAGAATAAAACAACAGCGGAAAATTATAGACAAAGCAGGGAGAATAGAAGACAACGTCTTTGTCTTTATGTTTATGCTAAATTTATCCAAGCTGACACCTAAAGGACCATTAACACAAGTCTGGACAATATACACAAATTCAGTACATAAGTTGCGAACGTAAAAAAAAAAGTCACGAGAAAATTTATGACTAGTCTTTTTTTAAAATCAGGCTCTTATCCCGTATCGTATTCGTATGTCGTATAGCTGTTCTACTTCTCTATTGACGGGACGGCTGGTTGGGGTGTACATCTGCGCTAATTTCATTTTGCATCACCTGTTCACTTCGATCACAAATTTCCTTACCTTTTTGTTGATGCTAAGAAAGTCTGTGAATTAAAAAGAAATCCGGCACCACACATCCTGTTGGCAAGGCAGACATCACATATGTGTTTTTACACTGCATGCTTCCGCGGATATGTTTCCATTATGCAAAATAATACTCTAGTTAACGTTTTCAAGCTTACTCATTCACAATCAATCTACGTCTTCGCTTCGATTGGTGAGCTTGCGTTTTCTTTCTTTTTTTTTTTTTTTTGCTTATGGGGATGGGTAGATGAATTGATATGGCTGTACGCTTTAGATCGGACGGCGGATAACGCCACATACTCATAATGCTTAGGAACCAAAGAATAGAATTATTTTTTTCCTTTCAATATTAAAGTTAGGGACTGGTACTTCGCGGTAAAGAATTGAGCTTTCACTCGTGTCTTGATTACAGCCACCAATCAGCTAACCTCCTAGTTATTTCTACCCGCTTAAAGTCTTTTTTTTGCCCTCCCTGTCCCTAAACTCCAGTGCTTTATAAAACTCTGAGCCATCATTCTGAACTGCAGACTGAAGCCCTTCACAGAACATTATCAAGTGTTCGGCTGTTTCTTCTTCTCGCCACATGCACTGCATACCGTGTCTACCTCTTCGTATTTGGGCTAATATGTCTTGGTTCGCAATACTCCCGTCCTGGCCTCAAACAGTAGAGCACTACCCCTAGTAATATTATATATCCTTTCCTCGGCACTTTCCTGCTTGAAAGTTCGATAAACCTCTATTGTGGACTTCTTAATCATGTCAATTTTCCACATGTCGGTCTCCGTTTCCTTCACTTTCTTCTTAACCGTTAGTTCCTTTTGGTTTGGCTGCCTGCTGTATTTTATCCGTCAGTGTTCTGGTTCCCTTCCTCCATTTTGTATCGACATTCTTCATGTACAAGTATAATTGAAAACCTTCCCATTTCTCTTAATAGCTTCTCAAATTTTATCCTGCAGCTGGCTTCCCAGCTCTCGAATGATGTTCATCCCATATCACCTTGTATTCCCTGATTTGATGTATTCCTGTGAGCTCCTAAACCAAGCCTACCTATTCCACGTTGCTTAATTTGTAATTTTGCTTGAACATCTGTTCTCATGGAGAAGACCACATTGCTTAACGTCAGACAAGGAACCATGACTTCGTTTGAAACTCCTCTCACAATATGTTACCTATGGTAATTTCGCACTGCCCTGTTTTTCATCACCGCTCATTCCTGTTATCGTTAGTCGCTACGTATCTTTCGTGTTCCCTTAGGTACTCGGACCCATTGCTTATCCATACGCCTAGATATATGAATTTGTCCGTTATCTTTACCGTGACTTCCTGCATTCTAAGCTCACTACCTTCATTATCATTAAAAATGATCATTGCTGATTTTTCCTTAATGAATCTCAAACCTAACCTATCTCCCTCATTAGCGCAGATGTCTATCAATCTCTTCAAATCTTCCTTGTTGTCAGCCATTAGCACTATGTCATTTGCGTACATATGCTGGTAGTGTCTTTTCAATGAACTTTCCTTGTTTCACAGAAAGGCTGAAGCCAAGACCTCTCCATCTAATTTATCCTCTAATCCTTGTAGGTACATTATGAATGACACGGGTGACAGTGGACACCCCTGCCTCAGCCCTTGTTTTATCTCTGTGGGCTTGGATACCTGTTTTTGCTATCTTATAACTACCTTGTTACTTTTATAGATAACCTTTAAAAATTATTGACTCGATCTTGCAGACCTAGTGTGTCCCGTATTTCGCACAAGCCCTAATGGACCACGCTGCTCCCTTGATAACCAAAAGTGCTAGTCACGGGGGCCTGTGTTCCTTTTCTGCTATTTCGATGCACTGCGTCAGTGAAAACAGATTGTCCTTCAACCTCCTTTGTTTCCAAAACCCATTCTGCAGTTCCCTCAGCATCCACTCATCCTCTATCGATGCCTGCAGTTTTTCCTTTATAATGTCACTGTTGTAGGATGGCAGTTGTTTATGTCGGCTTTGTCCCCGTTTCCCTTATAGATTATGCTTATCCCACTAAGTTTCCATCCATCGGGACTTCATCATCGATTATTGTTCAGCTCACTGCCTCTCTGAAAGTCTGTTTAGACTTGGAACCCAATGACTTCATCAGCATAATTGGGATGCCATCAGAGCTTGTTGAAGTACAACTAGGAGCCCTCTTCTCAACCCTTTCCAACTGTCGCTGTTTTGAGAAACAGCGCTTGTGAGAGTGAGTTAAAACCAGCAGGATGCGGCTGGGGCATAGCTCTCTTCATGGAAATGCGTTGGAGATGCAAAGCGCGCATGACTGATTGCCTCAGCTGCAAAATACTGGACCCTAACGCTGTGTTATCAAGCTATCTGCCTGATATTTCAAATATTAACGAGAGAGCGTATCACGCAGTTACACTTCTACTAAACAAAAATTTCACTATCTCAGAGCTAAAAACCGTACGGCCACCTTCTTCTTCGTGTGCTAGACAAAGGCGTAACAAGAATAGTTCAACCCTCTCAGTAATTTTCAGCTTTGCAACACGCACGAACAGTCATAAAGATTACTTGAACGGCCGTAAAGGATACTTGGCTGACTGCAGTACCACCAAATACAGAGTCATGATTTCTGCGCTTTTGTGGGCGCCACCATTTCACCGTTGGCCAGGGGCGTAGCCGAGCAGTGGCACACCGGGAAGTGCACCCCCCCACCCCCCGAATTTTTTTCGCCATGGCATAGAATGCGAAAAATGACCATTTTATAAGGGGTCCCCTCTCGAAATAAAGGTGGTGCCACCCCACTCCCGGCCCCTAAAAATATATTTCTGGCTACGCGCCTACCGTTGACCGCATGTTCCTACGACCAAAAGATAAATTGTTCATCACAATGCGCTTCAAAAACGACCCAGTTTATCTAATAAGGCTTATCAGCACGCAGGATCAAGCGGTTTCACTGAACCTGGCGTCTTTCACTGCACTTCTCTGTGGCTGAAACATAATATGCAGTGAATCCTGGAGCAAAGCACTGTCAGTCGGTTTTTTATCACCAAACCAGGAACGATAACGGCCGTTTTGCAAAAACAGGCTGCTCGTCATTGTGTGCCATATCATAATCATCGATTATTTTTGCGAATAGATAATTATTGCTCCTACAGTTCACCTGAAACATTTACAGCCTCCATCACTATTGCTTGCTACCTAGCTTATTAATTTCATTTTACTCATCTGTATGAAATTGTTTTTTTTTCACATGGGGAACGTTTTTTTTTACTTGCGTGACGCATGTATTCCTTATCTCTTGTCTGTGGCTGTGATGTGCTCTGTGGTTGCAATGTATTCACTAATATTGCGTCCCTCATGAAAAATGAGTTATATGCCACTCTAGCTGGCATATAACTAGCTAACTTGATGAACGACGCCAACATTTTTGTGGCGCTAAGTTTGGAAAAAAAGAAAAAAACCTGCGATCCAACCTTCAAGCTACCTTCCACGAAAAAGAAAAGAATTTTTCTATTCGAGCTGTCGCACCACGATGAAATGAACTTTTTTTTTCCCACAAGGGCGCAGGGCCTTGAATTTCAACTGCAGCGAAACTATAGACCAATCTAGGGTAATCGATTGATTGTGCTCCAAGAATTTTAATGTCATTATTTCACAGTCATATAGTATTATAATAACAAAGGCGCCCTATATAGCAAAAGACTACTCATTCGGCACCGGTTCTTTAGGATTTATCGCGAACTCAATGCGTTTTCAGAGATTACTTGCAAGAGGGTTAAGGGTGTCGCATAGGGTATGGGAGTAGCATAGGCAACATCAATTTTTCTCGTAATCTCCGAAGCCCGTCATGCGACATTCTCCTTAACACGAACGGTCGGGGCCTTTCGTCATGTTTTCCGTATTTTGACTCCGCACGAGATACATTCATTGAATCTCGAACTTACAGAAATAAATAAATGTAAGCTGCACAATATGGTTCAGTAACTTAACGAATTAAAAACGACGAATGAGATGAACAGAGTTGGTAAATATTTATCTGCTTGGATGCTGTCCCGACTAAATATACTGTTGTCGGTCGAGGGAATGATATCTAAAAGTGACATGTTCACGACAGTTGTGCAGCAACTGGCACTATTTCCGATTGATGCCCTGTATCCGCAGTATGTTCACGTGTATAAACGGTTCTTGGTGTACAAATTTCTCCTCTTCAGCTTTCGTCATTTCATACTTGGCCATAGAGCAGACATATAAATTATATCGAGTGACAGCTTCTATTTTCGGAACTGTTTGCACTTCTATCTGCACTACGCTTTATAACATCTAGAAAAGAAGCACAGATATGGGCCATTTTTAGAAATTGGCAGGCGTCTCTAGCATCCCTGCAAAGCGATAGAAAACTTTCTACACGCTTACCTGTTACATGACACCTTTAAACAACAGGCAAAACCAAGAAAATTAAACCACGTGATTGCATTTCAATGAATACCATGTCACTGCAGCATTCCAAGAAACACTGCAGTGGACACCACGGCAAATAGAGCCCACAATGAAGAAGGTCCTCAGACAGATAACCTGTAGCGTCGCCAACGACAAATGGTTCAACGAAGTGTCTGAAAGTTCAGACTTAAATTTAATAGACCCTGACGAAGTTACGTTTCCGGCTGCTTTAGTGGCCGAAATATGAGACAAAAAGAAAAGTATTGCGAGATAGCTTGCGACTTATAGTCAGGAGGCCTTTAACAGTTACAAAAATACGAGGTCCATGACCAACAGCAGGTCTTCAGAAAAGAGCGCTTGTCGCCTTTAAAATGTTTCTTGAAGAATCAAAATCTTTATGTAAAAATTGACCTACCATATGCGATTTCGCCTGCGTTTAGAAAAAAAAATACCCAGCGATTTTAAGTACTATTCGTACCCTATAATGGGAGAGCATAAAGCCGTCCCATGGGCCTCACACTTGATGAGGCCACGCGCACAGTTCATGCTAAATGAAATGTGTAATATTTAGATAATGTCTTTCATATGTGTAATCATTTGTCTCACTGTGAAATGACCTGGTCTGTGGAACTCGTTTACATTAGAGCCTACTGCCGTATCTGAACTGACCTGTGACGTTTGGCTAGTGTGTACTTTGATTGATTGATTGACATAAGGGGTTTAACGTCCTAAAGTCACTATATGATTATGAGAGACGCCGTAGTGGAGGTCTCCGAAAATTTCGACCACCTGGGGTTCTTTAACTTGCACCCAAATCTGAGCAAACGGGCCTACAACATCTCCGCCTCCATCGGAAATGCAGCTTCCGCAGCCGGGATTTGAACCCGCGACCTGCGGGTCAGCAGCCGAGTACCTTAGCCACTAGACCACCGCGGCGGGGCTGTGTACTTTCACATCACATGTTGTACTGTCTTGCAGTTTGTGCCCTTAAATGTTTTTCTTACTGCATATCTTGTATACTAAGAGAAAAGGAGTACCCGGTGCCACAATCATGGCACCAACCTCTTCTATTTCATTATTATAAATAAAAACGTTTGAGGTGGAAGTTTCTTCTTCGAAAGCTTTCGCTAATATATCTCCACGTGACGTCACGAGTTTCAAAGTGTTGTTTTGTATTTTGGCGAAAATGGGTTTTGTGAAAGCTTCCATGCTCACTTATCGGCCCTCTCAATCGACACTTCATCTTAACTGCGTAACAACTACGCAGGACATAGTAGGCAGCGTCAAAATGTATGGCGTCGTGAAGTTTGGTGTGTCAACTTGATGGTGGCGTCCCACCCTAATTTGGCTTTTCCTGTCTTAGCGCTTGTTGCCTCGCGGAAATTGAGGTAACCTTTGAATTGGGAAACCGTAATTTACTAATGAAAGGAATATTGATGTACAGCGCACTTGTTATGCTATTCTATGTATGTATTTGCCTACTCCTGCGATAGCCCTGTGGGGCTGCAGTATGTTGAAATAAATAAATAAAATATTGTTTTTAATCATTTTCATTTTTCAAGTTTTAGTCACCCACCTCTGCCTGCCTTGCATTCTTCATCAAATTTATTCTTAGGCTTTCGTTAAAAATCACTTTCGCAATCAAGCATAGCCGCAACTTTAATCACGTTAAGCCATAAACAGGAGCTAGTGGTCATAAGTGACAATCTGAGAAAATGTGTGATACCTGCAAGTTAAGATACTCAGTTTGTGAATTACATTTTTGTAAAATTGATTTACAATTTAAAGCTACATGACTAGATGCCAATAACAACTTTTTAAACGAAGAATTCAAGGGTAATAATAAAGAATGAACACATTTAACACCTTTATTCTGCTTTTACGACTAGCGAGATGTAGAATTCAGCGTACACTACAGCGGCATGAACTTCAGAGATTCCCTGTATTTAACACAAATAAAACTCGTCACAGACCTTTGGCTATAGAATAATGAATTCTAAGCCCTGGACTCGGTGAGGCGCTTGGCCTGTCCAAACAAAAGGTATTCCAGCGTGAATTTCGCTACAGTTCCAAATAACATGTTATTTCTCATAAAGCCAATATTGTTTGGATTGCCCGTATCACACAGCACTGATGTCACTAAATATTAATGTATTAGGAAGACAATGCGAATTCATGTACGGTCTGCGTAGTAATATTTCTATATTGGAGGGAAACTCGCTCTATGTGCGTTTCCCGTCATTCCAGTGAAGCTACACACTTCAAAAAAGAGCTTACTGCGCTGCCAAAGATATGCTAGGGCTGAATGCATTATACTGTTCAGGAGTTTAAGATACGTGCGTTCTAACATGTATTTTGTTTTTTCATCCCACATGCAACCTGGTGTGCTTTTGCATGGCGCACGTTCTTAGTCACAATTGCCGCCTTGAGATAGGGGGTTGATAGAGTGATGTTGCCCAATAAATTAGGAGAAGAGAGGGCGAAATGTCCCCGAAATAACCCACCATCACTATCATGTTGAAGTTTGCTGCTGACTCAGCATCCCTCCCCTCCCGGATTCGAGCACCTCCTCTCTATTATATCTTTATTCTTTATTCATCAGATACCCCGCAGCACCCGAAGGCGTTATAGCAGGGGGGTTACATCAATAAATGACGTACATCTCCGTTCACCGACACAATACAACTTTGTTCACTCATAAATAACTGAAATACATTTTCGTTCACACACAGAGTAGAATTTTGTTCACACATAATATATCTTCGTTCAGGTTACAACACGGGTTTACAGCAGTGAATAAAATATATCTTCGTTCCCACTATGTACTTGCATTTCAGTTAGCCTGTTCCACTGTTTAATCGTTCTAGGAAAAAATGAATTGGCATACATGTTCGTTTTAGCTGGGTATTCCCGAATTTTGCAACTATGATCAAAACGTTTTGAAGTGTAATGAGGGTTGTGTAGGTATATTTCTCTATTAATTCCAGTTTTATTGTAGTAAATGCAGTAAAGAAATTTTAATCTCTGCTTCTGGCGGCGGTCAGAAAGACACTCCCATCCTAGCTCAGCCTTTATTGCAGTGCAGCTCTCCCCCCTTCCGTACCGTCCCAAGACGAACCTGGCAGCACGATTTTGTATTTGTTCCAGAGCAGCAATGAAGGTTACCTCGACGGGGTCCCACACGACACAACCGTATTCTAAGATAGGCCTGATACAAGTAGTGTATGCCATACGTTTTAAATTCACATGCGAACATCGCAGGTTTCTTTGAATGAAATTTAAAGCCTTACCAGCTTTGGCTATGAGAGTGTCAACCTGAGGCCTCCATGAACATTCAGATGATAGTATTATACCTAGGTACTTATATGTACTCTCTTGTTTCAACTGTACATTGTTCAGATGGTACTGTGACTGAAATGGTTTCATCTTTTTGGTAAATGAAATATGTACACACTTTGTTATATTCAAATTCATTTTCCATTTGGTACACCAGCTATAAATGAGCGATAAGTCTTTCTGAAGTTCTAATACATCATTGTGATCAAAAATTTTTCTGTACACAACACAGTCATCCGCAAACAACCGTATAGAAGATGAAATTCCTGCAGAGATATCATTAACATAAATTAAAAACAATAGCGGACCCAGGACGGAGCCCTGTGGGACCCCTGAGGTAACATCGGTGTACTCGGAGCATTTTCCATTCAGTACTACGGTTTGTGTTCTTTGGGAAAGGTAACATTCGATCCGTTCAAAGACAGTCTTATCAATGTTCAGGGTGGTAAGTTTAAACAGTAAGAGTGAATGTGACACCGTGTCAAACGCTTTCCGAAAATCCAAGAACACACCGTCAACCTGTCCCACAGTATCTACGCCCGATATTACGTCATGATAAAATTCGACTAATTGTGTTGTGCAAGACAGCCCTCTGCGAAATCCATGCTGCTCGTTGATTAGTACCTTATGCTTGTTTAAATGAGTTAATATTTCTTTGTATAAAATATGTTCGAGGATTTTACACGGGATAGACGTAAGCGATATTGGTCTATAATTACCAACGTCTTTTTTGGACCCACCTTTATGTATCGGTACCACGTGCGCGATTTTCCAGTCATGTGGTAATGTGCCTGTCGCTAAAGATCTTTCAAAAATTGTATAAAGATACATAGAAATTGGCCCTGCACAGCGCTTGAGTACACGCGGAGAAATTCCATCTGGACCACTAGATTTACTCTCGTCAACGTCCTTCAATAGTTTTTCAATTCCATTAACACTAAGCTCGACAGGAAGCATATGCGAAATGCTCATAATAGTTTGATGATAATTACAGCTGTGTTTAGGTAGGAATACCGAGTGGAAAAAGTTGTTTAGGCATGCAGCCTTATCCTCGTCATTCGTAATTACCGTGCCGTTATAATTTAACTCCTGTATTTCAAAGGAATCTGAGCCACACTGTTTTAGGTACTTCCAAAACATTTTAGGATTTGATTTCATTTTGTTGCTCAGCTCAGTGAAGTAATCATCTTTAGCTTTTTTTATCTTTAGCTTATATTCGTGGGTAATCGACTTCAGTTTTTCAAAGTGAGCAACTGATTTGCTTTTCTTGGATGCACCTATTGCCCTCTTTCTTTTGTTGATAAGTTCTAATATATGTGCTGTTACCCATGGTTGTTTGTGTTTTTTTAGCCGTGATGAATGAACACTGGGGATATGTCTATTTGTTAACTCGGAAAGTATATTCTTAAATTTGTCCCACATATCATACACATTGCCCTCCTCAAAAAGACATTCGAAAACAGGGAACGAATTACGAAGTTTTTTAGAAATTGCATCGTAGTCACCCTTGTCATAAAAGTAGATCCTTCTACTCGTAGGTAACTTCGCACACACTTTTTTCTTTTGGATACAAGCAACAACAGCAAGATGATCACTAATTCCTGGAATCACAGTCACGTCATTTACGAAATTTGGCGAGTTACAAAACAACAAGTCTAACACAGCGTCATTGCGAGTAGGGGTGGTAACGTACTGAGTCAGACCAAACCTGTCGACGATATTTTTCATCGCATGGTTCATGCGCCCGCTTATACTTATACAGGAACCATTACCCCAGGATAAGCCAGGCAGATTAAAATCCCCCCCTAGGAGTATTGTCTGGGCTGATGCTTCGGAAAGAATTTCATCTAATGTTTGCATTACGCTACTATCTGAGCTCGGCGGGCGATAAACCACTCCGACCAAAAACGCGAAGTTATCAGGCAGTGTTATCTTGCACCATACAGACTCCAGTGCGTCGCACTTATAATCAACTTCAAATGACTGTAAGCAAGAACGAACAAGTAAAAAAACGCCACCACCTGCTGTGAGCCTATCTTTACGATAGACGACGTAATTTTGCGGAAACACCTCACTATCAGCAATCGAGGGCTTTAGCCAAGATTCTGTACCAAGGACTATATCTGCGTTAACACTCTCAATTAGGCCCAAGAGCTCAGCAACTTTATTAACTACGCTGCGGCAGTTCACGATGACGGCAACAAGTTCTTGACATCGGTATTTCTCCTTTTTTCTAGTTTGTCATCGCCTGCTTACTGGGACGACCTGTTCTTTTTCGTCATCCCACCTGAAAGCCCTGCCGTTAATAATCAGTTTGTCAAAATTCAGCTTCACTTTATTGCTCTTATCCTGTCTTTTTGTCTTGGCATATTCCCACAGCTTATTCCTGATACTTCTTGTCTCATGTGAGTAATCTTCACTAACGCTGTATTGGGAATTCTTGAATCTTTTGGCATTGAGAAGCACTGCCTGACGCTCTTTGTACAATGAGAATTTAACAATAATTGGCCTCTTCTTATTCTCATTATAGCGTCCTAAGCGATGTGCCCTTTCCACAGACTCGAGTTCCATTCCAAGGCTCGTTTTGCAAATATTCTTTATTATAGCTTCGGATTCATCCCACGATTCTGAGGTTTTATCATCAACGCCATAGAAAACAAGATTTTTCCGGCGACTTCTGTTTTCGAGGTCATTTGTTTTCTTTTGCAGATCTTTCACCTGTTGCATGAGTTGCCGTATTATAGCTGCCTGCTCAGTTACAATCTTGCTGAGGTCCCTTATCTGGTTCTGAGTTTGGCTAAGATTATCTTTTACTTCCATCAGTATGTTCTCATTTTTTTCGAACCTGGATTCAATGCCGTTTAATTTTGAAATTAAAGTTTCCTGCCCACTATATCATTGTGTAGGCTGACTTAGCGCTTTGGTCACCTGGAGGATTAGCTACGCCCCCCTTTCCCCTGTAAGCACCCCTATTGTGGATACGGTTTTGTTGTCTGGATATGTAGTTCACGGTGGGAGAGGGTGCACAAATAAATCCGAAATAAATTCCTCGCCGACAGCAAGACCAGGTATCTTGCTCCCACTCAGTGCGATTTTGTTTTCTATGCATAATGTTTTGAGGATGAACTTCCGCTACATCCATGTTGGGTAGTCGATCATGTGATTACCTCCCCCACGGGAATTTTTTTTGGGTAGAATCTCGCATATTGTGTCTCTCTTGTTGGGAGCATGAATATCATCCTCAAGATTTATTAGTGTTGCTGGGTAATGCGAGTCAAGTCTGAAATTTGTCTTTTTTGTTTCTTTGTCCAGGTCAATTGGTTTAACCCAGACGTCAGATAGCACCGTGGCTATCACTAGCAACCGAAATGGGACCACCGAGGAGCAAGCCATAGCACCGCCACGTAGAAGGGGTGCTACCCCACGACCCAGAAGGATGACTGCCGCCGAATGCTATTCTTATGCGCTCACTTTGCACCAGATCTGTCCAATCCTGCCACCAGCGACACTCATCATGGATTACATCGAAGTATTACTGGCAGAATTAGAAAATGCGCACGTCGATATGCAAACGCCATGCACGATGACGAACACGGAGCCCTGTTGGGTGGTGAGTAATTTACGCACGCTCAACCAAATCCTGGTGCGAGGCAACATAGAGATATTGGAAATGGAGCCACGAAGACTCTTGGTCCGAAACACCAATCTAGACGAAGGCCACTCACAATTCAACGGAAGCTCGACTCTCAAGGCCTGCATACTACTGGACTTGCTCTTCAAGTGTCACAGATGCATACACGAAGTGCTCCTGCGCCCCCAAATCGTCGACACGTGGTCGGCGCAGATACTCTCCGTTTCGCTGGCTTCGAACACAAGCATCAAGCATGTGACAACGGAAGGTCTGTACAGCCGGTTGTACGCACCGGGGCACCCGCTGATGGACTCCATTTGCGAGATGCCTTCTTCCCTGGAGAGCCTGTGCGTCACGGGCTTTTATCTCGGATCAGTCACTGTCGAACGGCTTGGCGCCATGATAGAAAAAATGAAGAGTTTGCGCAGTGTCAAGTTCTTGAAGAATGACATGCCACCCGACGCTGGTGAGGAGCTGATGAAGGGAATGTGCAAAAACAGCAACCTTGAAACCGTTTCGCTCTCTCATGTAGCCATAGGCAGAAGCGGAGCACGTGCAATGGGAGACTACCTTGCCACACCTTCCAAGCTGCGAGACCTGTCGCTGGCGTCCTTGAAGGAGTTTGACCAAGAGCAGGTAGTGTCCATTGCGAAAGGCCTCAAGAATAACCATGGACTACAGATACTGAGGATTGAAGGACTACATGTTGCTCCAGGTTCACTAGGGAGCTTCGCAGAAATGCTCACAAGACACTCATCTCTGAAGTATTTGACGGTCACCGGTTGTTCCCTTGCGGAAATAGATGCCAAGTATTTTGCGGTCTTTTTAAAGTTCAACACCAGGCTCCTGGCGCTAGACCTGAGTGGCAACAATATCAACGACATTGGAGCTAGCGACATTGCCCGAGTGTTGAAGTTCAACAGGAGCCTACAGAAGCTTGACCTCTCAAAGAACTCGGTCACCTATCGTGGAGCTGTGCCTCTGGTCGAGGCACTCGCGAGCAACGGTGTCCTGAAGGAGCTCGCTCTGTGGGGTGTTTCAGACGACGAGAAGGAGAGACCTCTAGCGTCCGCTTTAAGTCGCAACCGCGCCTACGGTCGGGTGCTAGTCAGCCATGATAGCATAGAAAGTGTCTTTCAGCTGGCGAAGGGCGTCCTTGCGAACACCCACCTTATCAGGACGCTACACTTGGACGCTTCCGTCCATGTCGACACCCATTGCACCAAGACACTGTTCCTGTCTCTGGCCGCCATCCCGTTCCTGAAGAGCTTGAATCTGGAATGCGAGACCAGCTTCAACAAGTGCGCCGCAGAAAACTTTGCCAAGCTGCTGTTTCAAACAAAAGTATTGGAGCATGTTCAGATTAGCCATTGCTATATGAACCCCGTGGCTCTGCAAATAGTCATGAATGCGTTAGCTGAGAATGAGTCAGTGTTGGACATGAATCTGGGGCTTGGAGTCCAGAGCTTTTCCGGCACACGAGCGATTGTGGACATGTTGAAAAGAAATTCAACGCTCCTCCATTTTGGCAACTTCACAGTACGGCCGTGTGAACTTCAATTCCTAGCTTACCAGCTGCGGTCCAACCCCGTCCTCAGAACTCTGAACATTTCCGCCCTTTACCACATCTTCGAGAAGCCGGTTGTTGAGGAGATTACCTTTGAAATAAGTGAAGTGCTTCGACGCAACATGCGCTACTGCCATCGAGCTGTCCAGTCCGCAACGAAAGAGAGAAAGCTGGGAACCCAGCGGGAGCCGGCGGCGGGCGAAAATGGTGCTCGCGTCCCCTTCAAGTCCTACCGCCGTCAACGGCCGACACGAATGCCTTGATAGTGTGATTGCAACGGGTGTTTCTGATGATGCCAATGACTTTGCCACGACGCCACCTGGATGTGTTCGTCTACGTCAACGCACTTGAGTGCCCAGTTGTCATCCCGCTCCTGAACTGCCCTCTGCCGGAATGCAAGACCAGCATCACCCGTTCCGCTGCTCATCAAAACGTCGACCTCGAGAACAGAGACTATATAGCATTAAAAAAACTGTATATACTTTAACCGACACAATGTGTTCGGGCTTGCTCAAACAATATTTTGGCCAGTGTGTTCTTCTTCCCTAAAAATGTCAATTTTATACAGTTGCTGGAATCTGCATAGTGTATTCCTAATTTTTTGACATATGTTTCAATTGATGGGTGCATAAATGTTGGTCTTTTCACTGTGTATTAGCAATTTGCTTACATTTTACTCTGTAGAGTGACACGCGCATGGACACGAAAGGGATGAACAAGCACCTTCTCTGATGTGAAGGCAAAAACAGAGTCATTTCCGGGTTGCTTTGTGATCACGTTTTCCGGTGCAAGCAGTATTCGTTCAACGCATGTACCATAGTCATTTTGGGCAATTACGATTTCCTAGCTAAATTATTGTCAATAAGTTCTGAAACGTTTCTTCGCCTCATCATTATCATCAATGTTCTTCTACAGTTTTACAACTTCTTCTTTCAGACGACAAGCATGACTACAGATAATAGTTGATTGTGGATTATCATATTTATTTGTTTAAGGTATTACTCTAAACTTCTAAATCTTTGAGTAGAAAATTCGGACCAAGTTTTGTGAACCTTGCATGTATATTTTGTCATATTTTTGATTTTTTGCACTAGCTTTTCTCGGAGATGCTTCCGGCCTGCTTCTCGTTTGTTTATTTTTAGGAAGAGGTCTTTTATGTACACATCAATAAATATTTAATAAACAATTTTGCAAGCTTTCTCAGCGTTCTTCTCTTCGAACATGGCTTTCCAATATATTTGCAGTGTCTGCATTTGCAACACTTTTATTGTACGGCGGTTGATAAAAAATGTACGTTGAATTGTTATTAGATAATGGGAAACCTAAAACAGTGGTTTTAACACGTTAAGTAACACAACTGGTAACAAAGATATCTAAGACTTTTTATGAGGAGGTTGTGATTCTCGTGCTTAACACATCAGCACAACTGATTATCAACCATGTGTGATCAACTTTATTGACAACACATATCATGATTGAAATGACTATCAAGAATTATTTTCACCTGCATCTACGAAAATGGGCTCTTAGGTTTTACGCATACACTTTAACATTAATGTGTTACTGGAGTAACGTAGTGTGTTGACCGTGCTACGGGGACAAATGTTCTTGCAAGGCCACCACTCGCCACACATAAACGTGCAACTTTACGTAAGGCGATTGCATCGCAACTAGATATATAACGGTTAGTAACCACATTGGCTCAATCTAAGACAGGTTTTTAGCGTGTACAGTATCTCGAAATATGCAAAAGGGTGCGGAAATACCAACAAGACAGGCAGATTGTATAAGTTCTGCGTATCGCTTCTTTGCTGTCTCTAAGCGCCGTTTTATATTTTCATCATGAGATTACCAGCTTGCCGTACAATGTTATAGATATTTTAATTCACCCGCAAACTCGTGTAGCGATTCTTTTAGCCCACTGTGGACCATTGCTAGTCATTCCTCGGCGAGACTAGTTTTTCACGAGTTTTCGTTTACTACTGTTCGCCGGCTGTAGTCGTGTTTAATGTTAATCCTGCAGCAGCGACGTAGAACTGCCCATTAACTCAAGCCAGTTTACGGCTGGTGTGGGGCTGGTCCGCCATCTTGTTAGCTTCTCGGTTTGTGCGAATAAATTATGCTTTTCTTGCTGGCTGTGTGATAACCATGGTCGGGAGACTAACTGATGTTGCATCTGCCGCGTGACTTCTAACCGTGGTTAGCCTTAAGTAACCATAAACAATGCAGTCGCGGTTAAAGCTTTGAGTAGGTACACTGTATGCAGTGTCTGGTTGCTACGCATATTAACAAAAACTAATGGTGCCCAATGTATATGTGAAGAAGCAGAAAAATTTTAATTAGTTGAATTTTGGTAAATGGGTATATTTGCTTCACCGAAGCAATTATCCTCAATAGTGATTTCTTTATTGTAGTGCTGGCTTCATTATATGTCATCGTGTCTGGTAATTGACGCCATCTTTTCGCGAAAGCGTATGTATGCAATTCGTATCATTCCTGTATTTATTGTAGTTTGCATATGTGTAAATTCGGCAAACGTATATTCGCTCTGCTAAATCCGTAAGTCTGCGTTACAGTACTCATAAACAGAATACATATAATTATTACATAGACTACGTCTACATATCACGAATTGTGCCTTTCTCATGAATAAATTTTAAAATAGTATAAATGAACAGCCGTTTTCACTGACAATACTTCACTTCAAAAGGCCACAGAGAAGTTTCAAAACAACGATGGCATCTCTACGATGCTGGACCATTGCTTGGAGAGCCACTTGAGTTCATATAGTTACATGGTATTTGTAATCAGAGGTGATAGACAACATGACATCCGCAATGATTGTTTGGCGTGAAATGACGCTCTTTCTGCTTAGCTGTTTCTATTCACAGCGTGCTCTTTTGTACAAGTGCTGTATAGTTCGGGCGGGTTGGTCATTCATGGACTTGGTTTGCATTACCGCGGTACATATAAGAGAGAAGAACGACACAGACATAAAAAAAAAGGAGGCGCTAAACTTCGAACTGTTTATGCCATATCATCTGCATTCATCCTATACTTACGCAAAAACACAAAACCATTCGTCCTTGTCGTTAGGATACCAATATGCAATTTATCTTCACAAATTCACTGATGCCGCCTGCGCCACTTGCGGGCAGACCGCTATATTGGCACACAGGCTCTGGGAGTGCGCTTTGATATGACCAACTTATAGCAAACCCGAGTGGGATGCGCTTCTGCACCACCCTGAACTTCAGGACCAAATCCTGGCCGTCCAGTGTGCCCCCGACAGGGCCGTCAGATTTGACGTGGCGGTCCCCACGTGGGAGTGGCCGGGTGACGCGTGGCAACCTCAGCGTCTGCACTGGATCATAATAAAGTTTTTCTCACTCAGTCTTTCACGTTATCTCGATCATTCCACGATATGTCATTTATTTTTCCGTCGAAGCAATCGATGACGAAGTCGCACTCATGTTTGCCATATCTGCTGTCGCTTCGGCTTCTTTTATGTGACGTGTGAGTTGATTGGAAGACCAGCCGATAACGATGCAGCTGTACAGATTAGGGTATTACAATCTTTGCAAGGCGCCTTTAGGAATACTCACGCTACACGTCTATTTCTTGTGTAATGTAATGTAAATACAATGTAATTTTTGTGGGTGATTCCCTAATCCGTATAACTGCATCGTTATCGCCTGGCCTCTGAATCAGCTGATACGTGAATATGGTTATGACACTTTGAATAAAATTGGGCAGCAAGTTTTATCTGCTTTGGCCAGACCACTGAATACGTGTCTGAGGCTTTGCACGAGAAAATATTTTGAATTGTTGTCACCTCGCTAAAGAACTTTGACAGTACGCTTTTCTCGCTCTAAGCTCCTTCATCCGTACATATTCCAGAGAATGTCATTCCACAAAAGCTTTTCAACATTTGCTGCGATAATGACGCGTCTCATAGAGAGTTCAAGAGTGAACACAGTGAGAGGGTGAAAGGAACGAAAGGAAAGCAAGAGATGGGAATAGACTGAGAAAGGACGGCTTGTCCAGCAACCTGGAAGAGCTAAAAGTATGAATTCACGTCTCTGTGGCTGCCAACTCTGGGTGCTCACTAGCTTCGAAGCCAGGTGCACTCTTACACGAACGCGCGAAACAAAAAAATGTAACATCAGATTAGGGCCGGGGCCCACAAGCATTCCTTTGTTCTCACCATTGTGGCGAACAGAAGAAAAGGTGCCGCCGTATCCACGAAGTGAATGATGGTAAGTGGGCGAAGCTCCGGAATCAAACCTGGTAAACCCTGAATCCTCCGTACATTTTGCCCACTCAATTTTATTAAAACGCTCTCCCTAGCGTACGTCGCCGCACTTAATCGAACGATTGCCTTCCAAAAATTACACGCGCCATAAGTGACATCATTTCTATTTTATAACATCACAAATCTTTCATCGTCAACTACAAGTACCACCATCTAGTTCATAACATCATGCATCTTTTCATTAGTACTTGCATCAACAACTGCAAGTACCGCCATCTATTGAATACTGCACAAACTAAACGGGAAATGGCTACATACAGGGGTTGGTACTCCCATCTAAGGAACACTGCAAGAACTAAAGGAGAAGTGCCGGCGGAAAAGTATTCAGGGGCCGACGGACTAAAAAAAAAAAAAAAGTCGAGATGATAGTGCGCATCAAGAGGATGAAGAAAACATTTGTTTGATGTTCTGCGCGTGAAAATCGGTGAATTGTATTCTAGAGGCACCGCGTTTGAGTGTCTCGATTCCTGCAGCGCAGGCGAACGAGCACAACGACGTATGTTGGCCCCGCCAAGGTGGTCTAGTGGCTAAGGTACTCGGTTGCTGACCCGCAGGTCGCGGGTTTGAATCCCGGCTGCGGCGGCTGCATTTCCGATGGGGGCGGAAATGTTGTAGGCCCGTGTGCTCAGATCTGGGTGCACGTTAAAGAACCCCAGGTGGTCAAAATTTCCGGAGCCCTCCACTACGGCGTCTCTCATAATCATATGGTGGTTTTGGGTCGTTCAACCCCACATATCAATTAATCAACGACGTATGTTGGACACTTGCGCTATCTGGCAGTTATCTTCGAAACCAAAGGAAGACGTGCGCGCCTGTCTCTGAGGTGATAAGATATAGAACGCAAATACATTGTACAAGAAGAGTGCAGTGGAGTGAACGAGGCGGCTGCGCCGTATCTCGGCTGATTCTCCGGCGCGTAACAGTAGCGGCAGCGCTGTAGTCTCATGGTACTGAAGATCTCCAAAGCATCTGCATTGGGAGCGCGCGCGCCCTAGCCTGCGAAAGCGCGTATTTGCTCGTTTTTAGCGCATTTAATGCGTTTCTGAGCCTTTATCAGGTGATGCACACCTGCTAAGCGCCATGGTCCACGAGTGAATTTGCAGACACGCCGAAATTGCGTCCAGACATTCACTCTTTCAAGAGCCTGCCGACAAAAAAAAAAAAAAAAAAAAAAACTTACATTCGGAATTTGCACGGATCCACCTAGCTTCTCACTCAAGCAGCGCGTCGAGCTGCGCTACATCATAAGTGGCTACTGGCAAACTACAAAGAAATGAGTATCAAACCCGCGATTAAATCATGCGCTCGTTTTCTCGGCAGTTTCTGTATCACGAGTTCTATTCCTCATATAAGTCCACATGCGCTTCATTGTTTCATGAGAAACCCGAGTATAAGTAACGTTGTCACAACATTTATATCGGTGATGACTCAGTTATGCCAGTTTTGCGGAAGATATTAATTGATGCTTTCTGAAAGGCTTTCTTGTTTTAACCGCATCCTTTCGCGCTCACTTTGTTTTTTTTATGCGAGCTCCAGGAGGCTGAACCAGGGAGCCAAGCTGAAGGAACACCCTTACATCCTATTCAAGAACTCTATTATATTATATATATATATATATATATATATATATATATATATATATATATATATATATAGCCCATTTGTTAATTTGCGTAAATTCACTGAAACCAGTTCTCATTTTCGGTCGACAGCTTAAATTGTGCTGCTTTCCAAATATTCTATTGGCGTAACGTCATTCGAAGCCAGCAATTTTATGGCGATGTTTAGTATTATAGGTGTAGTTCTTATTAAGTGTCAAAAGTGTTGGCAGGCAGTGGTGCATTTTGTTTGTAGAAATTTAGGTTGCATATGAACACAGCAAACGCACACACACACACACACACACACACACACACACACACACACACACACACACACACACACACACATACACATACACACACACACACACACACACACACACACACACATATATATATATATATATATATAGGTATGGGATATGGCACAACGGGAGCGTTGTCAACAAGGATAAATATATTTCCCAACAGTTTCGGGAGGGGTCCTCCCTTCATCAGGGGATGAGTGTATAACAAGTGTATAATTAAAGGCTCGTTTTTCGTGTTTTACGCAATACAATGAGATCTAACAGACAATAATGCCAAGGAAGGTACAGGGGCAGTTGTTAGGCCAATTGTAATGTAAATGAGAAGAAAGAAAAGTGGGTGAAAAGATAACTTGCCGTGGGCATACATATATTCATGTAATGCCTCATAGAACAGCCGCTATTTTTACGCGGTGCATTTCTCGTCCGACTACGTTAGACTGGAACTAGTTTTGAGCCCTCACACTGTCGAAAAGGTGAAATTTACAGTGCGGATTTGTACAGAGGCACGCTACGTTCAGCTTCGCCAACTGTAGGCGTTCGGTGCAGGGCTACCCAGGATTTTTTTTTTTTTTTGAGGGGTGGAGGGGTGTAGCAGAACGACTAACTTTGGTGATTGGTGGTCACTGTGAATAAGTGTAAATATTTTAGTATACCCTGAAAAACTAAATACGCAAAAATTTCCTTGTGTAGGGGGTTCAGATTCCTTTTCTCTTCCGTCTTTACTTACAGCCTCCTGGTTCGGCCGTGCGTTTGAATTGGTATATCGTTTTTTTTTTAATTTCGCAGCTTTGTGAGTACAGCTAACTTCCAATAAATCGGCTCAGCTATTTTTAATATTGTAGACACCTGCCAAATGAAGAAAGAGTCAAGACAGAAGAAATTATAATAAAACACCTCTTTCCAGATCATTTTCAATCTTTCACGAGGACTTTTATGGATGTCAAATTCAGCAGATTGGTGTGTCGTACTTCAAGAGTTATGACATCATATGCTAGGCATGAATAATGGGCAGGCACAAAGAACTGTTCACAAAAAAGTGCACCGGAGAAGCCGAAGTCCATAACAATTCCTCCACGCGGTGCGCTGCTGTTTCAGTATTATTCGACTGCAGCGCCGCCGCTACAGGCAACGCAGAAGGTATCAGGCGGCGAGGCGCGGTCACGCCACTGAACACTTTAGTACACTCTAACGCAAAGCTACGGGCAGGTGCCACTACCGTGTCGTCTTAGCAAAGCGTGTGAAACGCTTGTGTTTTAGGGGCGAAGCTCCTTATAGCGGCACCCGTTCGTCCCTCGTACCCGTTGTAGTAGTGTGTAACAAGAATAACATTTTGACCTCCAAGGTAGTGCCGATGAGAGATTTCTTCTGAGCGTTGTTGAACAATAAAAGATAATGCTCAATGTACGTGCCAGTAACTGCTAAGGGGGAACGAGAGACAGGAAAGTTCGGCTTTTAGTTAACGCGCACGCTGCGCATTTTTTATTGTTCAACAACGCAGAGAAGACAAGAAAGGGTTGCTACGTTATACTCGCTGGGCGTAACCTCCTAGGTTTTAGGAAGCTTTAGCGAGCGTTGGGCCTAAGTGCCATGAATACAGTGAACTAGTATAAACCATGAACTAGAGGTGGTTAAAGGTGGGAAGTAGACACGAAGCGCGGGGGGGGGGGGGGGAGGGTAAACAACAAGAGGGAAGGCAGGGAGGTTAACCAGGCACATGCCTGGTTTGCTACCCTACGCTGGGGGAATAGGAAGGGGACGTAAAGATGGGAGAGAGAGAGGAAAGAGAAAAGAGAGAGAGAGAGAGAGAGAGAGAGAGAAAGGAGGATTGTCAGTCAATCGGCTGGCGCGTATGAAGCGGTGGCACCACACAACAGTTAAAGGTGGTCACATAGGCCTGTAGTCCTCAAAAAGCACAAGACAGCTTTGACTGCTTTTTGAGCCGACGAAAGGCGATGACGGTGTTCCAGTAGCATCTGCACAGAGAGTGGCCGATCGTCCAATTGTCGCAATGCGTCCGAAAGCTTCTGTCTTTCAGAGGCAAATCGAGGGCAATGGCATATCAGATGGTCGATGTCTTCTTTGGTGCAGCAGACGTCGCATTCCGCATTGTCGGTCAATTCGATGAGGGTTCTATATGCTTTTGTGAAGGCAAGCCCCAACCAAAGGCGACAAAGAAGTGAAGCTTCACGTCGACGAAGTCCGGATGGAGGTCGAAGTTAGAGTCGAGGGTTTATTTGGTATAGTCTCGTATGTGTTATGCTTGGGGTGTTCCACTCCTGCAGACTCAGACTACGTGCCAGGTGACGAAGTTGCTTTGCAGCGTCAGTCCTTGACAAAGGAATCGGAAGGGTGTGTTCTTCTTGGTGCGATGTACGAGCTGCGTTGTCTGCGGAATCATTGCCACTGATCCCACAATGGCCAGGAAGCCACTGAAACTTGACCTCGTGGCCTGTTTCTGTGACGTGGTGAACGAGCTTGACAACTTCGTAAGTTAATTGTTCATGGCAACCTCGTCGAAGGACTGACTGCATGCTCTGTAGGGCTGGTTTTGAGTCGGAAAACACAGCCCATTTACTCGGTCTTTGAGATTTGATGTACTCTATGGCGCCACGCAAAGCCGCAAGTTCTGCCGCTGTGGACGTAGTGACATGTGACAGTTTAATTCGCAGAGTGATTCCTCTAGCTGGAATCACCACCGCACTACCAGAACCAGACGCTGTGGTTGAACCATCGGTGTATATGTGCACATAGTTGTTGTATATTTAGTGTAGATGGCTCAAGCTCAATTGTTTTAGGGCTGATGAAGGCAAATTTGATTTTGTATGTATTCCTGGAATCGAAATACGTACTTGTGGAAGTGTCAGGCACCACGGAGGATACACCAGTTTCTCAGCAGGCGTAAAACCTGACGTAAACGACGCACGATGAGCACAGACAATTGCACTAAATTTCGTGCGGGGCCTCTCAGTAGCGAGGGTTGCCAAGTGGTGGGAAGGATTCCTAGCATGCTGCCTGAGGTACGTACGCATCGTTTCAATGGTGATGTGTGTCATGATCGAGTAGTCCTGTGCAATGGCAATTGTTTCAGCTGTCGATGCGCAGCGGGGTAAACCAAGGCATATCCTAAGCGCTTGGGCTTGAATATTTTGGATTGTGCGCAGCTTCGTTTTGCACATGTTAGATCTAACAGGTAGGCTATACCGCAGGAATCCTGTAAATAATACCTTGTACAGCTGTAACATAGACTCGACAGACATTCCCCAACTTTTCCAGCAAGAAGCCTGAATAAGTGACAAATGGCAGTCAGCCGCTTTTTCACGTAGTTTACGTGGGGTGTCCAAGACAGGTTTCGGTCGATTACGACTCCCAAGAACCTGTGACTCCGGCTGCATGACAACAACTGCCCGTTAATTGATATGCCGTAAGTGGACATTGGTTTTCTGGTGAAGGCCACGACTGCACACTTCTCACTTGCGATTTCAAGCCCTTGGTTGCGTAAGTGGTACGATGTCACTGATGCCGATGTCATGAAGCGCAAGCCGTAAGAAAGTGTGCGTGCGCCTCCTATAGTTCAGTCCTTGGAATGTCCGCTGGATGGCGGTGCTTCTATATGAGGAATATATGATGAAAAGATGCGAGATAATGGTACCTGGAGTGTCGAATAGGTGGATGAACGGACACGCAGACAGATGCATGGACGGACGCACGGACGTATGGAAGCATGGACGGATGCAGGAGCATATGCATGGACGAAAGCAGGGACGGACGCACAGATGAACGTGCGGATGCACGAACAGACGCACGCACGGATGGGCGGAAGGACGCATGTATGGACGGAAGCAAGAACGAATGGACGGACGGATGCTTCGACCCACTATCCGTCATTCACTCCGTGGATATGCTGCCTTTTTTTTTTCTTTTGTCATGGAGGAAGGAGTGGTTTTTGTGCATAGCGTTGAATTGTCAGCGTAGCGTGATAAACTCTATGGTCCTTAGAATTACTTATGTATGCTTTTTTTTTTAGGGTAAAGCCAGTCACACAGAATATTGACGTGTTGTCAATATTTATAAGAGTGCGTTCATATGAGGACCTGTTCTCAAGAAAGGGGACTGGGACAAGCGGAGTACACGTCTCGGTGCACACGTCTTTTTATTTACGCACTCGCAAGTATTCATGGAGTGGCTGTCTCACTGCAGCGGCATCCACTCTGCATTTTAGTCGTTGTTTGCTGACTCATTGCACTTTAGGCGCTCAATTAATTGGTGTGAATGCATCGTGAACTTTCTTACAGCGCAACACCAGAAAAAATACAGGACAGGGAAGGAGCAAAAAAAAAAAAGAAAAGACCGCGCTGACTCACAACTGTTGTTTATTGGAAAAAACGGGGTGAAAAGTGTATATATAGTACTGGCAGCCTACATCACAACATGCGCAGAATACGAGGTGCACCGAGGTAGCGTTATCACACTCATGGCAATAAACAAGATATGCCTAAATAACTTAACTCTTTTTCATGCAGTGTGACGGATGGTTCACTAACGCACTTACTCCCACTAATCTTTATATGATGTGCCTCAGCGATTTCTCTTGTTAGCTGGTTAGGATGCTTGAAGATGATGGTGGTTCTCTCAAAAATGGGACGACAACCGCATGACCTGCAATGTTCCGACAGATGAAGTCGCGCGATTTCTTGAAGAGATAACTCATGCTCCCTTAAATGAACATTGACACATCGTTTCGTTTGTCCCACGTATTCTCTACCGCACGATAATGGATTTAAATACACAGCCTTTTTTACGCATGCGATGTACTTGTTCTTATGATTCACCGCGCACCTCCCTTTGGCTTGTTTGTTCCTCAGCGCACGATCAACCATCGCGCAAATGCGACATATCTTATGTTTGGCGGAAAAAAGAACGTCGACACCATATCTTGAGCCTACGTTTTTCAGCCCATGCGCCAACTTGTGTACATAAGGAAAAACCGCTCTTTTTCTTTTTCTATCAGAATTTTCTTGAGCTCCTCTGTGTTTCACGAGCTTAACGCTCCGAACCATTGACTCACACACAGCCGAAATCACCTTGTCAGGATAACCAGCATTTACTAACCGTTTTACCTGGTTATGAAAATCAGCATTCGACACGTGCACACAGGATTTCCTGAGCGACGCACTTAAGATTGCCTTTGCAATCGCTCTCTTCACAATCTTAGAATGGCCAGACTTGTAGTTTAAGATAGGCTTCACTGATCTTGGGTCATATTTCCAACACAAATGATCTTTACCAAAAGTTAGCTTTAGGTCAAGAAACTGTAGCTCGCAATCCTTACAGACTTCGTGAGTGAAGGTGAAACCTATACCATGCTGACTGAACAATTTGAGAATGTGGTCAATGTCCTTATAGTGAATGTCATTGTGAGAAAAAATTACAAAATCGTCGACGTAACGGAAAACAGCTCTGCAGCAATTACTAAGGTGACCTTCCAGCTGCCTGTCAATGTAGCCAAAAAATATATCACTAATAATGGGGGCCACGCTCGACCCTATGCAGACACCAGACTTTTGTGCATAAAGATCCCCCCACCATGTGAATGTATTGTACATAAAGATCCCCCCCCCCCCCGTTGTGAATGGTATTGCACATGAACGCTTACTTTCATCGGTTTCTTATGACAACTCGTATTGTCAAATAGTCCGATGCGTTATTTCACGGCAATAAAAAAATGATGTGAACCAAAAACAGCGTTCTTGTTGTAAAACCACATGTACTGCGAGTGGGAAAAAATGTTTCTGTTCTGTTCTAACTGTTTTGCTGTGAAGAGGTTGAGGTCTATATTGCCTCGGCTACTTCATATCAAGAAGTTCTGTAGCAAAAAAAAAAAAGAATAATACTGAACAGTACCAAAAAAAAGAAAACTCCAAAAAATAAATAAATAGAATACACTTAATAGCACACTCAGTCCAGCTGAAATATCATGCGATTGCACAGCTTGCTTGCAGCACTTCACACTGTCATAAACTGTTCACACGCACACCTTCCGTTTCTACTGTCAGTGTATGTAATAACACATTTCATACAAGTCAATCCCTGGCTGTCTATCAAAGGCGCTTATTCAGTCTTGTCTCCACTAAGTACTATGTCAGGAAGATGTTCGCCTTTTTCGCAAGATGCATCTCAGGCCATGGTCCGAGTGATTTCTTCAATGTGAGGGGCCATCTGTCCAAATTTGTAATTTGTCCATTAATTTT
The DNA here is from genome assembly GCF_043290135.1 of Rhipicephalus microplus. Lineage (NCBI taxonomy): Eukaryota > Metazoa > Arthropoda > Arachnida > Ixodida > Ixodidae > Rhipicephalus > Rhipicephalus microplus. The sequence continues at coordinate 6,047,774 of NC_134706.1, read as the reverse complement.
TTTTCTTTCATGTGCGTATTTGACGCACTACATGGCGAACATTTTCTTCTGCATGACCACAATGCCATGCCGGGGAGTTGGATTGATGTATTTTGGGCCGGAAGCTGTTTGTCGATGCTACTTCTAGTCGAATTCAGTGGGTTAATGCCTCGTATTGTCATGAGAGATCTGTCGCTATGAAAGATTTCGTGTGAATCAACATCATAAAGTGCTGATCGCTTTGATTTAGGGCTATCAAATCACTTCTCTAGTGACCCATTGTTAGCTCGTTGCATTATGAAATGTCGAATATCCGCCCAAGACATAGGGATTGCGCAATCCCGCCTTTCGTTCAATGCTTTCTTGGCGAGACTGTGAGCCTTTTCATTTCCCTTTATTCAATTGGGACTGGGTATCCAGTGGAATACGAACTTGTGACCCTGCGGTGAAGAATATTCCACAGTTCCTGCAATACATTTTCTCGCATGATCTCGCATTTTTGATTAGCTGAAGGGCAGGTTTGCTATCCGTGAATATCACCTACTTTCATGGCTCATATTTTTTCTGCTAGATGTCGAGTTAACTTGCCCCTATTGTGAATCTAATAAAGTTGTTTTATTCGCTCACTCTACATAACGAAATTAATTTCTTTAAGGCTTTGAGTGAATCGTTATGCAAGGTTTCTATCAAGCGATAATGTCAAAAAAGGACAAATAAAAATGCGCGAAGCAATGAAAGTATATGATAAATTGCTTTTTGTCTTATCAGTGCAGCAAAAACCGCATATATATCACGATACGTAACTGAATGGATCTCTGCGTTGGGTACCTGAATATGGCGGTCACTTAGACGTTTTGTTTCGTTTGAGAGTGTCAGTACGAGAGAGGATAGACAAAAGAAACCTTGCACCAATGGCACAGTGGGGCACGATTCAGGTCAGCTGCGTGCTAGCCCAATATTCTACCGCTGAGTCACGCTGGTGCTTGGGACTAGTTCGCAAATTTGTCTTAGGCAGGCGGGAAGGCAATCGCGTTAAAACGACTTACAAAGCGTTTTAAAACAGTGAAAGAACAACCAGTCGTCGCACAATGCGAATAGCGTAACGAGTGGGTCGTCCGATGCTCCAACCTATTACAAAAGTTTGTTCTTGTTTGCCTATTAACTATGGCGCATACCCACTTCAGCCATAATTCCTCATCGTCGCGAGCCACTGCATGGACGATTGACACAAATTTCTCGCAAGTGTTTAGCGGATACCTTGGTTCTCAAATAATGTCAAAAAACAGCATAGCGAATGTCGGCTGTGAGTATTAAGGAACGTTCGTCACTAGGTTTGTTGATAGCGGACGAGAAAGGATTAACATGAACTTTTTATTTGATGGCATGGGTGGAACGGCTGACGGCGCACGGATACGCTAACGTGTGCAGCGCCGTTGAGTCGGACGTCGCGGCCAACCCAGCAGTCAGGGTCGCAACTCCGGAGGTCCAGGATCAGGCCACGGCTCACGAGGACCACACCCGGTAGGCCTCGCCCACGAACCTGCTCCCGGCCACTGCACCCACGCAGGAGCCGTTCGGCAGGTGTCGGCCTTGGACCTTGAACAGACACACCGGAGCTCGACCTGGCCGACACGTACGGGTCTCACGTCCGGCTCAGGAACGCTGCCAGGAACTCGTCCTCTCGAGCGGCGCACCGCTTCCTCTGCCTTCGTGGTCTCAACCCTCGAGCTCTATTTTCCGCACGTTCCTTCTTGGCCAGGGCACCGCCAGGTACCCACGGGTGCACACTGCAGCTCATGAGCTCGTGGCCCACGTCCGAGTCTGGCGCATCACTCGGCACCGCTCGGCGATCCTAGATTCAGCCAGCAACTTCCCTGGCACCTGGATCCTCGGCCACCCTGGACCTTGCCCGGTTCCGTGCTCCTCTGTGCGCACTCCCGCGTCTCGCCCGGCAGAACGTCTCGCTCGTCCCTTGCCGATGTGCGACGCCCTGGTGACACCGGCGCTTGATGACATGGGTGCGGCCACGGAGCAGTCAACCCGCATTGGAGACGCGATGCTCCATGCGGGGCATGGCCAGCCCGTCCAGCGAAGAGCGTGCGCCGAGACGCGACGCTCGACGCAACCGTGACCATTAGCCAGGCCACGTTCATCGCTGTGTCGAACGGCTGACCATGGAGACGCCTCGCCGAGATCCGCGATGCCCTCGGCAAGGAAGAGAACAGCAGGCCGGGCCGCGCCCCGAGATGCAGTACTCGTGCTGCCGGCAATGCCGCCCCAGCTGGTGGTTGGACGGCAGCAGCGTGGACGGCCGCGTTCCCTGGCCGGAACCTGGATCGCCTGCGTCCGATGCTTCGGCCCGCTGTCTCCCGTCTGCCGCTGCTCCGGCTCGTCCCCAGCCACATAGCCTACTGCCACGTAATGGTCGCACGTGGCCCAATCGTGGCACGCCACCTCTATGGGCCACCACTGGTCATCATCTGATTCGCTGACACTCACGCGCACATTACACGCGCCTTGCCCCGCACTTCCGTCGTTGTCGTTTTCTTCACTCATCACACCGGCCTATTACACAAAGGTTTATTATTAATTCCCTAGTGGGTACTAAGCTAGTGTGTTCGCAGTAGTTACCCGATGAGTCTTTTAAAAAGGTTGCATCTTTCTTTTATTTCTCGTAAATAGATTATTTTTAACCTGTTATTAAGGAAGAAATATATGAAAACTATCCGGTTCTTGACCAATCCCCCGGCGTGGGTATGCGCCACATCGTCAAGCATCTTGACTTGACTTGACTTTTGAAAAGGCTCTGAAAGGCCGCTCTTCTGCCTTTCGTTGTGACTATACAGGCTAGAACTTTTCTAGCCTCTATACTGTGACTGTGCTGCGCATACCGCGCCGGCCTGGCGTTTTTTTTTTTTTTTTGAGGGGGGGGGGGGAGGGGTCCTTTTACATGCTTCTCGTCGCCAGCGGCGCTAAGGAAGAACCCAAACATTTGGTGGAGATCCCAGCGCACATTTATTTAGTTATTTAGTCGGTCGGTCAATACTTCCGATGTCTATGCTAAGTCGTTGGTAGGAGTGGGTACATATATATGCATTTAATATTACTTTGCTTGTGCGAGTGATTGATTGATACGTGGGGTATAGCATCCCAAAACCACCATGAGATTATGAGAGACGCCGTAGTGGAGGGGTCCGGAAATTTCGACAACCTGGGGTTCTTTAACGTACACCCAAATCTGAGCACACGGGCCTACAGCATTTTCGCTTCAATCGGAAATGCAGCCGCCGCAGCCGGGATTCGATCCCGTGACCTGCGGGTCAGCGGCCGAGTACGTTAGCCACTAGACCACCGCGGCGGAGCCATGATATGTGGAGTTTAACGTCTCAAACCACCATATATGAATAGGACAGAAGACCACAAGGGCCTACAGCATTTTCGCCTCCATCAAAAATGCAGCCGCCGCAGTTGTGATTCAATCCCGCGACCTGCGGGTCAGCAGCCGAGTACCTTAGCCACTAGACCATCGCGGCGGGGCATTCCGCATACATTTCATGCACGACAATTCTTCTTTGTAACGGTAGTATTTGTCAGTTATAGCGTTATGAACTTTCTAGAATGACAAGTAATGAAATTGGTCCCTGCGAGTTGAGCATGTCCGCCTTTTAAATTGGGCACTTGAAAAGAAAATTTCGTCCATTTTCGGGCTGCTGGGCATAAAATAATAAAAAAAGCGAATCAAGTCTAAAATATCCATTATAGAACCCATGCCTCATGAAATCACCCTTTCCTCTGACGCTATTTTCTCTCCCTCTCCTCGCAACGTTTTTTTCTACCATTTTTTATTCCCCTCCTTTTTTTCCCCAGCAAAGGGTAGCCAGCTGGTCTAAGAACTGGCTACACTGTAAACCAAATTACACCCATATAGGTGTTTTATAGTGTCTATAACTCACACCCCAACACCCCGTGAAATGGGTGTATCAAGCAGGGCTACACCTATATCGTGGGGCGGATTTCCGAATTTACACCCTATGGCACAAACATTTTTTCGGGTGGAAAGACAAATGTACACCCAAGTGGCCTTAAGGGAGTGAGGGTGTAAAAGCAAATGCACCCAAGTAATCTTAAGGGCGTAAGGGTGTAATATTGCTATGACACCCTAACACCCTTAAAAAACAAAAGTAGTGTAGGGGTGTAATTGCTCAAACATCAAAAAGGGTGTGGGGGGTGTTCATGCTGAATAATGCCCCAACACCCATGCAAAAAATACTGTAATTCGAAAGTTACCCCTTTCCAGTAGGCCCCTGTGGAAGCACGTGAAAGCTTACCCTTTAGCTAGACCTTTCATGTGCAGATGTCCTATTGTAGTGGCTCCTGCCACAGTGTGGTAATCCTGGCCTTAGCACAGCTTTTATGGTTCATATATGAAGCACGGCATATAATACGTAATCCTAGCTTAATGCAGAGGCATCACTCAAAATGAGCTGCCACACATAACACAACGTTCAAAAAGTCATGCCATTGTGCAAAACGAAATCAAGCTTTATTTTATTAGGCACAGAGAACATACAGGATTCAGAGACAAATTGTACCTTAATCAAAAGCCTTTTTCAATAGTGCAAAGCAGAATGCCATTTGCTACAAAAGAAGACCGGAAATCAGACGTCAATGGTACGGCATGGAGCTCTAACGACCAATGCATGCATATCAAAGTACAACAAAAGAGCCTTTATTTGCACTTAAAAATGAAGAACTAATTTTAACATGCTTCAATGCAGTACAAAAGCACAGTGCAGTGAAGCATACAAACAGCAGGAAGAGTAGTGCAATGCAGCATGCCTTGTTTCTCCAATATACTGAAATAATATATCAATGCACACTACAATTACCACAATGATATGCCACAGTTTGCATGTGTTGTGGCATGCCTTATGCATATTATGCAAGGCTAGTAGTATTCTAATGAATGTAATGACAAAACAGTCTTAAAATGGCATTTTCATTTCACAATAACCCTTGTGTGTTCAGACATTCAGAATACTGGGGAAACAATAATACAGGAGTGAAAACAATAGGCAAAATTACAATAGCTTAACAGTGTCACTAGATACTAACCACGCAGAATAATTGATTTAAAGATGTAAAATATCAAGCGCATCACATAATATGTCCCCCTGAAACAATGCAACATCAAAGAACATAAAATGGGCACACAAAAGCAGGGTAAAAGAGTAACCACTTACAGCTAGCAGAGGTGGAGCAGCCAAGCTATCATCTGGAGCAATATTTTGGAGCATCATATCTTGCTTTTCTAGGGAGAAAATCTAAATTTGGAGCAGGTTTCAGGAAAAACAAACACAGCATTTTTGAGCTTGAAATTTCAAATTTACAGCATTGATTGATATGTGCAGTTTAACGTCCCCAAACCACCATATGGTTATGAGAAACGTCGTTGTGGAGGGCTCCGGAAATTTTAAACACCTGGGGTTCTTTAACGTGCACCCAAATCTGAGCACACGGGCCTAATGCGTTTCTGCCTCCATCGGAAGTTCAGACACCACAGCCATGATTCGATCCCACGACCTGGGGGTCAGCAGCCGAGTACCATAGCCCCTAGACCACCGCGGTGGGGCTCCAAATTTACAGTAGTACAACAAATTATACTGAATCACACACTCAAAAAACTACATGTAGAAATTATTTGACATACGCTAATTCATTCAAAATACACGAGAGTGCAGCTATTTCAACAAAAGCACTCTTGAACTGTCCCGCAGTGCAAACAATGCTATCCTCCCTATATACGAATGCTCCTCGACTCGAATCTCATCCTTCACTTGTACTAGCTGAGCACAGCGCCACCGCTTGTCTAAAAATGACGCTGCATTTCTTGAGAATCGCAGCAGATTATCCCTGATATTGAGTGACTTGCTCTGCCTAGAGACTACGCTGGAATCAATTTTCTCAAGTCAAGGTGAAGCATTTAGTGAAGGGATGTTCTAAAATACGGGTGTAAAACTCGCAGTAGCATTTGGTGAGCTTGTCCAACTGTTTGACAGGCGACCCAGAAATTCCAGATATTCGTAAAGGAGGAGCTCAAGGGGGTGGCGAAAAGAAAAAAAGTGGCATACGATTTTCTTTATCATCGCTTAAGGCTGCAAAAACCTCATAAATCACTCTGAAAAATGGCCAGCACTTATACTAGTACTCGTTATTGAATGGCATCTGCATGGCAGAGTAATATAGGGACAAAAATATTTTGTGTCCTGTAAATCAAAAAGCACTTTTCCGCAGAGCGAAAGCGTATTCTGGCAAAAGCGACTTAAAAAGCATTATGGACGTCATAGAAAGGGGGGGGGGGTAGAACTTTCTTTTAAACCGTTCTACTCTTTTCTTTTGCTGTGAGGTTAGAATATAGTCAATTAAACGTTATAATTACGGTTGGCACATCTGTATTAGATTGGATGATGATGACCCCGCCTCGATGGTTTAGTCGCCAAAGTACTCAGCTGCATTTTTCATGCAGGCGAAAATGCTGTAGGCCCATTTCCTTAGATTTGGGTGCACAAGAACCCCAGGCGGCCGAAATTTCTGGAGCCCTCCCCTAAAGCGTCTCATAATCAAATGGTGGCTTTAGGACATTAAACTGCACACATCAATCAATTGGATGGTGATGCGCAAACTTAAGTTGAATAATGGATCTTATGTTTCTTGATAAAATAAACAATACTGAGAAATAATTCAGGCTGGTTGGGCATTTCATAAAGGTTTTGTGCAAAATTAGGAAATTGTATCCAATTGACACAATTGGCACGGCTGCTGTTCTCTTGAACATGCAAATATGAATACGAAAATATCATGTAATATTTTGCTACAGACATTAAACATGTGCTGTGAATAGACATGAATGCCTGAATCGAATAGTTGATTTCACGTCAAAACCACGACCGCACAAAGAAAACACATGAACAGGACGGGTGCTCACTAGCAGCTGTTTGTACCTTATATTCATAATATACTATATATTCATACGTACAACCTTAAAAAGGTGGCGAGCCGGCATGAAGTACTGATTGTGTTCGTGCCCCTAACAAACTAGCGAAATTGCGCCGGTGCATCGCTGAAAATCATGCTCAGCAGCTGAAAGGCTGTAAAAAGAAGCATGCGTGGCCATTCACGAAGTCTGCCACTGAAGTGGTTTACAAAATACCCCTATCCTGCAGAAAGACACATGTTAGCCAGACGACGAGGCGCTGCATCAATGATCGAGCGAGGGAACACGCCCTTACGGCAAAGAATAACGACGATGCCCGTTCAAGAGCACATGTCACTTCATGTGGATTCACACCAAGAGCCATTTTGATGGGCTTTCATAAAAGAAAAGGGGTATCAATTGCGTTAGCAAAACTTCACTCATCATGTATGAGCTGGAAGCACGGTATCTAGCGATCATGTGTCCTATAGCGTGATTAGGTAAGGGACGGCCCGAGTAGGTTGCACAAGCGTTGACAAAAAGTGGATTTATATCAGCCTATTTCCTCAAGAAATCAACAATTGCAAATGAGTGCCCAATCCGTTTATGTGTTTTCTTCGTTTGTGTGGTCGTCATTTTGGCGCAAAATTGACTAATATTTAATGCAAACATGCACCAACTATCCCAACAGCAAGTTCTACTACATATTGATGCTACTGCTGCCCATGTAAATAACAATAGCACGTGCAGTTAGTTCCCTTAGAACTGTGAAAAAAGCGGCATTATACAGTGCCTCAGAGGAGGCACTTTCAGTATATTTTTTGGTAAATAAAGGGCTTAATAAGCATAGGACCTTTTTCTGTGTTCTTGACACACTGTTAGGGTGATTTCATGCTAAACGCCCAGCCGTTTTGGCGACCATCTCTAATGCATTCGAAAAATATTGTGCTGATTAACTGTATTGAAAGCAGTGAAACGGTAGGATATTTCGGAGAGAAAAAATGTTTGGTCGCAAGGTTGCCGTCGGAACTTTCCAGGATGTCGTTTGGGTGTGTGTGAAAAAATTTATTTTAAAAGTATGTTCTATACCAAACTTAGTCTACATGTTGAGTAAAGGTTCTTGTGTAAGGTGTTTGAAGCTCAGTAATATTATTGCAACTATACTGGCACATATGCTTCTAAGAATTTATCCAAAATGTGCTATGTTTGCAATTTCTTTATTGCAATACTGCAGTTTGTATGAATATCTGTGTAGTGAATACCTACTCCACGCAAGGTATATTTTGAGAAAAAAATATTTGAGACTTATCAAGCTGGTAAACTTTATGAGAAAAAATCATAAATTCTACAAAATCGTAATTTTTGATCATATTCAGATGCGATTTACGCCATGAGGTGGCTTAATAAAAATTACCTTTATACATAAATTGAAAGCAAATGAACACTTCTTTTCATATACTATCACTGAATTTTTTGTTTTAAGGAAGAAAATATTTTTTTAGAAATCCCATTGGTGCCTATCTTCCCATTTGGTCATACGACAGCTGCCGCCTTGAAATTTTCTATTTTCATCAATGGGAAGGTTCAAAAACTTATTTTCTTCCTTAAAACAAAAAAATGTAATGATAAAAATTGGCACATGAAAATACCTTTTTTTTCCCTTTGGATTCAGGTTTGAAGGTCATAATTATTTGGACCACTCCACAGTGCAAATCGGGTCTCAATATAAACGAAAATGACGATTCTGCGAAACTCGTAATTTTTTCTCGTAATGTTTAGCAGCTTAAGAAGTCTCATAATATTATTTCCTCAAAATATACCTTTTTTGTAGTTAGTATTCATTAGTCAGACATTCATAACACATGTTGGCTAAGTTCTTGTAGGCGTAGTAGACGAAGAAAGTGCTTAACAGCGCAAAAGACAAGAAAGAAAAGATGAGACGAGAACAGAGCCCTGAACAAACAACCAAAGCTTATTGCAAACCAACTGCAATATACAGAAAACAGAATCTGCGCATAACCACGCATTATAAGCAGAATTGCACATACATGCACCATACGGCCTACCTTATCGACAACCGGTCATATAAGGGGAGGGGACCCCAACAGCAGTTAAAAAAATTGAGGGTGCGCTAAGACAGGAAGCGCCAAGTTCTTGAATATAGAAAGCTTCACTAATCTCGTGCTCGCGCCGACTTTTATATCCCCCGTAATCAAACACTTGTCAAGAATTGGCTGTCAACAAGACTTATTACAATGGTCTACCAAGTGGCTGGGAAGGAAACCTTTTAGAGAGTTAGCGTGCTCCCTCAACCGATCATGCATGCATCGCCCTGTTTGGCCGATGTCCACAGGTAAATAATATCTTGTAGAGAATAGCTAAAACACATTCAACATGGTGCATAGCGTGTTTCTTAGTGCATGCTTCTTTCTCAGGTCCTTCGCTGTTGACCCTGCGACATAGGCCAGCGAGCTTGTCGCGTGCGCACAACGCAACTCTTACACCTATTTTTCCAGCGACCTTCTTTAGCCTATGGGAAATTTCGTGTACGTAGGGAATAACAGCCTTGCCAGAATGAGGCTTGTTGAGTTAGCTCTTGCTTTGTGTCTCATCAGGCAATCTTAGTGATGTTAGGAGAGTCTCGGCAATAGAAGTTAGCAGGGGATTAGAAAAGCCTGCTTGTTGAAGGCAGTGAACTTAGAACGAGAAACTGCACTCTATCTGGCGGTGACAAGAGTCAGTTAGAATTGCCTTTAGGCAGGAAAAAGCGATGCTTCGCTCGACTAGCTTAGAATTAGTGGACGTAAAAAGAAGGCTTTTCCTTGAGAAAGGTTCGTACAGCCAATATACATGGTCAACCAAAAAACCATTTCCAAGTCAAGGCATTGTAACTTGTCGTCATGAATCGAACTCCGACTTTAATTCCAGTTGCATCATTTCACGCCAAAAAATGTCAAATATCTGACCGGTGCAGATGTGTGCAATGGCTCAAGTTTAGCACCGGTTCTTTGTGACTTTTTACTCGCGCGGTATGAAAGAAGTCTCATGGCTAACTTTGATCACACGAGTACAGTTAAAGTGTTCGACTACGTTGACGACTTTTTAGTGCTTTACCGCATCGATCAATCTGACCCTCGGGGAACCACCGATGAGATATTTGACGTTTTTGGGTGTGAAATGAAGAAACTAGAAATAACGGAGTTTATTTCTGACGACAAGCTACGATGTCTAAAATTAGAAATGCTTTTTTTTTTGTTCATCATGTATGTTGGCGGTACGAGTCATTCTCAAGAAAGAACCTCCTTTTTTTGTCCACCCATTCTAAGCTGGTCAAGTGAAGCATCGCTTTTTCCTGCCTAAAGGCAATTTTAACTGGCTCTTGTCACCGCCAGATAGAGTGCAGTTTCTCGCTCCAAGTTCACTGCCTTCAACAAGGAGGCTTTTCTAATCCCGAGCTAACTTCCATTGCCGAGACTCCCCTAACGTCACTAAGAGTGGTTGATAAGAGACAAAGCAACAGCTAACTCAACAAGCCTCATTCTAGCAAGGCTGTTATTCCCTACATACACGAAGTTTCCCAAAGGCTAAAGAAGGTCACTGGCAAAATAGGTGTAAGAGTTGTGTTCTGCGCACGCGATAAACTCGCTGGGCTATGTCACAGGGTCAACAGCGAAGGACCTAAGAACGAAGAATGCACTAAGAAATACGCTACGTGCCATCTTGAATGTGTTTTAGCAATTCTCTACAAGATACTTTTTTACTTTTGGGCATGGTTACATTGGCCAAACAGGGCGATGCATGAATGATCGGTTGAGGGGGTACGCTAACTCTCTAAAAGGTTTCCTTCCCAGCCACTTGGCAGACCACTGTAATAAGTCTTGTTGTCAGCCAATTCTCGACAAGTGTTTGATCACGGGGGATATAAAAATTGGCGCGAGCACGAGATTAGTGAAGCTTTTTATATTCAACAACTTGGTGCTTCCTGTGTTAGCTTACCCTCAATTTTTCTTAACTGCCGTGAAGTTAGTTATCTTGGGTCCATTTACATGACCGGTTGTTGATAAGGTAGGCTGTATGGTGCATGTATGTGCGATTCTGCTTATGGTGCATGGTTATGCGCAGATTCTGTTTTCTATATATTGCAGTTGGTTTGCAATAAACTTTGATTGTTTGTTCAGGGCTCTGTTGTCGTTTCTTCTTTCCCTTCTTGTCCTTTGCACTGTTAAGCACTTTCTTTGTCTACCATACAGCACCAACCAGTCGTATCAAGCACATTGTTAGTCTTGGAGGTGTATGTGCCAGTGAAATTGCACTAATATTACTGCGCTTCAAACACTTTAAACATGAACTTGTACTTAACATGTAGACAAATTTTGGTATCGAAGCAATGAGCAGTACTTTTAAACTACCGTCCCACAAACCACACTGAAACGATATTCCAGTAAATTCAGAAGGCAACTACGTGACCGAATATTTTTTTCTTTTGAAATTATTTTACTGTTTCACTGTTTTCAATGCAGTAAATCATCACAATTTTTTTTAATACATTTGAGATGGTCGCTAAAATAGCTGGGATGTTTGGCGTGGATTGACCCATTAGTGGATCAACCTTCTAAGCTGGCGACATGTAGGCCAACTCCAGTTTTTCGTACAACTGTAACATTATGCATTGTACACAGTTTTCTACACGCACTGCTGTTGATCTGATGGCAAACTGATACTTATATTGAATATATAAATAGGTATATAGGACACATAGCTTGAGATGAAGCCTTTCCCATCAGAGGAATGTTTCTAAAATGTACAAGACATTTGGTGCAACCTATGAGTAGCGTCCACCACTGCTGCAACCCTTTGAGTGAGGTCGTGAGCCTGGAACAGCTGCTTTCAGGTTGTGATGAAGAGTGCACTGCATTGTCAGCACCCAGTCCAGCGTAGAAGACGTAGTGTGCTTTCCTTTCAACATTCTGCATGTAAGAGATGCACAACATTCAACTAAGCATTTAAAAAATACTGGGAACAATCAGAACCTCATTATGATGTGTCATATAATAAAAAGCTCCAGCTTCTCCACTTTCAGCCTTACCACTATTCACTTTTACAAGCATCTGTGCACATTAGTGTACGAATGCAAGTGCCATGTTTGAGTATGGTTTTTTCACCACCGTGGTGGTGGTGAAAAAGTGCTTCTCTCTTGAATCATGCACCTACCAAGAAGCTTGAAATATACTGGGAAGCTCAAATTTCAGCGTTTATACCAAGTTTTCTTGCTAAGCTAGAATACCCTAACCAATAGGCCACTACAATAGTTGATACAAAAAATTATATAAACCCATTCAGACAGAAAAGTAGCAATATTTATCATTTACTTTGAAGGATCGTTGTGTAGACATGTACACATCACAGATGTACAATCTACTGTGTGAAAATAGTGTAAAACATCGAGCAAGCCCCAATATGGAAGGATCAACAACACTTACAATATGACAACTGCTGCTGGAAAAACAGCACTGTGTATTTGTGGAAGCTCACCTCTAAATTTCTTCTCCAGTTACATAAATTTGATGTACTCGATAATTTTATGTCTTTCACAGGTTGCTCATTGGTCAACAAAATGATTACTTTAGGCCACGAGTAAAACTGACTACTCTCAAGAATAAATAAGACGTGCTAACCCTATTCTTCGAGTGCATGCATAAGCAGCTCATTCGCAGTTGAATTTTTTAATTCATAAAAACAGCCATGCAACAGATAATGCATCACAAGTTAAATATATGCTCAATAAGCTCTGTACTGTTGGACCATAAATATGTATAATTTAAAAAATGCACGACATATTGGAGAAGTAGCTAACAGGAATATATGCATGGAGGGCTTATTAGTTGGATCAGTGTCCTTACATACGTAAGGATGAAACCTGCACAGACAAAATGCGTGAAACAGACAAGCGCTGTTAGGTCTGCCTGCTTTCATTTACAGCCACCTGTGTCGCCATCCTCATTTTGTTTTTCGCGAGCGTGTTCTTTAGTGGCTAACTATGCCTACACTATTATCATCTGTGCTGTATCAGTCTAACTGAAAGTTTTGTGTGCGTGCTTGTTGGTACACTTTGGCTAAGCTTTCATATGTAACCACATCGCAAAACCCTACACCAAAATATACAGAAATATTCTATTCTACAATATTCTATGTGCCGCAGTACAATGGTGCGAAAATGCAAAAAGATGTGTGCAATTGAGTGTGGCTGTTCAATCCCTTATTAAAGCAGATCAATATTTCTATATCCTGATTATTTACGATATACTAGTATAAATATAAACAAACCTAGCAAGGGATAAAAAGCGCGAATCACTGATTAAACAAGGTACATATAAATTCTTTGGTTAGCTGCACGATTTTTAACAAAACACGTCACGCCGCTGCAAAGCGCAGGCATCAAAGGGGTACTGATACAAAGTTTAAGTATTTTTCAATTGTTGCTTTAAATAGCATATTTACTCGCATAAAAAACGCACCCCTATCTTCAGTCATTGAAATCTGGATTTTTTTTTTCTCCCGCGTAATAAACGCGCCCCATTTGTCCACTGCAGTCCCGCTAACTGACAACTGGCACCTCTTTTACAGTTGATCTGCTTCGTTTTTATTATTATTATTATGCCATTTCTTTCGCCCACCTCGGCTCGCTCAGCCCCCCCCCCCCCCCATTTGTTTTCTCACCCGCTGCCGAATGCCGTAAGGTTTATCTGCGCGGAGCACATCCCCCCGTTTTCTTTAACCATGCCCCAAAGCGAGGTTCACGAACACTGCGACTGTTGAGACATCGCAGCTGATAAGCACACAGCGAGCGAAGGTCACGAAGCTACCGACGCCATGAGACGGTCGCTTCCTGCAATTACGAGTATCGCGGGCAAATCGGGAGTTAGCAGGCAGGCACGCACTTCTGCACTTCGTTGTTCGCATACACGAAAGCTTACCTTTTCAGCAATAGCACGAAATCCAAAAGCGTTCTCCATGTAGCTCCCAGTGTACAGTCCGTTGATTGCTTGATCGGAAACACTGCTTGCGGCGGGCACAAGCTTCAACGAAAGCCGTTGACAGAGGACACACACTCCGCCGCACCGAAGTTGTTCTGTACTAGCCGACACGCCACAGATTGCAGTGACACGTACTGTATCTACTGTAAGCCAAATTTAAACTGTGCAAGCCGTAAGAGTACGCGTCCCTGACAAAGCAAGTGAATAGTAAAATAATAAACCACCGTCAGCCTGCACCAAACACGCACCCGACATGTTACCACCCAATTCAAAGTCTGCCTGTTGACGATGGCGATGCGCAGTTGCCTCGAGACCTCAAAACCGAAACCGAAACCGAAACAAATAGCAGTACCGTTTTATGATATAATTTCCAAGCTATGTCAAGCCTCCAAGATATAGTGTAATATTTCATGCTTGACAACATATTTATTTGCTAGCAGAGCTTCAAAGTCTTTTTTTTTTGCCACTGACGTGTGCAGGTGGCAAATGCGTAGCCTACGTAATGTACATTTTTTTTTTCCCGGGTGAGGCGTTATTGCGGCGTTGTTTCGACAATTCGGAGTCAAAACTTGTTACTTGCGCAACATAGATATAAATAAAAAGTTAGGGAAGGGTGGCAAGGAGGTTGTTCCATATTTGACACGTCTCCCACCCTTTTTTATGTTCGTTTGAGGAGATATTTTTTAATTCAAAATGGGGCAAATCTAGAACCGAAACGAGCTCAACTAACGCTGCCTTGACATATACATACTATCAACGTTCTTCTAGAACAGTAATATTTATAAAACATGTTTTAATATTACTGTTTTAGAGAAAACGTGAACGCATGTATGAGCCAATTGAGTGTCATTTGAGCTACTTTCGGGTCAGGATTTGGCCCATTTCGCAAAAAAAAAAAAAAAAAGAAAGCTTGCGATTCGGATCCGCACGTATGCAACTACAGGCAAAAATTTACATACAAATTGCGCCAGGCCCCCTTTTTTCCTCTTTCTGTTCCCTTGCACGCATAAATCCTAGCAACACCCCTGCTGTGCTATTAGCTTCTTTTAAATAACACTCTGCCAATCAGCAAGAACCGGGGTCTTTGCTTTTTTTACCGACAAAGTATGAAGGACGCTTGCTTTTATTTCAAGTCTTAAATTTTGTGTGAGCATACCAATGTGCGATTATCAGTGCATTTGTACGTGACAGTAACAGCTGTCAATTACAATGCTGCAATTAGTCAACTACTCTCCATCTTTGTGGCACGGGTATGTTGTGCTATTGTTGTCTACGATCGTTCACGTGTATATTATACGACGCGCAAGCGTGCATTTCAAGTAAATATAAAAAGAGCACTAAGTGCCCACAGAGTGGTGCGACCCATTGGAAGAGTTCACCCGTGCTTAGCGTATGTGCGCCAAGCTTGTCCTGAGGCGCAGCATGCGTGCACAGCAGCTGCATCAGAGTAAGCTTAGCCTGTTAATTGCAAACATGCCTAGTTCCGTGGCAATGCGAATACTACAAACATTCAATTTGAACGGACCCATGTTCATAGATCTAAACATAACTCACTGAATAAATCAGGGACCCGTGTATTGATGCGAAATACTTCAGTGTGAGGAAATATATGGACCCCCATTGTAAAAAATTGGCCCCGTATCTCCATGTTTCTGCAAATGTCGTCAAAAGACGATAGTCTTGCGTGTGGAGTGAGTGAACAGGACATTTATTTTGTGTTCTGCGCAAGAAAGTCGGTGAGTGGTATTCTGTAGGCACTGCGTTTGAGTGCCTCGAGCGTACAGCTAAGGCGAAAAAGAACATCAAATCATGTCGCACGTGAGACATGAGCGCCATCTGGCAGTCTTCCTAGAAAACAAAGCGTGTGGCTTTGATAGGGGTGTGCCCGCCCATCTCAGAGGTGATAAGGTGTAGAACGCAAGGCGACGGGTAGATTCCACCACCTTAGCAAAGCGTTGGAAACACTCCCTGTTCCGTGCAAGCATTGCATGGTCAGCGCAGCGCGATAAGCGCTACGGCCCTTAATATTACTAATGTATGCTTTTTCTAGTAAAAGACGCACATGCAGAATATATACGTGTTGTTATGGTGCCACAGACATGCGCAATCATGGCTTTTTAATTGACGATTGCACAAGCATGAACGCTCAATCTTGAGCAACACTGGTGGGCGCTGCGGTTGAGGTCGGCCATTTCAAGTACCAGATGCCGTATAGAGTGGACAAACCGACAAATGTACAGACAGACACACAGACAGACAGGCAGGCAGACCAAAACTTTTGCGTTGAAGGTCCACAAAAAGGACTATCGTCTTTAATATATCAGGACCTCTGGTACAAAAAACTTAGTGTGATTTCAAATGAGAAAGCGTGCACGATAGCCTGTCGAAAACCGTGTGTAATCGTTTCATGTTATGTTTAAGTGCAACATAATCTCTTTTACTGATGTCTCTGTGAGAATTAGGGAAGAATGGACATAAGCGGCAGCAAAATATTTTTAGTAGGAATCCCAAAATGTTAACCCATGAATTAAGTCATTGAACATGTGAGGAATCTTCTGAATATAATAAATAGGGGGTGGTTTAATACATATAATACATAGCACGATATATTTTGGCGAATGAATTATGGGAAATGAAAACGAATGCCGCAACATCGATCTTTTCACCAGACTTTTGGCATGCGGTTTGATTGCATCCGTTGAGATGTGATATGTATTGATGCTCTAAACTATATAGATATATGATAGGTGTAACGTTCAAGGAAACACCCTTAGGTGTGATTTGCTAACATATACCTATATTACACCTAAAAATGAGAAATGGGCGTACAAAAGGTGGAATTGCAGAACTTACACCCATGCGGATAAGTTTGGCAGAAATAATAGGTGTAAGATGGGTGATTTATTCAAAAATCCACCCTTAAGGGTGTGAAATGATTTGCAGTGTAACCTCCTTGTCCTTCCACTTAATCTATCCTCCTTCTTTCGCGACAACCACAGTCTGTCCTGCAGCTGCATTAACCGTGGTTCAGTAGGGTTCCTGTTACCGCGTTATCAATGCCCTTTAGTTGAAAGAGAAGGACGTCAGTAAAGATAGCAAGTAATGGGAAAAGCTATAATGTATGTGTTTGCACTGAAAGAAAAATATCTGACTTCCACGTGTCACTTGAATTCCTTGGGGCGTATTTTCCTGCCATACATGGTCACGCCGATGCTCCATGATGTGTGAAATTCTATTGTGGCAGACTTTCGATCGCCAGTGCACCTATAGACCTGAACAAGTTCCCGGCTGTCTCCTGGATGATAAGAATTCCGCGAAAAGCCGCGTACAGGATCGGCCTCCAAGTCGATGTTGCAGGACTTGTCCGATCCCATGTGAAAGTTCTTCAGAACACAGTGTTGAGCGTGTGCACTTCTTTTTATGGTACCTTCCAGCTACCGTTTTAAGTCGCCGGAGGCTCTGGAAGAAGCTTGTTGCTTTCGCCATAAACAAAGAGTCACAGTCAGCACGTGTCATGGAGTGAACTTGCTCACGCGCTTTCCCTCCGGGCAGCAGGTCTTTTGTGCACGCAAATGCGCAGGTGCTAGCAATCCCCCTGCTTCGATCCAGTTTTCCTAAAAGGGCGTCCGTACGTTTTTTTCACTCTGCCTTCCAAATGTTTTATAAACCTTAGAGTGGCCATGGTCCAACCATCCCCAGAAGAAGTGGGTGCTTTAAAAAACAAAAAAAAATAAAACGAGCTTGCGATTTCAAAAAAAAAAAAAACTTTCCATTGGCAGATTCTTTGTTCATCCATTGCAGGCCAACAGCTGTCCGAAGCTGCGTCCCAAAATTCGTCGGGGCGAGTTTTGGGCAAATTGCATACAGGACGAAAAAGTATAAGATAGCGCGACTCGACACTCTAACGAAAACAAGTAACGCAAGCACGTTACCCGTTACTAGGGAGTTTTAGTGCTGGGTACGCATTATCTTGGGGCGATGCGGGCTTGGTAGCGCGCGGCGTTGCGTGCCCAACCCATACCCAACCGAAATGCCTTTTAGTTGGCGCCACGGTGGCACGCACGAACGCAAACCGCACGAAGGTCACACGTGCTCGCAGCGCCATAGCGTCTTGTCGCGTAAGTATTATTTATTTATTTTTATGATTGAAAATGTAAAACTACACGAACATAGTGATCAGGACACTTTTTTTATCGTGTACAGTATCCTGCTATACGCAAAAAAGTGAAAAATACAAGGTTACTATAACAACAGTCTCGCTATCTTGTGACACTTCGTGCAACCACAGTCATGAACTTGTTAGCTTACGCGTAATGTTTTTGAGATGAAAACAAATAAAAACGTTACTCATTCGTAATATTGTCGCTGCGCAGTTTTTGCATCTGATGTACAATGCACAATGTTTCTGCAATAACAATGTTGTGGTTGTCTGTTTCAATATAGCCGCGCTAGATGGCGCCATCTATTCAGCTGGTCGGGGCTGGCATATATTTAGTTTTTATATTCCAGGCCATTCTAGCTTTGGTAATCTGGCTGAAACCATGTAATCGCTATAAGTGCTCGCACTTTGGCTTATTTTAACTCGACGGCTAGTATCCGCACTGCGGATACTGTGAGTTCTTGCGCAGGTGGACCTTACAAGGCGGCCGATCCATGCTGTACGAGATTTCGCGCCTTTGTGTCATGCTATTTGTATAGTGGCAAGCCACTATAATATTTAAATTAAACTTAAAACTTAAAACTTAAAACTTAAATGTCAAAGTGGTGGCTCTGGCTAGCCTCGGCTTTGCTCGCCGCGAAGGTAACATGATGCGCCAGCATGTGCGCCGAGGCAGCTAATCTCCGCTAGGAGGCCAGTGGTGGCAGCGTTGTTTATGGGCGCACAGGCGCATCGCCCCAGCGATCTTGCGACGCATCAGTTTGGGGCTTCGCGCATGCGCAATACCGCCGCCCCAACGTCCTGTGTACGCAAGCCGCTTGGGTACCCAGGACTAAAACTCCCTACTGTCCGAAATTGTAACGAGTACGCTGTTAAGACCCTGAAACACGTAACGCGCTATGGTGTTACTTGTGACCACGGTGTAAGAATTATTCTTTCACCGTACTTGTGACCCTTTACCGCGAACACTGCATCTTGCTGACCACATGATCAACATTAGATGTAGTCGACTTCACAACAGGGCCAACTAAGCACGCTCAGTGACATCAAGCCGCGCTGTTCTTGAAGGACCCCTGACACCAAAAGTTTTGTTTGCGAATCTTTTGCAGCAATTTCAAGCTTTGCATCTGGCAATGCCGAATTTATATGGTAAATGCTCTAACGCTTCGTATAATTATTTCTAGTTGCAGTAATTGAAAACGATATTGCGTCACTTCGAAACGTCCGCTTAAAAACCGTAACAAACCAGCGTCCCACAGCGAAGCAGGGCCCGAGACTGAGTACGCTGAAGCCTCGGGGACACTGAAACACGCTGTTTTCCAAAAAGAAGATCAGCGTGGCGTGAGCAATGATACGATGTGGGTGCTTTAGGCGTTTCCTCCACAGAAAAAAAAAAGAAAAGCATTCCTGGCGTAAGCAGGCTAAACCACCTTGAGAACAGCCAGACAACAGAGCGAGAGGGGTGACGAACAATATTCCTCGCCGGGTGCCAGCTCGGGTATCATGCGTGTCCCGCAAATGTTGACCTGGGAAATGGCACAAGGGAAGTCCTGGTTTACGTTGAACCACAGAATATGTCTATTGCACCTGAATATTCGAAAAAGCACGCACCATTACGTTAAAGAGAAATTAAAATATCTTCTGTGTCTATGCTCGCCACTAATGGTCGGTCGGAGGTGGCCCCCGCATGCAGGGCTACCAAAAAACACAGGTATCTTGAGTTTTCAAATATGGTCTACAAAATGTTTTCGGCAATGCGGGTCATTTTAATGGGAACATAAAGTTGATGATGATATGTGGTGTTTAACGTCCCAAAACCACCATATGATTATGAGAGACGCCGTAGTGGAGGGCTCCGGAAATTTCGACCACCTGGGGTTCTTTAACGTGCACCCAAATCTGAGCACACGGGCCTACAACATTTCCGCCTCCATCGGAAATGCAGCCGCCGCAGCCGGGATTCGAACCCGCGCCCTGCGGGTCAGCAGCCGAGTACCTTAGCCACTAGACCACCGCGGCGGGGCGGGAACATAAAGTTATATCACTGGATCAACTTCATCTAATTGTGAGTTTTTGCCTGTAGTTTGCGAACAGAGTATTTGTACAATCGACAGGATAGTTTTTTTTTCAACGAACATTGGGCATAGCTTACCCCAAAAGGGTAGTAGAAAGAAATCGTTCTATTAATGCGCCGTATGGGTCCCATTATCCGCAGTGAAATTTCCCGCGATCTATTGGTGACCTAAAATCTACTGGAAGCTACATCGTTACGTGAATCGTTCGTTCAAAAGCACAAACTTTCCGATTCAGCTTGTGCAATCCCTGAAACTTTAAACGTTATCTTAACATTCGGGATGCTGAGAGCCGTGGTGAAAAAGCTTCTAATGGACTTGACTAAGACTACGACGTCTTACACATGGGTGGCACAGACGATATTTTTATTGCTATGAGAAAGTACAAACTGACCAAGCAGTTTATAGTGACACTTATACAAGCCCAAAGAAGCACAAAGACTGAAAACAATAAACTGGAACGGTGAAATTAAAAGAAAAATACAAGTGATCGTAATTATTTATAGTACATACGAATCGAATAATGGAGTGAAACAATACAAGAAATATGAAATTGACACTAAAGTCAGATTGGGCATGTACCCAAGAGAGAAAAACAACTTAGAGAAAAAAATACGTAGGTGTAATTTTACTCTGATGACAGATATGGCACCCAAATGAAGCTTAGAGAGAAAGCGAAGCATTCGGTTGCCGCAGTTAGTACGCGTGCGTGGGATAAACCACGTGTCATCAAAACGAATGTCGTGAAAAACCTTGGGGTGGTTGAGGACAGCAATGGTTCCTAATAGTATGTCGCCTTTTATTTCTGCGTGATAGCATTTCACAAGCATTTGCGCAGTAGTATTTTGGTAGTTAGTATCTTGAAGCCATAAAATACAGCACTGGTTTGACTGAAATGAAAAAAAAAACATTTACAAAAACACGAACGGCCCTTTTCTGTATGACGTGTAATTTGCAGATATTTATTAACGTTGCCGTACCCCAAAACAAATGACAGTAGTTAGCGCTAGATAAATAGGTGAGAAGTTTCACTGCCTTGATATTGATAATTGTGACTTAACATTGAATAACTACCGTATGATTATGAGAGACGCCGTAGTGAAGGGCTCCGAAAATTTTGACCACCTGGGGTTTTTTAACGAACACCGAAGTCTGATGTTTGCACTACCTCAGGTTGCGAGAAACGCACCCGCGATAATATTCCCGACATTCTTTATATAGCGCCAGATAGCTTATCAGTATGTGTGTTCCAAGAAGTGTATTCATTGCAAATACTTCTCAGACACCTAATACGCTGTAATATTTCAAGTTCTGCACCGCCAAGCTTAAACGGGGCTTGTTAAGGGGTTCGTTTATTTGTCGGCATGAAATATAGATCTTTTGTTTTTGAAGTGTTTATATTTAAACAGTTAAAGCTTGTAGACGTAGCCAACCTCGCCAGTACCTCATAGGCGTCATTAAGCTCCTATAATTTTCAGCTTAAACAAGAGAGGTTGTATCATCTGCGTATATGTTTATTTATATGTATTCATTCGTTTACTTATTTAGTTATTTATCAGTGCAACCTACATCGCCCCAGTGGGTAATTTTGTAGGGGGGTGAGAAAGACAACACATTATGAAATATATTACATTTTTAACATGTCTGAATTTTCCAATAATGTTTATGTATAAACAGAAAAAAAAACCAAATGCCCACTGCTAGCTTGTGGTACACATGCTGGAATTTTTCGCATGTTGTAGTTACATTTGCCGATGACAACCTCCTGCTGTCGATATATTAGGTATGATTCAATAGGTGGTACAATTAAGCTAAATTGTGCTTTTCCTTTCTTTGAGATAGAAATTAATATTGAATAAATTTGCTGAATCATTGTTACAAATAACGTCACCACCGATTACAAGCTCAGTAGGCCTGAACTATCACAGCTGCGGCCAAGAAATTTGTTTAGCATAGAGCGAGCTACATCTTCTTACCCATTACATCTCTCTTAAATAAGTTGTTCAAGTATTTTCTCTATTCGTAAGCCAATAGACTGCTTAGTTTAATTCGCTCGGTTTTGAAACGTTTAAGAATTTCATCGTTCTTGTTTTTCAGGAAGTATTCGAACAATTAATTGTTACGTTTTATTTCCCTAAAACAAGCTTTAGTCAGTCACGGTTATTGCCTTTGTGCGCATGCTTGAGCTGTTGGTACGGAAAGCATTTCTTGTCAACCCTAATCAGTTTGTCAAGAAAAATATTATAGGTGACTTCAGGTTCTTGCTCGCGATGAATGCTTGACCTATCGGTTAACAATATTCTCTGCAAAATGCAGCCATTGTATATTAATTAACATCTTGCATCAATATTGGCTCACTGAGCTGGGAGGGTGCATAATTTTAGGTTTTGTTAATCAACATACATATACAGATTTGTCCACTGATGGGTGCGCTTAGTACACTGAACAAACATTTCGAAGTTTACTTTAGTAATGAAGAAATATGCTAATGTCGCACTGTTTTTGTCAACGTGGGTTGGGATAGTTATATCATTTGAAAACCGATTTGATTTAATAACTTGAAAGAGTTCAAACTGACTTTCTAATGGTTCCACAACCTCGATACTGACGGTCCTCTGCAAGAGATAGCTTACTACCAGTGTTTGCAGTCCAACATAAGTGTGTATAAAATAATGCTATAAAATTGGAATAGTTACAACTAGGAGGGTGGTATAACACACTATAAACAAAACCATTTGCTTGGAAACTCAATATTTCTTGATTATTAGGGACGTGCAAAAAACATTTGAATCGGCCGAAGTTCTACTGAAATTTTAGTCATTATCGGAACACCAGCTCCTATTCTTGCTGGATGATTCAGAAAGAAGGTTGCAAAGCCGGGTATTACTCCAGATTTGTTCTCGTACCTTGTTCCCGTCATCATATATAAGAACATGAGGTTTAGCAGTTGAAGTAAGAGCGGTTATTGGGTCTTTTTTATTTCGTGGAGATCGTGTGTTAAAAAGAATAAAGCAAATGCAGTTCTTTTTCTTGGAAAGCTATGTGCCTAGGTTTCTGGTAATTTTTGTCATCGCTATATATCTGCACGGTTCTGTGCTGCAGTTTTATTTTCGACAGGTGAGAAAAGGGTATGGTTATTGTGTTGTGTTTCCAATGAAAACTAACACCAATACGTTTCCAAATATCTGAGTGCTCAGAAAAGTGGTTGACGAAAGTCTGCTATGACCGACCTGTGCCAATAAATATACGAAGGCGTCTTGACATCCTTTAGAGAATCGAATAATGAAGTTTTCAATATCCTGCATAACACTGCATCAGCGTGGGCTGCTCTGTCTCTAATGATTGCATAAAGAATGCGTACAAAAAACAACTCGTTGCTGATGCATGAGATTAGTTTATGAGAAGCTTACATTCTTGTCCGTCTATTTCACATCTAAATATTGTTATGAAGATCGATTTCTCGCAAATTGTGTAAGAAAAGTCAACAAGCCGAAGGCACACATACACGCCACCTTCTAGACAACACATTTATATAGAAAGGTAGAATCCTGCTTAGCAAACAAGTCAGAGCGCTCCTTATTGGCAATAGGAACTTAATGTAGTAACTGTGCTAAGAGCACAACTCCGACCCTATACGATACCCACGTACGTTTATCGCGCTAAATCTTGGTCAGTCATTTTTAATATACAAAAAAATGCTTTGTCTGCGATAGCTGTCTTGAAATCTGACAGTATCAAAGAGACAATAGCAAATTTATTGACATTGACAGCAAATTTATTGACAGCAAATTATTGACGGTGAATTAACATTGACAGCAAATTTATTGACTTTGAATTTATTGACCTTATTGACATTCATTACGCAGAACGTAGGTAGACCCTAATGCGTGAAAATGAAATAATTGTCTGCTTATCAATTCGGCGATTCAGCCAATGTCAACAATACAGGAAAAATTGTCTAAAACCCAGGTAGTACCACGAGCTCACTCCAGCGCGATAATTAAACATGAAACTTTCACCTTGATCTTCTCCTCTGTAATATTCCTATAATGGTCAAAACTACGTCATTAAAGCTATTAGAGAAAAGTTTTTCAATGAAAAGGATTAATTGCTTGGCCTTAGAGTTCCGGTAGCTTCCTAAACGACCACCAATAACTTGTTTCTCTTGCTTTAGTGCGACCACGTGTCTCGAAACTAGTTCTCTGAAAGCCCACAAAGGGAGCAAAGGCGAATAAACCAAGCGACACCTCTGAACATATTTTGGGATTAGGTTCGAGTATGCGTGACTAAGTTCGGCATGCTACCAATAACTTTCCCCATCAGGGGTTCTCTTATTTGAGTAGAACCGGTCCACTTACCGATGATTTCTGACGAGGGAACATGGCACCCTCAACACACCAAACGTGGCAGATCGAGCTGCCGTGCTCAACGCAGTTTTGAAGGTGCGCGGCGACAGTGAAAAATAAAGAAAGCAACAGAAGAGGGGCGCATTTTCGTCAAGTTCCGTATCTCTGTAGATGAGGGTGTTAAGCATGCTGCACCTGCATAGGTCAGCCGGTTTGTTCTGTTGTGGTGAGAAAATCGAGGGAGAAAAAAGACGCCAGGCTAGGCTGCATGTCCGAGTACAAAGAATACTGACTCACAACAGCATTTTTGGAAGGTGGGGGGGGGGGGGGGGGTCTCATATTTTGATTTTCGGTAGCCTAGTGAAGATAATGGTGGAGCCAGGGCACTGCCCAGAGAAAGTCAGTGCACATGTTTCCCGCTTTAAAAGAAGAAAAAAAAAACAGTGGATGCACAGCGTTTTCTAGAAAGCGAACCTGGGACCTCGTTCGATGGAGGAGGTTTTTTTGCCCCTTGACTGACCAATGAGGACGCGCATTGGCCCGGCCCTGTTTCAGAGGTTGAGGCATAAAATAACGTCCCGGCGTCGCATCTAAGCATTCTTGTCTACCGAGTGAACGAAGCAGCTGCTCGTCCTTCACTCCTCTGCAACCGTTGACGCCTTGGACATGGAATACTCGTGCGTCGTCGGCATGGATTCACCGTCAACGAGATCGGCTGAGCTTGCTGGATGCGACGACGGCCTTGAGCAGGCTAGGTAAGTTTGACCTTTGATTACGCTACTTGAAATTTTTAATCGAACTGATCGAGCTCAACTTCGTGGATACTGATGAAATAGCGAACTGGTGGTCTTCGCTTTTTCAAGTTATCACACTTCAATGCTTGGAAAGACTTTCAGATGGGTAGTGTGGCAACTTTTTCGTTAAACACAGTTTGTTGAAGGGCCTCTAAACCCCCTCCGATATTTTCCGAAACGTTTCAAGTAAACAAGCGCATCGCTTAAGAATGCCGTCGTGTTCACCGATGCTACATGTCGCAGCGCCACAGGTAGTGGGTGCGCCACCATTTCAAAAAAAAAACAATAGCTTTTTGTTTCCGTTCAAAGCCACTGATATGTGTGACATCACCAGTGAAACTTGATGACGTCACATATTTTTGTGCTTGCGATTGGCCGAACGACAGCCGACGTTTTCCGGTCACTCTGCAGACAGCTTTTCGCGCGCACCTTGCTGTTCTTGGATGTGTTGCCGTTTACGAATCGACATCTGCGGCCCATAACACAACCGCCAAGTCGCTAGCGTGGGGGCACGGGCCGACAAGACAGCAACAGCGGTTAGTCAACGGTCAGTGCACCCAGATGACACACACACAACACAGTTGACGGCGAGCTGGAGCGTCGGAGTGGCGGATCGCGGCAACTGGAAATAGACGCTGTCTCGGGCAGCGCGTCAGCGGTGACGTTTGCCACGCGAGATATGGAGGGACTTTCAGCTGACTCAGCGAGGAGGTATTAAGACGATCGAGACCATGGACTGCTTCGAACGAATACAGTTTATTGGAAGAAGTGAAGTAGTGCGCGCTCGCTCCAGGCAGCAGTCTCCTTTCTTCTTCCGGCGTTTGATGATGATGTTTTATAGGCTCCCGCCCGCCCAAGTTGAAATGTGATAAGCTCTGGCGGGCTATTTGAAACAACCTTCCATTGGGTATATGTGGTTCACCGATCTTCATAGAAGCTCTTTTTTGCCTGCGCGAAGGAGGCGAGCTCTTGTTATTCCGTCTCGCCCAGGGTAGAGCTTTTCAATCCGGCACATTTTCCACAATGTTCTTGGAGCCTTGTCCTCAACCAACACGATGTCACCCTGTGAGAGTGGTTTTGCTTGCCGTGTCTTGCCTTTGACCGTAGCTCCTATTTCCTTGATATATTCTTGATGCCATCTTTTCCACCAAGCGCGCACGAGTTTGCATCTGCGTCGCCATACGTCTTCAAAGTCACCGTTGTGCTGTCTTCTTTGTCCGTCTTGAAGCTGTCGCCGTCCACCTATGACGTCTGCCGGCGTTAGTGGCATTGGCTCGTCAGGTTCTCCATATACGTAAGTCAATGGTCGATTGTTGAGTGTTCCTTCAACTTCTGCTACAATAGTGCGTAGCTCCTCTACTGAAGCTGTGCTTTTCGATATTATTTTTCGCATCGACGTCTTCAAGCTTCTTATGAGGCGCTCGTAAAATCCTCCCCACCATGGCGCGCACTCGGCTATTGTTTTCCATTTAATTTGTTGGCCACTGCAGTAATTCTTTAAGACCTCGTCGTTAATTGTTTCGAGCATTCTGTTGATTTCCTTTCCAGCTTTTATAAATGTTTTGGCGTTGTCCGAGTATATTACGGCTGGTATTCCCCGTCGAGCTGTAAATCGTCGGAATGCTTGTAGAAAACTTGACGATGACAAGTCGTTGGTAAGTTCCAAGTGTACTCCTCTTGTTACCGCGCAGGTGAATATCAGTCCATATTGCTTAACAATCTGGTACTTGTCCTTTGCGTAAAGAGGTCCTGTGAAGTCAACTCCCGTAACTTTGAATGGCTCTGCTTCAGTGACTCTGTCTGCCGGAAGTGGGGGTACGTCTCGAGTCGCCGGTCTTGAGTTATGCCTCTTGCAGACGACACATTTGTTTAGAACTCTTTTCACTGCTTGTCTATCCTGCAATATCCAGAACTTAGTTCGAAGTTGCGCTAGCGTCACTTGAACTCCTCCGTGTGATACCATTTTATGTACGTGACGTATTATCAGTTCCGTGATATGCTGATCCTTTGGAATTACTATCACGTGCTTGTTGAATTCTTGGCTGCACTGCAATCGTCCTTTCTGTCTGATGATTCAATCGTCATCAAGGTAGACTTCGTGTCCATTAATTTCAAACGATCGATAGTTTGAATAGGCCTCACCCTTTGTTTGTCTCAGTGATATTTGGGTCTGTCTTATCCAGTATTTCTCTACATTTGTTACCTCTTTTCTTGTCAACGGTCCTTTGTGATTTTCCTTTCTTGTGTTGTTTATGAATCTGAACACCCATGCTGTCACTCTTATAAGCCGTCCGTATGACGAATACCTTTCGATTTCCGAAATTGGCGCAATTCCGGATATTCCCATGCATTGGTGACATTGTGTTTTATGCTGGTCTTCCACGTCTGTATTTGTGCCAATTATGCTTACTAAGTTCTTTTCCAGTGATGTTATTCATTCGGGACCGTTCCACCATAACTTTGACGTTATCAATGCCTTTGCGCTTATTCCTCGTGTAAGTAGGTCAGCAGGGTTGTCGTCACTTTGAACCAATGACCAGCTTGCTTGAAGTGTTTTTTTTCTCTAATTTCTGCGATTCTGTTGGCAACAAACGGATCTCTTTTGCTTGTTCCCTTGATCCAGTGCAGCACAATCGAGTCCCTCCAGCAGTGTATTTCCTGAAAGCTTTCGTTGAAGTGACCTTTGATGTAGTCGCATAATCTTGATGCTACCACCGCTGCCATCACTTCAAGTCGCGCCAATGTCAGCTCTTTAATTGGAGCTACGCGGCTTTTTGCTGTTACTAGCCTTGATTCTTTGCTTCCATCGTGGTATACTGCTATCAAGTATGCTGCCGCTCCGTATGCTAAAAGGCTCGCGTCTGCAAATACATGCAGCTTGTATGCTTGTACTGGTTGATTCTTGCTTGCGTAGCATCGTGGGATTTCTAGAACTCGAAAGTCCTCCGCTTCAGACATAAGGTTCTTCCATTTGTCGCATTCATCTTTAGGGAGCTGGTCGTCCCACGTGACGTTCATTTTGCAGAGTCTCTGCAGTCCTATTTTCGCGCGTACTGTGAATGGCGACAACAAACCGAGTGGGTCAAATATCTTCGCTGTGGTTTGTAACACAGCCCTTTTTGTCAAGTGCGTTGTATTTGTTAATAAATTCCACTTTTCAATAGGGAAGCAAATCATGTCCTTTGAGTGTTTCCATATCAAGCTCAGAAGCATTGTAAATCCTCTAGATCGAATATCTATGTGAGAATCCTCTCTTTCGTTTTCATCAATTATTTTGTTTAATCGCTCTTCATTGGATGTCCATTTTCTCAAATTCATCGCTGCCTCTCTGAACACTTGCTTTGCCTCTTTGTACAACGTAACTGCTTCATCAAGCGTTGCTGCTCCCAATATGACATCATCCACGTAGATCGCTTTCTGCAGTGTCCTTGTCGTATCAGGAAACTGGTCTTCCACTTGTTTCAAATGATGTTTAATTGTAGCTGCGCGTATAAACGTGCTTGGTGTTGTTCTGAACGTTACTCTTGTCATGCGCCATGTTTGCACTTCATTCATTAACCTTCCTTCAGCGTCATGCTTCCACCACAGAAATCTCATCGCATCTCTATCCTCTTCATGTATAGAGATTTGTAGAAATGCCTTTTCAACATCTCCAACTAACACCACCTTTTCTTTTCGGAAATTAATGAGCAGCGATAGCATGTCCTCATTCAAATTGGGTCCTGTCTATAGGTTCTCGTTTAGAGACATGCCTTTTCTAGAATGTGATGAGGCGTCAAACACTACTCGAACATATGTTGTGGCTCGGTCCTCTCTAATGATCGCATGATGTGGCATGTAGTAGCAAAGTGCATTTGGCTGTTCTGATGGCTCTTGGACCTCCTCTGCGACTCCTAATGTCATGTACTCTGATATAGCTTTGTCGTAGCGATACAGCATGCCTTCATTTTTTTTCTGCAGCCTTTTAGTCAGTTGCTGTAGTCTTTTTATCGCATTTTCCTTGTTGCTTTCCAAGTTTACGTCCTGTTTCCATGGCAAGCTGATTTGATAGCGACCGTTTTGTTGTACAATCTTGCGCTCGAATTCTTCGACCACTTAATTTCCGGTGTTATCCAAACTATTTCTTGTGATCCCCATTGACTCCAGGCTCCAGAACTTCTGTAGCTCTTGCTGGAGTTCTGTCTCCGCAGCTTCGACCTTCAGAACCATGACTGCTTGATTATGTGTTAGTTTTGTCTTGCTTTGCTCTGATGGCCCTTTCAGTACCCATCCCAGTATAGTTTCTACAGCCATCAGTCTGTCCTCAATTCTTTGAGTTCTACCAGTAAAGAATTCTCAATAATAGTCTGAGCCGATCAGTAGTTCTACAGAATTTGTTGCAGTCGTCTTGGTCCTGTGATCAGCCACTTGCATATTTAGCAGTTTCATTTTCTCGCTGAGTTTTTTAGTTGGAGTGGGTATACAACTGTGCGAGATAACGTCGACTTGTAACGCTTCAATCACTGTTGTCGTGCTTGTTTCTCGTGATCCTACAGTCACTTGCACCACGTTCATTAGTTTGACCTTTTCGTCTCCTCCAAATTAACCAATCTTCAGCCTTTCCTGTCGCAACACCTTCGCACCTATTTCTTTCGCTAATCCCGCTTCAATAAATGAACGTTGACTTCCGCTGTCTAATAACAAACGGCAATGTCGGCCACATGTTTCTCCTTCTACGCACGCTACGGCCGTCTGCAAAAGCACAATTTTATGCTTGATATTTTCGGTTGCGTGTAGCGTAGACGTCGTCGCTTCGGCTTGCGCTGTTGAGACCAGCTCTGCCCTTGTTTTCTGCATCACGTTTCTACACACTGACGTGGCATGTCGTCCCTTGCATTGCTTGCATTTTACTTGGGCCTTGCAAATGCGTGCAGTGTGGTTTGGTCGCGCGCATCTGAAGCATGCTCTATTTTCGGTAAGCATAGCTTTCTTTTCATCCATTGGAATGCTTCTACGACAGCTTTCGGTTGCGTGGGTTTTCTGCTTGCAGAATAAGCATATTCTGTCCTGAGCTATAGAAGCTTGAAGTTGTGCGCATCTGTCCGCGGTTCTCTCTTGGTTTTGCAGTTATCCTCTCTTGTTCACGTTGTGTTTCTTCACGAAAAGCCGCTTGCTCTCTTAAGAATAACCTAAGCCTGTCCAGCTTTTCCTCGCACGCTTTTCCCGTTGCGTTGTTTTGCTCGCCGTTTTCTGAAGCTGAGCTGTTTCTCATAGCCTCTTTTGACTTGAACTGCACTGATAATTCTGGTGGAATTGCTCTTTTCAATACCGGTAATAACATCGGCGCATAGCTCTCGGTTTCCACTTCTAGTGACTTGAGTGCCAATATGTTAACTTGCACTCTCTGTACTAGCCTATTTAAGTCATCGGTATCTTGAACAGACCTCACTTTCTCCAAACTCAATAGCTCATTCATGTGCATTTCAAGGAATGTTCTCGATTGCCGAACGTTTTTTGCAGTATTTTGTTTGCGATATCATAATTTTCCTCTGCCGAGTACTGAAGTCCTTCAATAGCAGCCGCAGCTTTTCCGGTTAGTGATGCTAACAAGTAATTGAAATTCTGTCCCTTGCTCATGTTCGGTCTCAGGTGAACTGCCAACTCGTACTGAGACCAAAAGCGGTTCCACTCCAAAGTTTTTCCCCCACACTTTATCATTTCAAGCTTTGGTAGCTTAACTAGTTCCGTTGCTTCTTGTCCTGTACTTGAGGGCATCACCTGCCTTGTCCTGTCGCTTGAATCCGATTGTTCAGGCTGTCGAAGTTTGGTTTCTATTGCAGATAAGATCGCCGTTGATTTCATGTCGTACTCTATGACGCTTTCGAATTCAGCTTCGGCATTGTCTTCTGTTAGAAACTTTTCTATTTGCTCGTTTGCGCTCTTGAGACTGTCGCTTATTGCTTTAATCTGCGCCTGCGTTGATCAGTCGCGTGATCTGGGAGCGAAGCGTTTTTCTTTTCTTCGTTATCACTTCTTTGCTCATAATGAGGCGGTTAACAATGACTCCTTACTTGTCAATCGTTCGTTCTGATGCTCGTAATGTCCACCGTGGTCTCGTCGCTCGATCCAAGTCGATCCTCTGCTCCTCCGCCGTTTTCTTCTCTGCTGCTCCGTGGCAGGTTGACCTTTCTTGCCGGCGAGGAGGTAGTATCCTGGTCACGGCACCATTGTTAAGACGATCGAGACCATGGACTGCTTCGAACGAATACGGTTTATTGGAAGAAGTGAAGTCTATAGCGCGCGCTCGCTCCAGGCAGCAGTCTCCTTGCTTCTTCTTCCGGCGTTTGATGATGATATTTTATAGGAGGTGCCAAGCGGTTTTGAAAGAGGGTAGCGTAGGACAGAGGGAAATAAGGAATCGTCGCGTTTCGATCATTCAACGCGTGTAACTCCGCTATTGCGGCACCGTTTCGAAAAATTCTCATGGCTACGTGTTCGTTGTAAACTCGAGCACAAATTTCGACCGCTGGGTGGCTTAGGGGCCCTTTAAAGTGGCCTTATAAATAAGTACATTGAAGCCACCGTGGCTGTCACCTTCAGGTTTCGGCTGTTTAGGGCACTGCGTTAACTAAAGAAACCCATCTGTGTCGTCACGTCAACATCATGAATAGTTCCTCCTTTACTTATTATGAATTGTTCCTTCTTTACTTACTTATTTTAAATGCAATGACAGCATTCATGAGAGTAGGTTTTTTTCATAACCATTGTTATGTTTCATTGTCTTGCATTAACTCCCACACACACTGTGGGATAGGTATACTATTCTCAGATCTCTGCAAAGGTGTTCATAAAGTCGCTCCTAGGAAACCCGCTTCCCATTGTCGATCAACTTTTACTCAAGAAATATATTGTGTTTTAAAATTAACAAATACAATGTACTGTGTAATAGAAGGGATAAAATTCCGGTCCATATCTCGTGCACAATTAGAACAGTTTGTTAGGCCTTTTCTTCCTATTGTATACTGATCACATAGTTGGTTTTCGTAAAGCCGATGCATAACCGAAGTTGTTTGCCTATTAACATGCTTTGTACAAAGAAACTAGAAATTCTACTACCATCTAAAGCACAAGAAGAGATAGTTGGGCTAGCTGGTGGTGTTTGCTTGGATATAAAACTAGCGCAAAAATTTTTCACAAAGGCGGAAGAAGAGATGAGAACGTCTTTGTCGTAATGTTTGGTCTGTTTTTAAATCAAAGCTGGCACCTAAAGGAACATCAAAAAAATTCTGGGCAATATACAAGAATTGAGTACAAAAGTCGGAAATGTAAAAAAACAAAATCGAGAAAATTTATCAGTGGTGATTTTTCTGAAATCAGACTCTTACCCGTATTGTATTTGTATCTAGTATTGGTGGGGAGACGCTGGAAGGTGTAAAGGAATGTCTCTACATAGGAGAGTATAGTAAGCGGGTAGCGGAGCCATGACAGTGACATATCTAGAAGAATAATGATAGGGTGGATTACATTTGGCAAGCATTTTCAAAAAATTATGAATGGTAATCTAACACTCACCCTCAAGAAATATATACTCATTAGCTGCATTTTGCCGGTACCCAAGTATGAAGGAGAACCCTGGAGTCTTGCGTACAGGGTTCAGCTTACATTGAGGACGACGCAGCTAGCGATGGAAAGGAAAATTATACGTGCAAACGTAAGAGACAAGAAGAGATCAGAGTGGGTCAGGGAACAAACCGGGTTTAAGAATATCATAGTTGAAATCAAGAAGAAGAAGTGGACATGGGCCGAGCACATAGCACGTATACGTATAGGCAGGATAACCGCTGGTCATTAAGGGTAACTGACTGGATGCCCAGAGAAGGCAACCGCACGAAGGGGAGACAAATGTTAGGTGGGCTGATGAGATTAGAATGTTCGTAGGTATAAGATGGCAGCAGAAAGCACAAGCCCAGGTTGATTGGCGAAGCACTGCGAGGCCTTTGGCCTGCTGTGGGCGTAATGAGGTTTATAATAATAATGATTCATTTTGGAAAAGAAGGCTGATTCAGCGATGTTACCAAGTTGTGGGGACCGCAAGAGGCACAGAATTTCTCAACTGGGGAGTCAAATGTTCATAGTAGCACACCCTTCTTCCTATCATCTCAAAGTGTAAAACTGCCTTGGCGCAACCCACCCCACTCCCTTCTTCTTAAGTGTTCCCGAGAAACTATACTCTTGGAAAGCTTTTCTTCGCAATGAAGGGGAAGCTACAGGGGTAGAGCTACCGCTCATTTCCTCTCCCGTGAAGTAGCAAGATTCGTCTCGCGTTATCAATGACAGCCACGTTCGAATGGGAATATTGCTTACAATTTTCGTCTACTTCGACAGACACTTGTAAGGGATATTCGTCTCAAGCTCCTTCACCGAGTCGACGAAATAACTGGTAGGTGACGAGCGCTCACGTGAACACGGAGACTGAATTTTGACAGCCGGGTGCACACAAAACGTGTGACATTCTCACATGTGCAAAAACGCGAAATGCACAAAGTAATGCACACATGAATATTTCCTTGGTGAATGCTGCGTCTCCTTATACACCGTCGCTTTTATACTTTTAACGCGGCAAATGGGGGCGCGATTATGTGTCTATATTCTCCTGTGGTGGCACAGCACATTTCAGCTCCGTATAGCCTTCCCTTAAATGACAAAAACAATATCCGCAAATCGGCTAGCCACTCGTGCGAACGCATATGCTGGGGACAGTGTTGCCTCTTGTATAGTTTGTGGAAGGATGGGAATGCCGGCTCATTAGTGCATAGAGTTAGGAAAAGGGAACAATGCACGAATCAATCTCTGCGTCATAGGCAGACTCGCAACTCATTCGTCGTCACTGGAAAACAGATAGAACCAGAACTTTCAGTCCATCTTCACCAGAGATATTGGCGTCATGTCGGACTTTGTGAGTCATGGGCAGACTCACAAGTCAACTAATATCACTAGAAAGAGGTCCTAAAGCGACCAGATATAACCAGTTCCTTCATTCCGTCTTCGCAAGAGATAATGACGTCATGCCGGACTGAGTTCCAAGCGACGGTGTCAGTTATAAACCCTCTCGTTATCACAGACACTGGTGTTCTTAATCTTCTCTTTGCCCTAGATACTAAAAAAAAAACTCTTGTGATCCGGATTGTATATACCCGACCAATTTATGAAAAGGTACGCGGAATGGTGCAGCACATATCTCGGCAGCATTTTCCACAAATCGCTTTCAACATCAAGACTACCAGAAGATTATTCTAATTTACAAATTAGGATATAAATTCGCAGAATCTTATTTAAGACCGATATCTTTAACAAGCATGGTATGCATACTACTCGAACATATAGTTTCAAGCAGTGAACTTTTTTGTTTTCGAAAACGAGGGCATCCTGTCTCCCAGCCAGCATGGTTTTCGTAGGGGTTTATCGACTACAATGCAGCTAACTGAAGTCATACACTATTTTCCGCTAGGTACTGAATGTCACAGTTAAAGGGACATTGTTTTACTTCATTTTTCAAAAAAAAATTTCACTGCGCGTTTTCCACACCATTCTAATGACTAAACTAAAAAAAAAAACTTATCGGAGACGGAGAAATTGTTGCTTGGGTGCATGTGTTTTAAAGATGATAGTCTTTCTTGGGAAGCTTCGAAGTAAAAATTTCGATCGGTCTGTCTGTACATTTGTCTGTGTGTCCGCCCTTAATGGTACCTTAAACGGCACCAGACAATACCCCAAAACAGCCAACCCCTTCCACAGCGCCCGCCAATATTGCTCAAGGTTCAGCGTTTCAAAGAAAAAGCGATTTTCAATTGAAAAGCAATTATTGCGCATATACGAGGCACCATAACAACACCTCAATTTCTCTATGTGTGTATCTTAGTAGAAAAGGCATGTACAAGTAATTATAAGGACCATACTTTTATCACGTTGCGCAAACATTGCAACGCTTGCGCTAAAAGTTGTTTCCAACGCATTGCTAAGGGAACATGGTGGTGACACCTACCCGTCGCCTTGAGCTCTACACCTTACCACCGCGGAGACGGGTGCGCAGTGGGCGCGTGCTTCGTTTTCCAAGATAACTGCCAGATGGCGCTCATGTCTCACGTGTGACGTGGCTTGATGCGCTCGTTCGCCTCCGCTGCATGCTCGAGGCACTTTAACACAGCGCCCCCAGAATACCATTCACCAATTTTCTTGCGCAAAACATAAAATAAACGTTTTGTTGACTCTCTCCAAACGCAAGACTATCGTCTTTCGACAACATTTGCATATACGGGGCCAATTTTTTGCTTAATAGATATCAACTTGTTTTAACTTCAGTAGTGACACGTAGTTCTTTGTTGGGGCCCTTTCTATTTCTTGTGCATATTAATGACCTATATACTAATACAGACTGTAAAATAAAGTTATTAGCGAATGACTGTACCTTTTATAGAGTGATTAGAAAGGACAAAGATCCCTCCTCGCTCAGCAAATGACTTTATACGCTATTTCCGAATGGTGCTCAGACTGGCAGATAACAATCGATGGGGAAAAATCATCTTGTATGACGATAACGAGGAAAAGGGAGCCTTCACGATTTTGCTACACTACACAGGGCAGTGCTCTGACCAGCGTACACAAACACATATGCCTAGGTTAAACAGTTATTTACATGTGTTCAATAAACAATTATGTTTTGAAATATACTTTTTTTACTGTTGCCCTTGTGGGAATTGAGGCTGGCCCGCTGCCTTTAAGCGGGCTTTCCCGCCTTTTCTGCCGTTCTCATGTCCCGACATGTCTGCCCTCCTTTGCTGTCTGCCGCGCTGGGAAGGGCGGAGTGACGTTTAACTCCCTCACCCGGTAGCGGATGTTGACTGTGGCGCCGCGCGGGGAGCCTCCCGAGAGGTTTTCGCGCGCTGCGTCGGGAGCGGTGAGTACAGTCCGGGAGTTCAAACGGTGAGCCACGCATTCTTTTCCGTCCGTCGCTCGGGGCTCGTCGGACTTCGCTGACGGCGCCTCGCGCCCGATGCGAACGCTCACCTTTTGTTGCCCCGCTGCGTACTCCCGGCCGAAGGGCAGTACGGTGTCCTAGTGCGTGGCCTAGCTACGCCGACCCGTCTCCCTTCGAAGCCAACGCGAGCGCCTTTGCCCTCGCTCGAGCAACCGGGCCCCTTTGTCGCGGTGTCTCCGTGGATTACCTTTACCGCGGAGACGTGCTCGTGGCACCCCTGTGTAGTACTTTGTGCCCGTGGCGTGGATAAGCCTACTTGCTTTCCCGCCGCGCCTTTTTGCAACGGGCTGTACTGCGTTGGTGTTGCCACAATAAAGTGTTGCGACTTGAGCAGTATCGTGTTTCCCGCCACGGCGACGGTTGACGCGTGCCCTGCGGCTCGCTAAGACCGGACCCACGCTGGTGGCCGTACTCCTTCGGGATACGTGTACACCACACCCTCTGTGAATAAAATATGTTGGCCCCTCACATCACTAACAGTGAGTCATTCTCTCAGTTTGAGCCACACATGAAAAAAACTCTTACGTTTTCAAATGGCCAATGACTTGAGTAATGAAACTAGTACGTACTTGCATGTTCTGTAAGAAGCCGTATACGCAGCCTTATTGCTGCACTTGCCATTTTTATGAGCTTGTGTTTTGTTTATATATGATGTAGGGTAAATATTTATAATCTACAAAGTGTCTAGTTGAAGCTCCTCTTGTTTTTTGTATTACTGATTTTTTACCATAACGAGCAATCATACTGTCTGTACTGTCTGACCACCTGCTATGGTCTCACCAGAGACTGGCAGTCTTGCCAATAAATACGTAAATAAAGTCGCAATTACATCACTCGTGTTGCTGCAGTGGTATGTGTTGAGTCTGACATTAGCCTTTTTTTTTCATGTCCAGAACAAGTGGTGTAACTGAGACGTCAGCTAGCACCGATGGAACAACTGACAACAGAAATGGGATTAGGGGAGAACAAAGCGCAGCGGCACTTCCTTCAGGTGCAGCAGCGTCTAGCATCGATGATCGCGCAGCAAGAAGCAAAACAACGACTTACCCCAACAACTATCTTTATGCGCTCAATTTGCACCAGCACTGTCGCATTTTACCGCCAGTGACGCTGCTTGTGAAGCATGTCGAAGACGTGCAGGCAGCATTCCGAAATATCTCCATCGATATGCAAACGCCGTGCACGATGACGGACATGGAGCCCTGTTGGGTGTTATATAACTTAAGCACGTTCAACCACATCCTGAAGCAGGCCTCCATAGAGGTAACAGAAATCGAACCACGCAGACTTTTGATCCACAGTTTACGTGACCACATGTTCTCAAGCAGCGAAAGTGCTATCGTCAAAGCCTGCATACTACTGGACTTGCTCTTGAAGACGCACAGATGCGTACATCAGTTGTTTTTGTGCTCCCATATCGTGGACAGGTCGTGGTGCGCAGAGATGCTTTCCGTCTCGCTGGCATCGAACACAAGCATCAAGCATGTGACGACGGAGGGTCAATGCGTCCTTCTGTACACACCAGGGCACCCGCTGATAGACTCGATTTGCAAGATGTCTTCTTCCTTGGAGAGCCTGCGCATCACGGGCCTTCATCTCGGAGCAGTCACTGTCGAGCGACTTGGTGTCATGATAGCGAAAATGAAGAGTTTGCGCAGTGTCGAGTTCACGAAAAATTGCCTACCACGCGGGGCTGGTGAGGAGCTAATGAAGGGAATGTGCAAAAACAGCAACCTTGAAGCCGTTTCGCTCGCTCATGCTGCCATCGGAAGAAGCGGAGCACGTGCACTGGGAGACTACCTTGCCACACCTTCCAAGCTGCGAGAGCTGTCGTTGTCGTCTTTGGAGGAGTTTGACCAAGAGCAGATGGCGTTCATTACAGAGGGGTTGAAGACAAACATTGGACTCGAGATACTGGAGATTGAAGAACTATACGCTGCTTCTGGCACCATGGTGAGCTTCGCAGAAGTTCTAAAAAGCCACACATCACTCAAGTACTTGGCGGTCACTTGCTGCCACCTCGTGGAAGCGGATGCCAATTCTTTTGCGGTCCTTCTGGAATGCAACACCAAGCTGCTGAAGCTGGACTTGAGCGGCAACGCAATCAATGATGCCGGAGCGATCCGGTTAGCCCAGTCGTTGAAGTATAACGGGAGCCTGCAGAAGCTCGACCTCTCGGAGAACTCCATCTCCTATCGGGGAGCTGTTCCACTTGCCGAGGCAATGGCCAGCAACGGTGCCCTAAAAGAGCTCGCGCTGTTGGGCGTCTCAGACGAAAAGAAAGAAAGGCCTATCGCGGCAGCGTTAAGTCGCAACGGCGTCCACGGCCGCGTGATAGTCCACCATGAGAGCATCACCAGTGTCCTTCAGCTCGCGACGGGCGTTTCTCAAAACGCGACCTTGGTCACGACGCTACACTTAGATGCCTCCATCATCGTCAACGCCCATTGCCTAAAGACACTGTTCGAGTCCCTGGCCAACGTCCCGTTGCTCAAGCGATTGCTGCTGGGATGTCAGACCAGCTTCAATCGCACCGCCGCTGATAAGTTAGCCGAATTACTGCTCAAAACGAAAGCATTGGAGTGGGTACAGATAAAGCATTGCGACATGGACCTCGTGGCACTGCAAACAGTAATGAATGGATTGGCTGACAACAGGTCTGTGTGGCACATGGATGTGGAGTTCGGAGTCCGGAGTTTTGCGTGCACTCGTGCCATTGTGGACATGCTGAAAAGAAACTCAACGCTAATCTATTTCGGCACCTTTTTATTACGACCTTTGGAACTTCGATTCCTTGCTTCCGAGCTGTGGTCCAACTACGTTTTGACAACTCTCCATGCCATAGCCTTTGTCTCCATGTACGGAAATCCAGATGCTGAGCAGCCCGTGTTTGAAATAAGAGAAGTGCTTCGACGCAATCGATCCTATGTCAACCGAGCTGTTGAGTATGCCATGGACCCGGAGAAGTTTGGGACCCAGCGGGAGCCGGCTGCGATCTTTGACGAACTCTGCCACAAGGAGTCCTTCAAGCAGGTTTTCTCGAAGCTCGTCGGCCCACACGGCGCGATTCGTGCAGTTGCAAAGGCTCGTGCGCACATCACAGAAAACCTTCTGGCCATCACTGGTGTGGCGATGCATTTCCCTGTTACCTGCTGGCCACATCCGGCGGGTTCTAGCCAAATTGACATTCTAAACACCTACTGCTGGCGTAGCATTCTTTCCTACGTGAAAGTGACGACATTGCAATGTGAATTCATACTACCATATTACTTTTTTATACTTTTTCCAATCCTTCGTCCTACTTCGTAATATTTTTAACTTTTTTGTGATTCACAACTCTTTTCTGTACTTGATGTGTGACTGTACATTTCAACTCTGGGCCTGTAGAACTCGTTCATGTGGATTTGACTTCGTAGATCTTCATTTTCTTATCAAAAGCCTCCCTCAGCATTTCACATGTTAACATGTGAATTCACATGTTAACATGTGTGTTAACATGTAATGAAACGGCGACTATATCAAAATATAAGGCATAGCTGATAGGTATCATTTGCAGGTCATCTGAAATGAGGCAAAGAGAGAGGTATTCGGTGAATTATGTGATCGCGTGATTGCGTTCAAACGAATTTCCACTGGAACTTTCTCAGCAAGTTCTGCAAGGTTTCTTCGCCCCACAAAATCATTAGGTTCCCTTCAGAGTTAGCCAAAGTTTTCTTCACATGACTAAAATACTGTTGGTAAAAAATACATCGTTTTTTTTATTTCGTTAAGATGTTCTTCCCGTATAAAAATTGTAATCTCTGAGCGCTGGTATGAAATTCGTGTCGCGTTTCTTGATTAATTTTCTTTAACAGCTGCCTCGTCTTTGATGGCCTCGAATCCAACTTCAACTTATTTAGATTGTACACATTTAGCTTGTACACATCGGGTTACTTGTAAACATCGAAGAATACTTTATTAAAAATTTGTAAGCTCTTTCAACGTTCATTTTAAATATTCTAGTCAGGTTTTCATGGCTCAATATCAATTTTTGGTCGACATTAATCTATTTTAGATAATATTTTGAAGCTCAAACCCATGCTTTTAACACAGAAGCAATCATAATTTGTAACAAATAGATTTAACATTCTCAGAAGGCGCTGACGAGAATATTACCAATTCTTTTCACAAAATCAAGAAAATGCTGCATGATGCCATTTGTTGGATGATAGCGCACTACAGACGTAATGTGCTGGCCTGTATGCAGAAGAACTCAACGTAACTTGTGTTAATTTACATTCTTGTATTATATCACATGATACGCAATTCTTCCCAAAGAAAGAGCCATCTAGACAAACTGTTCTGCCACTTAGAGACCCATATGCTGTTTTTATGTCCTTGTCTGCATTTACTGTGTCTGTTTCGTTGTCTATGTTTGCCATGTTTTTTGATAGCAAAGGTGATAATAAGTGTGCCTAGTGTCACAGTAGGATAATGATGTCATGCTATAGTGTTGTAATAAATGTGATTACACATTATGTTCATTTTTCACAGGGTATTCCTTATTTAACGCATATACTTTTTTACTTCGAGAAACAAGCAAACTTGAGCTCATTCAAACATTTTTCTAACAAAGCGTGATGTAGACTGGGGGGAGGGAGTGGGGCTCTAGTTTTCGTAATTTCGTCTTCCGATTTACTTTTCTTGAGCCGTTCACGTATATATATATATATATATATATATATATATATATATATATATATATATATATATATATATATATATATAGATATAGATATAGATATATATATATATATATTTATATATATATATATATAGATATAGATATATATATATATATGTATATATATATATATATATATATATATATATTTATATATATATTTATATAGATATAGATATATATATATATATGTATATATATATATTTATATATATATATATAGAGAGAGAGAGAGAGAATGAAGGTATGGGATATGGCACAACGGGAGCGTTGTCAACAAGGATAAATATATTTATTTCCCAACAGTTTCGGGACGGGTCCTCCCTTCATCAGGGGATGAGTTATACTGACATGAACTTCCAGACTTCGTTGCTGCCGCGTCCCTCTCGCCTTGAAAGATGTTTGCGAGAGTGAGAGGGAACTAAAAAAGAAAGAGAGTAAAAAAGAAGATATATATATATATATATATATATATATATATATATATATATATATATATATATATATATATATATATATATATCGGTCATTGAAATGAAATCCTATGCATTTCCGTAATTTCTGTGCTTTTACGCCCTAAACAAACGAGAGATTCGTGCAAGGGCTCCGCAGGTATTGACCACGCGAGTTTCTTCAATGTATATCCGAAGCTAAGAACGTGAGTCTAAAATTTTGACTCCATGCAAATGCAGCAGGCACTGCTGAGATTTTCTACGGTAACCTCTGCGTCAGCAGTCCACTACGGTAACCACTTGACCACTAAGGCCGGTATTGAGCAACACGAAAGAGTAAATGTTGCACATCGTATATCGGTGAT
Organism: Rhipicephalus microplus; assembly: GCF_043290135.1. NCBI lineage: Eukaryota > Metazoa > Arthropoda > Arachnida > Ixodida > Ixodidae > Rhipicephalus > Rhipicephalus microplus. The sequence goes on along the minus strand of NC_134706.1, from coordinate 6,005,863 downwards.
ATCGTGAAAGATTGAGTGTGCCTCCATTGTAGAAATACAGGACGAAACTAATAGAGGGGTCCACATCCTTGCATGGAAAGAAAGGCTAAGAAAATGGTGGGATACCATAGCGAAGGCTGGCCGCTGTTCGGGTTTCATTTGATGTTGATAGTACATCTGTTTAGCTCCATTTCATAGCATGTCCCACAAATGATCGACACTTAATGCCTAGCCAGGAATGGCTAGAACACACGTGGGTAATTTGAACGCTTGAGCATTAAGTGTCATCGGCAACGTTGACCCGATGAATGCATAGAATTAATGTCATTGTCCCCACCGGAATGAAACCCCAGCATTCTGCGTGGTAATCAAGCATTCTACCACAGAACTACCTCAGGTCTCAAAACCACTTATCGAATAGACCCTGATGTTCGTGAAATGTCACTTGTGATGAGTGGTGGCTATCAATTTTTATAGACGTTGCATAAGTACTGCTATTTTACAGCCGTCATGTCTGGTTAACATCAGTTTAAGTTAAGTGCCATGCACTGAAATAATTTATGTAGCAGTGCCCAGGGCTTCGATCCGCGAAAACACAAGCGCTTCATATTAGCTTATTTCTGGGATTGCCAATACTTCTGTACCTGTTGCCACCGTTGCACAAGTGGAAACAACTGGCGATATAAACATTTGCAACTGTTCAACTCATGTCTCTGCATGCAACACTTGCACATATGTTTAGCGTCATTTCTTAACGTGTCACTCAACAAAAAATTACATCACGGTCACATTACCTGTACGCATGCTTTGAATAACGTCGATTGCCACGGTACTTGCAATCTGCCAATTTCTTTATGTCTTAAGGGAAATTTGTGTTGTAATTTTGTGTCATCAATTGAATGGATAAAGATGTTCGCAATTGGGGTACGCTTATTTCGTCTGCACCCCAGAATATTTGCGCTACACCATGGTATTACCAACTTTAAATATATTCATGCTGCAAAATATGACAATAATGCTACAAGGTGACGTCACTCATACTGCGTCAACACCAATTTTTCGCCATACAAGACGTGTCGGGACTTCAAGTGAAGGAAAGAAGGAAAAGTGAAAGAAAGACAGGAAGGTCGACAACATGCGCTGGCGGTTTGCTCTCCTACGCTTCGGGATGGATTTCAAGGGATGACAAGATAGAAAAGTAGAAAGGAGTGAGTAGAAAACAAAAAACAAAAACAACATTCATGTGATCTTAAACTACATCGCTGAGACCTGTAATGTTAGACGCAGGAACTCAGGCGTATCACGTTCCACAGTAGTTCGTCGAGTCATAGTGCATACTGAAGGCTCGCAAGTATCGGACGTAAAACATCCAGTATACGTAGCCTATACCTGCCGTATAGATTGAACGTACGGAGATTTAAGCCTTCCGATGATCGTGAGAAATGTTTGTGACAGTGATTGAAACATTATAGCGATTCATTTGTCTTCTTCAGGAAATTGGTGCTGAACAAAACAGTGCATCGCTCTGTTTAACACTCACTAGTGGAATGCTAAGCTATAGATCACCGCCCCCTCTCACAGAGAACAAAGTTTCAAAGCACTGCCTACCCGGTCTTCAATGAGAGCCGAGGTCACTGTTCCGTTTTCTTCGAGAAGCAGTATACTTAACGACAAATTGTGGCTGTCCGCACACAATGTTAATGTGTAGTACTTGGACGAGTCTATAGGGATGACTTCGTGTAATGTAATCACAGAGTTATATTTCATTCTCTTACACGCAATCTTTCCTCCCGAGCACTGCGTATAGTAAACCAAAGACTTTCTCTGGCTGGGCTCTCGGTGTTTTCATTGTAAGAGGTAAACAGCCCGAAAAACGAAGACGGAGAAATAGAATGACACAATACGAGCACCGACTTTCAACTGAAAAATGCCGAAAATGCCTCGTGTCTACATAGCGTTTTTTTTTTACTTTTTTTAGTTGGTTTACTTTCCTCACCATGCAACACCATGTGCGAATAATTGTATGCATATTATGTTTCTTCACTAAAAACTTTTCAGTTTAAAGTGAGCGCTCGTCTTGTTTCTTTCTATTTCTCTGTCGTCGTTTTACGCGCTGTTTACCTCTGACAATGAATCGTTACCGACTTGCCTAGTTTTAAATACTTCCCGTTTTTTTGTATATATATATATATATATATATATATATATATATATATATATATATATATATATATATATATATATATATATATATATTTTTTTTTTCAAGAAGTACTTTTGCAGGTCAGGCACACATATAGTTAAATTATAAAGGAGCACACTTAAGAAATTTTTATTTTTTTTCACTGATTTACTAGCTGAAACTTGAAAGTATCAAACTTTCATAAGTGTGCTATTTATTGACTTCATTTAGAGTAGATAACAAGGGATCCGGGCGTAAAAGCTGATATATATATATATATATATATATATATATATATATATATATATATATATATATATATATATATATATATATATATATATATATATATATATCAGGAACGTAGGAAAAATTGTTATCGATCGGGGGAAAACTGGCATTTCAGCAGCGGGACCATGCGACAGTAAAATGATAAAATGCAACTAATGACGAAGTATAGCCCTTTTACTGGCTGACAGAGATTGTTAAAAGCGCGTGTGGGAACGGTGCCCGCGTGATCGGCGAAAGAAAAAGATATAGCGCATGAGCCCTTACACCCGAAAACGGAGTAAAATTATGAAGCCACAATACATGTGTCACCGGCACAAACTATAACAAGTAATAGGTTCAATTGTGAGCTGATTATCGATAAACATCAGCGCGTGCGCAGCACACTTTGATGATCTGACAACGAAATAGGGAACTAATCTATCTGCTTGAAAGAGTAGCAGAAAAAACAATGGGGCAGGTCGAGATGAACTTAATGGGTATAGAAAGGATAGTTTGCCAGCACTTCCATTTATACCACAAGTAATACCTTTAAATTTATTGATTTGATATGATTCTCGAAGCTCTCTGTTGTAGTGGGAACGAAAACCAGATTGAAGGATCGTAGTTGCAATATGATTTATCAAATGATTGGCCTGGAATTCGCACATGTGTTGATATCGGAAGGCTGTAGGAATACTGGCAGCATGACATTTGTGGTTGTTAAATCGGTATCTGAAGGGCGTTTTGGTTTGTTCAATAAACTGTAATTTAAAGACGGAACATTCGAGCGAATACATGCAGTTGTGTCACACGGGAAACTATCTTTATTCCTATAGAAGAAATCAAAATCGGTGCTTTTAGCGACGTGTAAAGCCTTCACATATGCGCGCAAACCTTGCACTGAAGCTTCTTGCAATGTCGACAATGGCCTTTAGCGGGGATCCTTGTTTCAGAGGAAGTTATGGTGTTATACAGATTACGAGACAGTTTGAAGACTACTTGTGGTGGCACTGGAAATATTACTTAAAATTAGAGCTCTGAGCTAGTACGTTTAAATGCTTTTTAAGAATTTAAAAACGTTTGACACCGATGCTGAGTGTGCTATAGGACCAGATTACTTTCTACCTGAACTGATTATTGCTCTTCAGCGCGGGAAAGTTCTTGCGATTATGTGCACCGGCTCTTATTCGCAATTTATAGCTCGGCCATACTTATCGCAATTTTCTAGATCCTATAGGCCAGTTTAAAAGCATCATAAGCGCCAGTCGCAGGAAAAAAGATGAGGCCCCGTGACAAAACAAGCAGTTCGTCCTTGTTTTAGCTATCATGTGAAAGGTTGACTACGTTGGTGGAAGGTGAAGCGCTATTCTGAAGAAATGCGTTGGTCGGCACCAGTGTTTTGCCCGCTTTGGAAACGAGTGCTCCAAGCACGGAGCAGATTTATACGTTTTTGATTGCAAATCTCTTAGCTGCTTCACTTATAATCATTTTTCTAATTCAAAAATTTCATGTATATATTAAGGTCACCAGTCACGTTCAGATGTCATTCCGTGTTTAGAAAGTATTTTAAAGCATGCTGGTAACGCTTCTGAACTATACCCGGGTAAGATCCATCATCCAATGGGGCGTTTGTGGGGATGTCATGCCATAAAGCGATACTTTTAGCCGAAATATGACTCGTGGCTGCTTCTATAGCAAGACCGAATCCCTTAGGCGTGACACGCGCCGCCAAGGATAGGCACTAACGGTTGTGGTATGCAGTTTGTGCCGTTTTCCCGCTGTTTTTTCTTAGCTTTAAGAATGCACTAGACGCAGTCGCTTTTTCGGCAGCGGGCTCACCTAGTCAGTTGCTCGATTTGTTTCTCTGTCGCCGAGACTTACAGGAACTGGTCGGCGTGGGGCCTTGCGTAGCGGCTTAGGGTGGTCTATAGGTCGTGGTCTGGCTTGTAAAGGGTACTGGTCGCACACATAGTCTGGTTGATTGGTAGGCGGGCTCGTGTAGGACTCGGTAACGGAAACCAGCTTCTACACTCAATTGTTCAAGTTCGTTGTACAGCCGCCCAAATCTTGAACTATCGTGCGCGAGTGCTGAAAATTCTGTGCGTTATGGCCGTACGACGGAGCCAAGTTGCAACAGGGTGATAAGCGCAAGCCCACCAAGCGCGCTCAGCTGCGTCCATCGTTTGCTTGACTGTTCGTTCGTGGGAACGTCACCCTGTAGTAACTCGCTTCAAACGAACAAGCTGCGCGTCTAGCTCGAATCTTGTATTCCGAAGATCAGCAAGCAACCAAATGAAATCCGCAGGTACCTCACACGCATTAGTATAAGCCGAGAAAATGTGGATCGTCTGAAGTGGGTTAATGCAGGGCGACGTTCTCACGAAGAAATAACGAAGGGTGCTGCATACATTGGGCCCAGCTGAGTGCGCTTGGTGGGCTTGCGGTTAAGGCCTGACCCCACGTATCCGTTCCGGCGCGTCAACGCGTGGCTTTTTGACGTGGCACTAAGCCTTCTCCCGTATTGAGAGGGATGGAGAGCGCGCATCTTCGCAAAGCCATGCGCCCCTGGCGCGGCACTGCGTGAAAATGCCACGCGCTGCACCAAATACGTGGGGCCAGGTCTTTACTCTCACCCTGTTAACAACTTGCCTCCGTCGTACGCCTCTGACGTACAAAAATATCGGTGCTCGTGCACGATAGGTAAATATTTGGACGGCTGTACCATGCCCGGGAGCAGGAAGGCCTATAGGTTGTGGGTCGGTTGGTTCGACGAAAGTCTAGTTTCTGTTTTAAACGGCACCAGTGGCGATGATTGTTGCGGTATTGAACTTTTGGCAGGGAATTCACTAGGACTACGAAAATTTGATCTCGTCAGTCAGCTGGCTTGCTGACTGACGAGATCACATTGGCTCTATCAGCAGGCAAGGAGCAGTGTCTTTCCGAAAGGAAGACAAAGTATTTGTTGTTCTAAAAAGTACAGTCTCGGGACATGCGTAACCATTAACGCGACGCCCTTTAAACTAACATGGATGCCATGAGCAGCGAGAACGCGAGCGGAAGGCAACCATTCAAATTCGTTGTTGATAAAGTACACGAAACTTGAACGCCGGCAGAAGCTTTCCAGTACAGGCCATTGAAAGCGCAAGCCTCGCGATTGCCGTGTCGAACAAGCTGATTATTTAGCTTGCCGTAGTGGCCATTCGCACATCTCAGCAAGACCAGGCTGGCGTACACACGACTGATACCTGGTCGTGCCTTGGCTGTGATGTGAAACGCCTCACGGTAGTTTTCAAAGATTGCGCGTCCGGTAGAAGAGTTCAAGCAATTGGTGCCAACGTTGAGGATGAGGGTTGCAGGCGACGATGGCACGCGCGTTCCTTCTGCGGGCTTCTGACTGCAAGTGAAAGCTGGAGTAGCGTTGCCGTCAAAATGGTGAAAGAGGTATTTGGCTTCGGAGTCACCGAATACTGGATTTGAAATTCGGGTTGACGGATACCTCCAGTTAATATTTTTCCTCGTGCTGTTGCCGGGGCTGATAGCAATTGAAAAAAAAAAAGAACACAGGACTCGGAAGTAAAAGTTCAAAAGAAGATATCAGGCACGTAGAAAAAATCGTTTCGAAAAAAAAAAAAACTGACGTTTCGGCCGAGGCACCGCCCTTCGTCGAAGTGATGCACACATACGAGAGTAGCGTAACATCAGACAGCCAATGACGTAGTATAGCATTGTTACTGGCTCACAAAAGATTGTTCGAAGTGCGTGGAGAAACAATACGTGTGACAGGACAAGAAAACAATTCGATTAAACGTCTTCGTTTTAAAATTTTTTTGTGCCGGGTCACAGAAGAGACACACAAACGGAACAATGTGTCTCTTCTGTGTGCCTGCGCAAATATATCAAGATAACGTTACAACTAGGCCGGATCACAGTTTTGCGTAGATTTAACAACCACAAGTGTCATGCTGCCAGTATTTATAACCTTCTGATATCAACGCACGTGGTAATTCCGGGCCACTCATTTGATAAAAAATTCCGCACATCCCACGTACGTTGGCAATCGACGGAAGGAAGGTGAACGTGTTGTAATTTTTTTATCAAGCTGCACATTAGGAAATCAGACTAAATATATGTACAATTGTTGCACGTAGACATATGTTGAAGAGTTGCAAATGACCGGTTATTTGCACTTGCGCAACAATGTCAACAGGAATATGAGAATCAGCAACACCAGATTCGATAACCTGATACGAATCGCTGGTGCTTGCGAAGATCGTAGCCCTGGACATTGCTATATAAATCAACTTCAGCGCATGGCACTTGATTGATTTGTGGGGTTTAACGTCCCAAAACCACCTATGACTATGAGAGACGCCGAAGTGGAGGGCTCCGCATATTTCGACCACATGGGGTTCTTTTACGTGCACCCAAAGCGGATCACACGGGTCTACATTTCCGCCTCCATGGGAAATGCAGCCGCCACAGCCGGAATTTGATCCCCTGAGCTGCGGGTCAGCAGCCGAGTACCTTAGCCACTAGACCACCGCGGCGGGGCAGCACATGACACTTTACTAAATTTCAAGTTAACCCTAAGTGACGGCTGAATCACGGCAGTATACTATCGTGAGCAATATGAGATCGAACACGCGAGCGGGTGGTGAATAGCCTCGCGCCCTACATTGGCTGATTCGCAGCGGCCGTTCTCAGAAGCAAAGGGGAAAGGGCGGCGCGCTTATGGTAGTCTGTTGGCATTACCGCCTTGGTATCGTTGCTGTAAAACGGAGGCTTACAGCACGTTAGTGGCTGTCAGTTGTGATATGAACTCACATACCGCACACAGCCAGACCCAATGAACTAGTAGGCTACGTAGCTGCTGAGATATAGGCTGTGATAGGCTGCCGAGATGTCATGCCTCTATCATAAGTAGCTGGTGTTGGCTGCGCATATTGATACAGACTTACTTCACTTACTTTGTTTTTAGCGAATTTTAACACGAAAGCTTTTAATGCCGGGGTCTACCACGACTCGGCTGACGTACTTCCGCCACGGAAGTAACGTTGAAAATAATAATAATAATAATAATAATAATAATAATAATAATAATAATAATAATAATAATAATAATAATATTAATAATAATAATAATAATAATAATAATAATAATAATAATAATAATAATAATAATAATAATAATAATTTATTATAATATTATTATTAATATTATTATCATTATATTTGCATACACAAGGACACAGAGAAAAGAGGGAGAGAGCAAGATGGCAACTTCCACCTGGAGGGGCACAACGCTTGCTCACTGTTTCGGGAGAAGGGAAGAAACAGAGGAAACAAAAATTTGAGGGGAGAAAGAGGAAAGAAAATGAGGAAAGAAAAAAAAATGACGAAGACTTTGAAGAGTATGAGTAAAAAAACATTAAATAATAATAATAATAAAGAGCGTCTATAAACTGGTGGCCAGGTCCGCTTGGTTCATAAATTTCACGAAATTGCAACGAAAAAAAAAACAGACTGCAAGCATTTGTCACGCGGAAACAAACCATCAACCTCTCGATTCTTAGCGCGTGGTGCTAGCCACTACGCCACGGAGCGTACGTTGTCTGAAATACTCATTCCTGTATGGAGGAATCATCCACGTTTTTTCTTTATGTTATCATTGCTAGCCGAATGTTTTAGGCAATCATCTGCCATTTGTTCAGAACGTTAGCGAACAGAGAGTGCCAAAGACAGTGTTCGGGCGCCCCACATTTCCCGTGGAGTCGCACAGCACCATCCACACTTTACGTTATCTCAGTTTTAAGGGTAACCCAACCATAAGGTGCTTTATTACGTGTAATGTGACACAGCTTCGGGAAAATCGAACGCATTAAGTCACCACATTACGTCCGATGAAAATAATTGTGTTTCCAAACATGGGACGACATTCTAAACAGGCTAAGCGGGAACGTTGCCTCCACACAGAACGACGAATAATGGCTGAGTGGGTGCTTCCTATACCTCCCAAGAATTATTATTTTATGGCGTTGCGGATACCTTGCGAGTGTATTCGTTGTCCCGAGAGGGTTTACAGCGGGTATGATAGGGCCGCTATTTCCAGCTTTCACTGTGACTGCGCTATGTTTTCCGTGCAGGCCTGGAATCTCTCACGTTTTCGCAGCTGCGCTTCTCTGCTCTTTCATCGTCGTCGCGGTAGTGTTTCCTTGCTCACGCCAGCAAGAACGGTAGCATTTAGTGCATGAACTGAAACACGTTTCATGGCCAAAAAAATAAGTCCACTGGACACTAGAAGAAACATGGCGTCTGATTGATTTGTGGGGTTTACCGTCCCAAAACCAGCACATGATTATGAGAGACGCCGTAGTGGAGGGCTCCGGAAATTTCGACCACCTGGGGTTCTTTAACGTGCACCCAAATCTGAGCACACGGGCCTACAACATTTCCGCCTCCATCGGAAATGCAGCCGCCGCAGCCGGGATTTGAACCCGCGACCTGCGGGTCAGCAGCCGAGTACCTTAGCCACTAGACCACCGCGGCGGGGCAAACATGGCGTCTGTATAGTGGGTATTAGCATAGGCGTGCACCTGAGGGGGGGGGGGGGGGGCGCTCCCTTCTGATCGCCTAAGAAGTGCGCGCAGTCTGCCTCATACATTGGCTTCAAGAGACACTAAAGGCAACTATTAAGTCAACGTTGATTGTTAACATGGTGGTCCAGAAACCTCTTAAAGTTAATTTTGTGCCGAGGAAGGGCCTATTTTGAAATAAAGTCACGTTTTAGTGATCCACACCGGGTTAGCGCACTTCAAATTACTCGCCTCAAGAAATGGACCGACCGGTCCGTCTCACGTCATTGTTGCCGTGCACAACGTTGCCCGGGTTTATTGCGCTAGTAGCAGCTGACCTAAAGCAGTGGGAGTCACAGCAGCAAAAACAGCCACTGATCGATTTCTCTCCATTGGCTCCGAGATTGCAGACGCTTTTGTTTCAACTGCGCCCTGCTAGACGACACCACCTAACCACGCGAAAACTGATTTTTTGAACCCCTCACGCAATTCGCCATAGTAACGTCTGGCGTTTCTTTTTTCCACGAATCAAGCAGAAATGAACAAGCAGCATTTTATTGCGTCTCTTTATGCCCGGAAAGTTCCTTATTTAGTGCAGTTAGATCGATTATTAGATAATAATTGTTGGCGGTCTGTCTGATGCCTTCGGGATCATTTTAAAAATGCCCTACTGTGGCGCTTCTGTTCTTGTGAATTTACCTCAATTTCTCGGTAAGTAGGGCACTGTTGATAATATTATCGTTTTAGGTGTTGTCATACATTGAGCTTTCACTCTGACGTAAATTGTTATTTGGCTTTACTGTCCCTTTAATAAGAAAGGGGGTGCTGTGACGAGCCGTTGACCCCCCCTCCCCCTGAAGCGCAACCCTGAGTACGCCTATGTAATAATGGTGAGGAGAATTAAAGACATCCAAAGATCTCTCGGGAAACCGCTAAGACGAGGCCCTCGCTTGGAGTCGTCAGAAACTTCACGCCAGAATCCGATGAAGCATTTGGCTAGTTGAGTTTCACTTCGTGCTTCTCGAACCAGGCTTTCGCGTTGCATAATTCTTCGGTCTATCCCGACCCACTATAGGCCCTGGCCAAGTGTCTGCCGTCGCGCAATTTTTCCGCGTTACTCCACAGGCATGAATGCCCTCAAGTAAATAAAGTAAAACGAAATAACTTTTATTTAAGATTTTTTTTAGTCATGTGAGCGCCGCAAAGACGAAGTGAACACGCCTGTTGCGTTCTTCGATTCGTGCTAGAAAGATATATGTTGTATACCGTTACGTGTTCCCGCCGTAATTCCATCCAAGGCCACCTATGCAATTGGCATGCAAGATGCCCTTTTAAAAAATTTTTTGTACTGTACGGGTTTTAGATTTTACATCGAAATATGACAGAGAGCCTCTGTCGTCTTTGCGGAAAAACTACGCCAAGACGGAAAAGTTTGCAACACCTGAAGTTACATTCAAATGGTTAATAAAAACTCGTTAATTAACCTTATACCAGCTGCTTATATTGCAGGGTTGTGGGACGTGACAATTTATGGCATACCCACTGTTTAAAAAAGCGCTATTGATCTGAGATAGTAACAATCTAAATTCAAGGCCCCCCGTCATGGCGATACCAAATTTTGATTCGCGTTGATTTTCGGATATTATTACTTTTAATTAGGCAAGTGCTTAGCAGTTCTTGTAGAAAAAAAGGCTTGTGAAAGGTTGTAGCGTCTTGCAATTTATCCGTGGAAAGGAACGGTACTCTTCATAGTAATTGAAAAGTCACAGTTTCGCCGCAGGGACGAAACCACGAATGCGATAGCAGCAACTTGGAATGTAACGCTAAGAACGGCTAGCAGATCTAAACGTGCAGCGCGCTGCTCTCGCACGAATGACACACGAAAACAACTCACACAGGACAAGAGCTAATTAACAACGTTTACAGCTAGACGCTTAACGCGCTATTCAAACAAAAACGGCACACAAAACGTCATCACAGATACAGATATGAGTGCAAACTAACGTGTGTCCCAGTTGTTATTTCGTTGTGATTGAAAAGTGCGCTCTATTCGCGAACGGGGCCTGTCCATCAAGGGAAGTGACATTTGTGGCCCACGCAACTAACGCGATTGTTCCGTTGAAAGGCTAAAGAACACGATTCTCCCCACCTATCTCCCCTCCTTTCCTTCTTTCCCGTCTCAATCCGCGAGGCAAAGTACGCGCGGGAGATAAACGCATATATGCATGTGACGACCTTTGTGGCGAGCGCGGGTGGCTTACCGTGCATGACGGTGGCGGAAAAAAAACCAGCCGAGACTGTCCATATAATTGCTACAGCAATAAACGTTAACCAAAAACGATGCTAGCGTTTATTTCAGGTCTGTCAGGTAAACTCTGGCTCGCTACTACGTACTCATGAGTTGATAAGTTCTATCAGCTGTTGGACAGCACCTATTGTACAAATGTCACATATTGTTTATTAACTACCGAGTTTTGTTCTTGAGGTAACAGCGTGACAGACGGGGACAACAGAGGCACAAACACAGCAGACGAGTTACATTTGACGGCTTCTGACTGTGCGGCACATGATGGTGTCATTTTAAAGACGATAGTCTTTCTTGGGGACCTTCGACGCAAAAAACTTTGGTGTGTCTGTCGGTCTGTCTGTAGATTTGTGTGTTTGTTCACTATTAATGGCATCCGGTGCTTGAAATGCCCGACCCCAACCTCAGCCCCCACCAATGTTGCTCAAGGTTCAGCATTCATGCTTGTGCAATTGTCAATAAAAACCAATTATTGCGCATGCCTGGGGCACCATAACAGCACGTATAAATTCTGCATGTGCGTCTTTTACTAGAAAATGCCTACATAAGTAATTTTAAGGACTGCACCGCTTATCACGCTGCGCTGACCATGCAACCCTTGCACAGAAATGCGAGTGTTTCCAACGCTTTGCTAAGACGGCACGGTGGCGGCACCTACACGTCACCTTGCGTTCTACACCTATCACTTCTGAGACGGGCGCGCAAACCCGTCTCAGAGCCACGCACGTTGTTTTCGAAAAAAAAAACAGCCAGAAGCGCTCATGTCTCACGTGTGGCGTGACTTGATGCGTTCGTTTGCCTCCGTTGTGCGTTCGAGGCACTCTAACGAAGCGCCTCCGGAAAACCACTCACCGATTTTCTCACGCAGAACATCAAATAAATGTCTCGTTCACTCTTTCCACACGCAAAACTATCGCCTTTCGACGACATTTGCAGATAAACATGCTTGACACAAGGCCATTTTTATTCTCAGTGTAACATTAAACGCGATATTCGATATTCAAGCATTCACGCTTTCCGAAAATAAAGCATCGGTGAACTGAAGAAATGTACAATAATCAGGCTTTTCCGGGTTCGAACTGCACATGAAGTGGAGATTGTCGAAATCAATATTGGTGGCCCTTAGCCTCTGAAATTGCTAACCACACTCTTGTAGGCAACCGTGGAGGCTTGCATGACACTTTCCCTTTTTAACGGGAACGTCGCATTTCGGCTAATCAAAATTATGCACATGCGCAGACTACACACGCGAAAGGCCCATTTCACGGCATGCTTGCCCTAGCAAAATACATGTGCAAATATGCGAGAACTCTTTTAATAGCCAATTCACGGAGAAAGTAGCTGTGTATGTTTTGTAGACATTGTACAGTATACTTACCAAAAACGATGCTAGCGTTTATTTCAGGTCTGTCAGGTAAACTCTGGTTCGCTACTACGTACTCATGAGTTGATAAGTTCTATCAGCTGTTGAACAGCACCTATTGTACAAATGTCACATATTTATGCTTTTTTTAATACTCATCTCTTTACAAGTTTTTGAAGCTGTTACTTACCTTTTTCTTTCACATAAATTTGATAATGGTATGTGGAGCTTAATGTCTCAAAACCACCACATACGATTAAAAGAGACGCCGTAGTGGAGGAATTCGAAATACCGCTTGGGGGCCTTTATCGTGCACCCAAATCGGAGCACAAGGGATCCAGCCAACGACGCTGTGATTGGATCCCATGACCTGCGGGTCAGCAGCCGAGTACCTTAGCCATTAGACCACCGCAGCGGGGCATTCCGCATACAATTCATACACGATAGTTCTTCTTTGTAACGGTAATATTTGTGAGTTACAGAGTCGCGAACTTTTGAGAATGACAAGTATTGAAATTTGTCCCTGCGAGTTGAACATGTCCGCCTCCTAAATTAGGCACTTGAAAAAGAATGTTTGTTCAAAGTATAAAAAACCAAAGGCATAAAATATCCATTTTAGAATCCATGTAGATGCTTCATGGAATCATCCATTTAAGATAGCAACGGTCTTCCTGTAGCTACTTTAACCGTGGTTCAGTATAGTATCATGTGACCACGTTATTATTGCGCTCTAGTCGAAACAGAGGGCGCCAGTAATAGAAAGTAATGATAAAAGAAAACACTTTGTGTTTGTTTGCGCTGCAAAAAAAAACATTCGACTTCCACGTGCCACTTCCTTTTTTCTAGGGCGTTTTTTTTTTCGCCCTATATGGGTACGCCTATGCTCCACGATGTGCGAAACTCCGTTGTGGCACACTCTCGATCGGCAGTGCACCTGCAGACCTGAACAAGTTCCCGGCTGTCTCCTGGATGAGTCAGAATTCCGCGAAAAGCCGCTTACAGGATTGGCCTCCAAGTCGACTTTGCAGGACTTGTCCGATTCGATGTGGTGGTCGTTCAGCACACCATGCTCAGGGAGTGCACTTCTTTTTACGGTGACTTGCAGCTACCGTTTTAATGTCACCGCAGGCTCTCGAAGAATCTGGTTGCGTTCCCCACGAACAAAGCACCACAGTCAGCACGTGTCACGGAGTGAACTTTCTCGTGTGCTTTCCCTCCGGGCAGCATGTCTTTTGTGCACGCAAATGCGCAGGTGCTAGCAATCCACCTGCTTCGATCCAGTTTCATGAAAGAGTGTCCGTATAATTTTTTTTTACTGTGCATTCCAGATGTTTTTTCAACCTTTGCATGGCGATGGTCCAACCCTCCCCAGAAGGAGTCTGTGCTTAAAAAAAAAATTGAGCTTCCGATCTCAAAAAAAAAAAAAAAAGAACCAATTTCACCGGAGGATTCTTTTTTCATCCCTCGCAGACCCAACAGCTGTCCGAAGCAGCGTTAAATAATTCGTCGGGGTGGGTTTTAGGAAAATTGCATACAGGAGGAAAAAGTATGAGATAACACGACACGACTCGAAAAATGGTAACGTAAGTATACGTTACCCGTTACCGTCCGAAATTTTAACGAGTACGGTACTAAGACCCCAAAACACGTAACGCGTTATAGTGGTACTTGTGACCCTTTACCGCGAACACTGCATCTTGCTGACCACGTGATCAGCGTTACATTTTGTGGACTTCCCAACAAGGCCAACTAAGCACGCGCAGTGACATCAAGCCGCACTGTTCTTAAAGGACCCCTGGCAGCGAAAGTTTTGTTTGCGAGTTTTTTTTTCCCCTAATTTCTAGCTTTGCGACTGTTAATGCCAAATTTATATCGTGAATGCTCTAACGAATTGTATAATTATTGTTAGTTGCGGTAATTGAAAATGATATTGCGTCACTTCAAAACGTCCGCCTAAAAACCGCAACAAATCAGGGTTCCACCGCGAAGCAGCGCCCGAGACTGAGTGCGCTGAAGCTTTGGTGTCGCTGAAACGCGCTGTTTTCGAATAAGGAGATCAGGATGCGGTGAACAATAAAACGATGTGGGTGCTCTGAGCGTGTCGCCCAAAGAAAAAAAGAAAAACATTCCTGGATTAAGCCGACTAAACCACCTTGGGAGCAGCCGGACAACAGAGCGAGAGGGGTGACGAACAATAGTCCTCGCTGGGTGCCAGTTGGGGTATCATGCGTGCCCCGCAAATGTTGACCTCGGAAACGGCACAAGGGAAGTCCCGGTTTACGTTGAACCACAGATTATGTGCATTGCACCTGAATACTTGAAAGAGCACGCACGCCTATTTTAAAAACAAATTAAAATGTCTTCTGCGCTGCGCTCGCCACTAATGATCGATCAGAGGTGGCCCCGCATGCAGGGCTACCAAACAACACAGGTCTCTCGAGTGTCGAAATTTGGCCTACAAAATATTGTTTCGGCAATGTGGGTTATTTTAATAGAAATATTACATTATATCACTGGATGAACTTCATCTCTTTGAGAGTTTTGCGCGTAGCTTGCGAACAAAGTATCTGTACAATCGACAGCAGAGTTGGTTTATTGAACGTCAAGAGGTGGTAGAAATAAATCTTTTTATCAATGCACCGTATGGGTCCCATGATCAGCAGTGAAAATTCCCTGATCTAATGATGAACTAAAATCTACTGGAAGCTATATCGTTACGCGAATCGTTAGATAAGAGGCACAACCTTTCGGAATCCACTTGTGCAACCCTTGCAACTTGAAACTTAATCTTAACTGAAACAATTAACTGAAAACAACTAACTGAAACGGTGAAATTGAAAGAAAAATACAAGTATTATCTTAACCATTATTATACATACGAATCGAATAATAGAGTGTAACGATACTAGAAATACAAGAGTGGCACTAAAGTCAGATTGTGCACGTATACCCAAGAGATAAGAAAAAAAATTGGAGAAAAAAATACGTATGCGTAATTTTACTCAGGTGGAAGATATGGCACTTCAGTGAAACTTAGAGAGAAAGCAAGGCATTTGGTTGCCGTATTTAGTGCTTGTGCGTGGGATAAACTACGTGTGATTAAAAAGGATGTTGTGAAATACCTTGTGGTGGTTCAGGACGGCAATGGTCCCTAAAAGTATGTCGCCTTTTTATCCTGTGTGGTAGGATTTCACAAGCATTGGGCAGTAGTATTTTGGTAGTTAGTATGTTCATGCCGCAGAATATGGGACTGCTGTGACTGCGATAAAAAAAAAAGAACATTTACGAAGACACGACTGGCCTTTTTCTGTATGACGTGTAATTTGCGAATATTAATGAACGTTGTCGTACTCCAAAAGAGATGACAGTAGTTAGCGCTAGATAAATAGGTGAGAATTTTCACTTCCTTGATATTGATAATTGTGACTTAACATCCAAAAACTACCATATGATTATGAGAGACGCCGTAGTGAAGGGCTCCGGGAATTTCGACCAACTGGGTTTTTTTTAACGAGCACCGAAATCTGATGTTTGCACTACCTTAGGTTGCGAGAAACGCACCCGCGACAATGTTCCCAACATTCTTTATATAGCACCAGATAGCTTATCAGTATGGGCGTTTTAAGACGTGTGTTCATTGGCAATTATTCTCGGACACTTAATACGGTGTAATATTTTAAGTTCTTAACTGCCAAGTTTTAACGGGACTTGATAAAGGGTTTGTTTATTTTTCGGCATGAAATATTTATCTGTTGTTTCTAATGTATTATTATTTTAACAGTTGATGCTTGCATACGTGGCCAACCTTGCCAGTACCTCATTTGCGTCATTTACCTTTTGTGATTCGCAGCTAAAAGAAGCAAGGTTGTATCATCTGCGCATATTTCGATATGTGGGGTTTAACGTCCCAAAACCACCATATGAATATGAGAGACGCCGTAGTGGAGGGCCACCTACACTACGGCGACCACCTGGAGTTCGACCACCTGGGGTTCTTTAACGTGCACCCAAATCTGAGCGCACGGGCCTACAACATTTCCGCCTCAATCGGAAATGCAGCCGCCTCAGCCGGAATCGATCCCGCGACCTGCAGGTCAGCAGCCGAGTACCTTAGCCACTAGACCACGGCGGCGGGGCCTTCTGCGTATGTTTATTTATTTATTTATTTATTTATTTATTTATTTATTTATTTATTTATTTATTTATTTATTTATTTATTTATTTATTTATTCAGTCATTAGTGCAACCTACATCGCCCAAATGGGCATTATTGCAGGGGGTGAGAAAGAAATACATTACAGAATATAATACATTTTTCGAACGTCTCAATGTTAAAATAGTATTTAGGTATAAAAAAAAGCAAAGGCCCTATGGTAGTTTGTTGTAAGCCCCCTGAAATTTTAGCATGTTGGAGGTACATTTGCCGTTGACTGACTCATGCTGCCGATATATTAGGTATGATTCAATAGGTGGTACAATTAAGCAGAATTGTGCTGTTCCTTTCCTTGAGATAGAAAATAATATTGAATAATTTCGCTAAAGTATTGTTACAAATAGCGTCACCGCCAATCACATGCTCAGTAGGCCTGAAGTATTACCGTTACGGCCAAGAAATTTGTTTAGCATTGACCGAGCTAAATCTTGTTACTCCTTACATCTCTTTTAATGAAGTTGTTCAAGTATATTTCTCAATTCGTATAAGCCAATAGACTAGTTTATTTCGCTAGGTTTTGAAACGTATAAGCGTTTCGTCGTTCTTGTTTTTCAGAAAGTTTTAGAACAATTTACTTTTACGTTTTATTTCCCTAGAACAAGCTGTAGTCAGCCACGGTTTTTTTTTGGGGGGGGGAGGGGGGGTTGCTCGCATGCTTCAGCAGTTGGTATAGAAAGCATTTCCTGTGAACCCTAATCAGCTAGTCATGGAAAATATTATAGGTGACTTCTGATTTATCCACGCTTGAACGATCGGTTAACGATATCTCTCTGCGAAATGTAGCCAATGCATATAAATGAATACCTTGCGTAACTATTGGCCCTCTGAGCTAAGAGAGTTAACAATTTACGGCTTCCTTAATCAAAATAAAAATAGAAAGAAGGCCACTCATGGGCGCGCTTAGTACGCTGAAATAACATTTTGTAGCAGTTATGTTATTGATGAACATCCTTGCTAATGTCGCACAGTTTTTGTCAACGTCGGTTGGGATAATGATAGCAGTAGAAAACCGATTTGATTGAATAACTTGACAGAGTTCAAACGGACTTTCTAATGGTCTCACACGATCGATACTGAATTCACCTGCAAGAGGTAGCATTCTACCAGTGTTTCCGGTCCAACATAAGTATGTATCAAAGAATGCTAAAAAGTTTGAATTGATACCACTAGGAGGGCAGTAACACAACAGAAACAAAACCATTTCTTTAGAAACTGAATATTTCATATTTATAAGGGACAAG
Organism: Rhipicephalus microplus; assembly: GCF_043290135.1. NCBI lineage: Eukaryota > Metazoa > Arthropoda > Arachnida > Ixodida > Ixodidae > Rhipicephalus > Rhipicephalus microplus. The sequence goes on along the minus strand of NC_134706.1, from coordinate 5,987,738 downwards.
CGAAAACTCTTCAACCAGCCGGAATTCTGCTGAATTTTCAGCCATCATTGAAACACCACCTTCAGAAAGAAGGTAGCAAAGCCGGGTGATCTCATAACCCTATATTCGTTCTCGTAGCATGTTTCCGTTATCATATATAAGAACAAGAGGCTGAGCACTCGAATTAAGCGCGGTTATTTGGCCTTTCTTATTTCGTGATTCTGTGTTAAAACTAAGAAAGGAAACGCAGTTCTTTTTTGTGGAAAGCAATGCACCTAGTTTTTTGATTCCACATAATCTTTGTCTGCCATTTTTCTTTTTTTAGTTAGCATCACTTTGGTAATCAATGGTGACTATTCTACTATTACTGAGAATTCCTGCATGCTGGCGATGACGTGAACTCGACTGTTTTCAGTTTTTTTTTTTTTTTGCACCCAGAGGTGACTGCGTTTCACCCCCAGATTGATTGATTGATTTGTGGGGTTTAACGTCCCAAAACCACCATATGATTATGAGAGACGCCGTAGTGGAGGGCTCCGGAAATTTCGACCACCTGGGGATCTTTAACGTGCACCCAAATCTGAGTACACGGGCCTACAACATTTCCGCCTCCATCGGAAATGCAGCCGCCGCAGCCGGGATTTGAACCCACGACCTGCGGGTCAGCAGCCGAGTCCCTTAGCCACTAGACCACCGCGGCGGGGCGGTTTCACCCCCAGAAACTTCCCTTGCTTTCCTCTTTTTAGTGGGAGCATTTGCGCAAGCAATCTTTTGTTTGCAGCAAAGTCGATTGATGTCTTTTATATATACTAATGAAGCTGGTGAGTCCCGTAAGTTCACCTGGAAAAGACGTCCCTCCCGACTGTCCACAAATGAAGCATACAGCAAATAGTTCTGCAGTTACATATAATGTAATGTGGCAGAGCCGAAAATATTTTCTCTTTTAGTATACGGGTTTATGGAAAGCTGGTGCCGAAGCTTGTTTCCAATATGAACCATCAGTGTGAACGCTAATAAGATCAGCATATCTTGTTTAAAAGTGGGCTGCAATTACTTTGTTGCAGTGATGAGCCTGGACACTTTCAAATAAATTCTGAAACCAAAGTGCTAATTTTTTGCATGGCGAGTGGCCATGAAGAATGAATTCATTGCGCCTATATCGGTCAGTTTTTCAGTGGTAAATTTTTGCACCTCACTATATCTGCATGATTGTGTGCTGCAGTTTTAATCTCGGCAGGTCAGCAAAGGGGATGATTTTTGTGTTGTGTTCCAAATAAAAATATCGCCGGCACGTCTTTATATATGAGAGCTCAAAAAGTCGTTCAACGAGACTCTGAAATGACCAAAGTGCGCGATGTACGCCAGCACATTTACGAAAGCGTCTTACCATCCTTCAGAGAATTGAATAATTAAATTTAAGATATCCTCCACAGCGCTGCATAAGCGTATCCTGCTCTGTCTTTAATGGCTACATGTTGAATACGTACTCAAAAAAATTCTTGTTGTTGATGAGTGAGATTAGTTTAGGAGCAATAAATAATTGTTCTTGTCTATTTCACAATTCAATAGTGTTATGAAGAACAATATTTCGCAAATGATGCAAGAGAACCGAACAAGCCACAGCCATACATACGCACTACCTTCTAGATAGCACATTTGTATATATAAGTATAACCTTGTTTAAAAAGCAAACCAGAAAGTTGTTAATCGGCAATAATAGCTTATTGTTGTAACTGTGGTATGAAAACGACCAAGCCACATATGATACTCACCTGGGTTTATTGCGCTTATTGTTGGTCAGTATATCTGAATATTGAAAAAAAATGCTTTGTCTGAACTAGCTGTTTTGAATTAAGTCACCATCAAAGAAACCATAGCGAATTTTCTCCACACAACAATACGCTTCTTTAAGCGAAAAAAAAAACGTACGAGAACAAAGTGTGTGCAATGACGTCGTAATGACATTCCGCTCAAATCGCACCAACCCTATCAACTTTCACAGCATCAAAAATCTGTATTTCAATGAGGTATACGTAGATCCTAATCAGCGAAAATGTAATTCGTTGTGTTCTGAGGAATACAGTGACTTATATTTCTAAGTTTCAATTATATTCGCAAAGCCAATGTCATGAAAATATGAAAAATTCTGTCTAAGACCTGTGTAGTCCCGGGCGCTGATTCCAGCGTAGTATTTAAACATAAAACTTTCACCTTGATTTTCTCCTCTGTAATATTCCTACAATGTTGACAACTACGACCTTCGAGCTTTTAGAGAACAGTTTGTCAATCAAAACGATTTATTGTTTGGCCTTAGTGTTCCGATAGCCTCCTAAACGACCACCCATAACTTGTTTTTCTTGCTTTAGTGCGACCACGTGTCTCGAAACTAGTTCTCGGAAACCCCACAAAGCGAGCGAATGCGACTCGGCCTAGCGACACCTCTGAAGATATTATAGGATTAGGTTCGAGTATGCATAATTAGGTTCGGCATGCTACCAATAACTTTCCACACACCGGTTCTTCTATTTAAAAAGAACCGGTCCACTGCCCGATGATTTCTGAGAAGGGAACTTGGCATCTTCAACGCACTAAACGGAGGAGATCAAGAAGCCGTGTTCACCGCGTTCTGGAATGTGCGTGGGGAGGGAAAAAAATAAAGAAAACAACAGAAGAGGGACGCATTATCCTCAAGTTCCTTATTTCTGTAGATGAGGGTGTTAGGCATATCAGCACGTGCATATTTCACTCGGTTTGTTCTGTCGTGGCGAGAAAAACAGGAAAGAAAAAAGACGCCAGACTAGGCTGTGTGCCCGAGTACAAAGAATACTGACTCAGAACAGCATTTTGTTTTTTGGGGGGGAAGGGAGAGGGGGGTCCTTCATGTTTTGGGCAGCCCAGTGAAGACAATGACGGGGCCCAGGTGGTGTCTAGAGGAAGTCAGTGTACAAGTTTGTGCTTGAAAAAAAAGTAATAAAAACCAGTCGATGGACGTTGTTTTCAAGAAAGTGAACCTGGGACCTCGTTCTTTGGAGGAAGTTATTTTGCCCCTTGACTGACCAATGAGGAGGTGCATGAGCTCCGGATTGCTCCAGAGGGTGAGGGATAAAATAACGTCTCGGTGTCGTATCTAAGCATTCTTGTCCATCGAGTGAACGAAGCAGCTGCTCGTCTTTCACTCCTCTGCAACCCTTGACGCCTTGGACATGGAATATCCGTGCGTCGTCGACATAGATTCACCGTCAACGAGATCGGCTGAGCTTGGTGGACGCGACGATGTCCTTGAGCATGCTAGGTAAGTTGGGCCTTTCATTACGCTACTAGAGATATTTAATCGAACTGATCAAGCTCAACTTCATGGATACTGATGAAATAGCGAAGCCGGTGGTCTTCGCTTTTTCAGGTTATCACACTTCAATGCTTCGAAAAACTTTCAGATGGGTAGTATCGCAACTTGACTTTCAAATTGGTAGTATCGCAACACAGTTTGTTAAAGTGGTCATATAAATAAGTGCATTGAAGCCAACGTGGCTGTCACCTTCGGGTTTTACCTGTTTTGGACGCCGCGTTAACTCAAAGTATTATTCAGTGTCGTCGCGTCTACAGTATGTATCGTTTATTTTTGTTCTACCTTTAGTTATTTATTTCAGTGGCAATGACAGCATTGATGAGAGTAAGCTTTTTTCATAACCATAGTTATGTTTCATTGTCTTGCATTACTCTCATACACACTGTAGGATAGGTATACTATTCTCAAATCTCTGCAAAGGTGTTGATAAAGTCATTCCAAGGAAACTCGCTTCCCATCTTCGACCAACTTTATTCAAGAAATACATTATGCTTTAAAATTAACAAATGCAATGTATTGTTCAATAGAAGGGGTAACATTCCGGTCCCAACTCGTGTACCATGAGGCAGTTCGTTAGGCCCTTCGCTTTATAATGTATACTGATGATACTGTTAGTGTTCGTAATGCCGCTGCGTAACCGAAGTAGTTTGCCTATGAACATGCATGCTTTGTTAAAAAAAAACTAGAAATTGTACTAATTCCTAAAGCACAAGAAGCCAAATTTGGGCTAGCTGGTGGTTTATGCTAGAATAAAACAGCAGCGCAAAATTATAGACAAAGCAGGGAGAATAGAAGACAACGTCTTTGTCTTTATGTTTATGCTAATTTTTATCCAAGCTGACACCTAAAGGACCATTAACACAAGTCTGGACAATAAACAAAAATTCAGTACATAAGTTGCGAACGCAAAAAAAAAGACACGAGAAAATTTATGAGTAGTCTTTTTTTTTAAATCAGGCTCTTATCCTGTATCGTATTCGTATGTCGTATAGCTGTTCTACTTCTCTATTGTCGGGACGGCTGGTTGGGGTGTACATCTGTGCTAATTTCATTTTGCATCTCCTGTTCGCTTCGATCAAGAATTTATTTACCTTTTTGTTGATGCTAAGAAAGTCTGTGAATCAAAAAGAAATCCAGACCAACACATTATCCTGTTGGGAAGGCAGATATCGCATATGTGTTTTTACACTGCATGCTTCCACGAATATTTTTCCATTCTGCAAAATAATACTCTAGTTAACGTTTTCAAACTTACTCATTCACAATCAATCTACGTCTTCGCTTCGATTAGTGAGCGCGCGTTTTTTTTTTTTTTGCTTGATGGGGATGGGTGGATGAATTGATATGGCTGTACCCTTTAGATCGGGCGGCGGATAACGCCACATACTCATAATGCTTAGGAACCAAAGAATAGCTTTATTTTTTTCTTTAAATATTAAAGTTAGGGACTGGTACTTCGCGGTAAAGGATTGAGCTTTCACTCGTGCCTTGATTACAGCCACCAATCAGCTAACCTCCTAGTTATTTCTACCCGCTTAAAGCCTTTTTTTGCCCTCCCTGTTCCTAAACTCCAGTGCTTTAAAAAACTCTGCGCCATCATTCTGAACTGCAGACTGAAGCCCTTTACAGAACATTATCAAGTGTTCGGCTGTTTCCTCTTCTCGCCACATGCACTGCATACCGTGTCTACCTCTTCGTATTTGGGCTAATATCTCTTGGTTCGCAATACTCCCGTCCTGTCCTCAAACAGTAGAGAACTACCCCTAGTAATATTATATATTCTTTCCTTGGCACTTTCCTGCTTAAAAGTTCGATAAACCTCTAGTGTGGACTTCTTAATCATGTCAATTTTCCACATGTCTGTCTCCGTTTCCTTCACTTTCTTCTTAACCGATAGTTCCTTTTGGTTTGGCTGCCTGCTGTATTTTACCCGTCAGTGTTCTGGTTCCCTTCCTGCATTTTGTATCGACATTCTTCATGTACAAGTTTAGTTGAAACCCTTCCTAGCCCAACGCTCTTCCCCATTTCTCTTAATAGCTTCTCAAATTTTATCCTGCTGCTGGCTTCCCAGCTCTCGAATGATGTTCATCCCATATCACCTTGTATTCCCTGATTTGATGTATTCCTGTGAGCTCCTAAAGCAAGCCTACCTATTCCACGTTGCTTAATTTGTAATTTTGCTTGAACATCTGTTTTCATGGAGAAGACCACATTTCTTAACGTCAGACAAGGAGCCATGACTTCTTTTCAAACCATTCTCACAATATGTTACCTATTGTAATTTCGCACTGCCCTATTTTTCATCACCGCTCATTCCTGTTATCTTTAGTCGCTACGTATCTTTCGTGTTTCCTTAGGTACTCGGACCCATTGCTTATCCATACGCTTAGATATATGGATTTGTCCGTTATCTTTACCGTGACCTCCTGCATTCTAAGCTCACTACCTTCATTATCATGAAAAATGATCATTGCTGATTTTTCTTTAATGAATCTCAAACCTAACCTATCTCCCTCATTAGCGCAGATGTCTATCAATCTCTTCAAAGCTTCCTTTTTGTCGGCCATTAGCACTATGTCATTTGCGTACATATGCTGGTAGTGCCTCTTCAATTACCTTTCCTTGTTTCACAGAAAGGCGGAAGCCAAGACCACTCCGCTCTAATTTATCCTCTAATCCTTGTAGGTACATTATGGATAACACGGGTGACAGTGGACACCCCTGCCTGAGCCCTTGTTTTATCTTTGTGGGCTTGGACACCTGTTTCTGCGATCCTATAACTACCTTGCTATTTTTATAGATATCCTTTAAAAAATTAGTGACTCAATCTTGCAGACCTAGTCTGTCCCGTATTCCGCACAAGCCCTGTTGAACCACGCTGCTCCCTTGATAACCAGAAATGTTAGTCATGGGGGCTTGTGTTCCTTTCTTGCTATTTCGATGCACTGCGTCAGTGAAAACAGATTGTCTTTCAACTTCCTTTGTTTTCAAAACCCATTCTGCAGTTCCCCCAGCATCCACTCATCCTCTATCGATGCCTGCAGTCTTTCCTTTATAATGTCACTGTTGTAGGATGGTAGTTGTTTAAGTCGGCTTTGTCCCCGTTTCCCTTATAGATTATGCTTATCCCACTAAGTTTCCATCCATCATGACTTCATCATCAATTATTGTTTAGCTCACTGCCTCTCTGAAAGTCTGTTTAGACTTGGAACCCAACGCCTTTATCAGCATAATTGGGATGCCATCAGGGCCTGTTGAAGTACAACTAGGAACCCTCTTCTCAACCCTTTCCAACTGTCGCTGTTTTGAGAAACAGCGCTTGTGAGAGGGAGTTGTGAGAAAAAGCACGTGGTGGTGGGAGCCAATCATCAGGATCTGACTGGGGCTTAGCTCTCTTCATGGAAATGCGTTGGAGATGCAAAACGCGCACGACTGACTGCCCCAGCTGCAAAATACTGGGCCCTAACGCTGTGTTTCGAATATTAACGAGAGAGCGTATCACGCAGTTACACTTCTACTAAACAAAAATTTCACAATTTCAGAGGTAAAAACCGTACATCCACCTTGTTCTTCATGTGATTGACAATGGCGTAACAAGGGTAGTGCAACCCTCTCAGTAATTTTCAACTTTGCAACACGTGCGAACACTCATAAAGATTGCTTGAACGGTCGTAAAGGATACTTGGCTGACTGCAGTAACAGCGAATACGAAGTCGTAATTTCTGCGCTTTTGTGGGCGCCATCATTTCACCGTTCACCAGAGGCGTAGCCGAGCAGTGGCACACCGGGAAGTGCACCCCCCCCCCTCCGAAATTTTTTTCGTCATGGCATAGAATGCGAAAAATGACCATTTTATAAGGGGTCCCCTCCCGAAATCAAGGTGGTGCCACCCCACTACCGGCCCCTAAAAATATATTTCTGGCTACGCGCCTACCGTTGACCGCATGTTCCCACGACCAAAAGATAAATCGTTCATCACAATGCGCTTCAAAAACGACCCAGTTTATCTAATAAGGCTTGTCAGCACGCAGGATCAAGCGGTTTCACTGAACCTGGCGTCTTTCACTGCACTTCTCTCTGGCTGAAACATACCATGCAGTGAATCCTGGAGCAAAGCAGTGTCAGTCGGTTTTTTATCACCAAACCAGGAACGATAACGGCCGTTTTGCAAAAACAGGCTGCTCGTCATTGTGTGCCATATCATAATCATCGATTATTTTTGCGAATAGATAATTATTGCTCCTACAGTTCACCTGAAACATTTACAGCCTCCATCACTATTGCTTGCTACCTAGCTTATTAATTTCATTTTACTCTTCTGTATGAAATTGTTTTTTTTCACATGGGGAACGTTTTTTTTTTTTTTACTTGCGTGACGCATGTATTCCTTATCTCTTGTCTGTGGCTGTGATGTGCTCTGTGGTTGCAATATATTCACTAATATTGCGTCCCTCATGAAAAATGAGTTATATGCCACTCTAGCTGGCATATAACTAGCTAACTTGATGAACGACGCCAACATTTTTGTGGAGCTAAGTTTTGAAAAAAAAAAACACGTGCGATCCAACCTTCAAGCTACCTTCGACGAAAAAGAAAGGGTGTTTTCTAATCGAGCTGTCGCACCACGATGAAATAAACTTTTTTTTTCCCCCAAGAGCGCAGGGCCTTGAATTTTAACTACAGTGAAACTATCGACCAATCTAGGGTAATGGACTGCTTGCGCTCCGAGAACGCTAATGTCATTATTTCACAGTCATATAGTATTACTATAAAACATAGACGCTCTAATAATGCAAAAGACTACTTATTCGGCACGATTTTCTGTGATTTATTGCCAACTCAAAGCGTTTTCAGAGATTACAGGCAAGAGGCTTAAGGGTGTGCATGGGACTACCATAGGCAACATCAATTTCTCACGTAATCGCCGACATTCTCCTTAAAACGAACGGTCGGGGCCTGTCGTCATGTGTTCCGTATTTTGACTCAGCACGAGATACATCCATTCAATCTCGAACAAATATATGTAAGCTACACAATATGGTTCAGGAACTTAACGAATTAAAAACGATGAATGAGATGAACAGAGTTGGTAATTATTTCTCTCCTTGGATGCTGTCCCGACTAAAAATACTGTTGTCGGTTGAGGGAATAATATCTAAAAGTGACATGTTCACGGCAGTTGAGCTGCAACTGGCACTCTTTCAGATTTATAACCTGAATCCGCAGTATATTCACGTGTATAATGCCACGTTCCATTTCCCAAGTTTTTGTTATCGTCCCAAAACACCACACGGTTCTCGTTATACAAATGTCTCCTCTTCAGCTTTCGTCATTCCATACTTGGCAATAGAGCAGCCATTTAAATTATATCGAGTGCCGTCTTCTATTTTTCGGAACTGTTCGCACTTCTATCTGCGCTATGCTTTATAACATCTAGAAAACAAGCGCAGATATGGGTCATTTTCAGAAATTCGTAGGCCACCCTGACGAAGATGTACGTCCTCGGCTCCTCGAGTGCCAGAAATATGAGACACAAATAAAAGTACTGCGAGCCATTTTGCAACTTCTAGTTAGCAGGCCTTTTACAGTGACAAAAATACTTGGTGCATGACCAACAGCAGGTCTTCAGAAAAGAGCGCTTGGTGCCTTTAAAAGTTTTCTTAAAGAATAAAAATATTTATGTAGATATTGAGCTACCGTATGCGATTTCGCCTGCGTTTAGAAAAAAAATAACCAACGATTTTGAGTACTATACGTACCCTATAATGGGAGAGCATAAAGCCGTCCCATGGGCCTCACACTTGATGAGGCGGCGCACGCAGTTCATGCTAAATGAAATGTGGAATATTTACATAGTCTGTTTCATATGTGTCATCATTTGTCTCAGTGTGAAGTGACCTTGTCTGTAGAACTTGTTTACATATGAGCCTACTGCCGTATCTGAACTGACATTTGTGACGTTTGGCTAGTGTGTACTTTCACATCGCATGTTGTACTGTCTTGCATTTTGCGCCCTTACTGTTTATCTTACTGCATCTCTTATCCTCGAAGAGAAAAGGAGTACCCGGTGCTACAATTATGTCCCACACCTCTTCTACTTCATCATTCTAATTAAAAAAAGTTCAAGGCGGAAGTTTCATCTTTGAAAGCTTTCGCTAATATCTCTCCTCGTCACGTCATGAGTTTCAAAGTGTTTTGTATTTTGGCGAAAACGGGTTTGATAAAGCTTCCATGCCCACTTATCGCCCCTCTCAATCGACACTTCATCTTAACTGCGTAACAACTACGCAGGACATAGTAGGCAGCGTCAAAATGTATGGCGTCGTGAAGTTTGGTGTGTCAACTTAATGGTGGCGTCCCACCCCGATTTGGTTTTTCCTGTCTTAGTGCCTGCGGCCTCGCGGAAATTCGGGTTACCTCTGAATTGGGAAACCGTAAATTACAAACGGAATATTGTTTTTTTAATCATTTTTATTCTTTCAAGTTTTAGTCACCCACCTCTGCCTGCATTGCATTCTTGATCAAACTTATTCGTAGGCTTTCGTTATAAATCACTTTCGCAATCAAGCATAGCCGCAACTGTAATCACGTTAAGCCATAAACGGGAGCTAGTGGTCATAAGTGACGATCTGAGAAAATGTGGGATACCTGCGAGCTAAGATACTCAGTTTGTGAATTACATTTTTGTAAAATCGCAATTACAATTTAAAGCTACATGACTAGATGTCAATAACCACCTTTTAAACAAAGAATTAAAGGGTAATAATCAAGCATGAACACAGTTAACATCTTCATTCTGCCTTTCGGATTTGTGAGATGTAGAATTAAGCGTACACCACAGTGGCATGAACTTGAGAGATTCCCTGTATTTAACAAAAATGAAAATCGTCACAGACTTTGGCCATTGCATGATGAACTCTTAGCCCAGAACTCAGTGAGGCGCTTGGCCTGTCCAAACAATAGGTATTCCAGCGTGAATTCTGCCACAGTGCCAAATAAAATGTAGTAATATTTCTATATTGGAGGGAAACTCGCTCTATGTGCGTTTCCCGTCATTACAGTGAAGCTATAGTATACACACTTCAAAAAAGAGCTTACTGCGCTGCCAAAGACATGCTAGGGCTGAATGCATTATACTGCTCAGTAGTTTAAGATACGTGCGTTCTAACATGTTTTTAGTTTTTTCATCCCACATGCAACCTGGTGTGCTTTTGCATGACGCACGTTCTTAGTCACAATTGCCGCCTTGAGAAAGGGGGTTGATAGAGTGATGTTGCCCAATATTAGAGGAGGGGAGAGGGCGAAATGTCCTCGAATTAACCCACCCTCGCTCTCATGTTGAAGTTTGCTGCTGACTCAGCATCCCTCCCCTCCCGGATTGGAGCACCCCCTCTCTATTATGTCATTGTGTAGGCTGACTTAGCGCTTTGGTCACTTGGAGGATTAGCTACGTCCCTCCTTTCCCCCGTAAGCACAACTATGGTGGATATGGTTTTGATGGCTGGATATGTAGATCACGGTGTGAGAAGGTGCACAAATAAATCCGAAATAAATTCCTGGCAGAAAATAATACCTGGTACCTTGCTCTCACTCAGGGCCATTTCGTTTTCTATGCATGATGTTTGGAGGATGAACTTCCGCTACATCTATGTTGGGTAGTCGATCATGCCAATACGTCCCCGATGGGAATTTTCGGGGGTAGAATCTCGCATATTGTGTCTCTCTTGTTGGGAGCATGAATGTCATCCTCAAGATTTATTAGTGTTGCTGTGGTAATGCGAGTCAGGTCTAAATTTTGTCTTTTTTTTTGTTTGTCCAGGTCAATTGGTTTAACCGAGACGTCAGATAGCACCGTGGCTATCACTAGCAACCGAAATGGGACCACCGAGGAGCAAGGCATAGCAGCGCAACGTAGAAGGGGTGCTACCCCACGACCCAGAACGATGACGGCCGCCGAATGCTATTCTTATGCGCACACTTTGCACCAGATCTGTCCAATCCTGCCACCAGAGACGCTCATCATGGAGCACATCGAAGAACTGCTGGCTGAATTAGAAAATGCACACGTCGATATGCAAATGCCATGCACGATAACGGACACTGAGCCCTGTTGGGTGGTGAGAAATTTACGCACGCTCAACCAGAGCCTGGTGCGAGCCAACATAGAGATATTGGAAATGGAGCCACGCAGACTCTTGGTCCGAAACACCGATCTTGACGCACGCCACTCAGCATTCAACGGAAGCACGACTCTCAAGGCCAGCATACTACTGGACTCGCTCTTCAAGGGTCACAGATGCATACACGAACTGCGCCTGGGCCCCCAAATAGTGGACACGTGGTCGGTGCAGATACTCTCCGTCTCGCTGGCTTCGAACACAAGCATCAAGCATGTGACAACGGAAGGTCTGTGCAGCCGGTTGTACGCACCGGGGCACCCGCTGATGGACTCCATTTGCGAGATGCCTTCTTCCCTGGAGAGCCTGTGCATCACGGGCCTTTATCTCGGATCAATCACTGTCGAACGGCTTGGTGCCATGATAGAAAAAATGAAGAGTTTGCGCAGTGTCAAGCTCTTGAAGAACGACATGCCACCCGGGGCAGGGAAAGAGCTGATGAAGGGAATATGCAAAAACAACAACCTTGAAATTGTTTCGCTCTCTCATGTAGCCATGGGAAAAAGTGGAGCACGTGCATTGGGAGACTACCTTGCCACACCTTCCAAGCTGCGAGAGCTGTCGTTGGCGTCTTTGAAGAAGTTTGGCCAAGAGCAGGTGATGTCCATTGCGAAAGGGCTCAAGAATAACCATGGACTACAGATACTAAAGATTGAAGGACTACACGTTGCTCCAGGTTCAATAGGGAGCTTCGCTGAAATGCTCACAAGACACTCATCTCTGAAGTATTTGACGGTAACTGGTTGTTCCCTTGCGGAATTAGATGCCAAGTACTTTGCGGTATTTTTAAAGTTCAACACCAAGCTCCTGGCGCTAGACCTGAGTGGCAACAATATCAACGACATTGGAGCTAACGACATTGCCCGAATGTTGAAGTTCAACAGGAGCCTACAGAAGCTTGACCTCTCAAAGAACTCGGTCGCCTATCGTGGAGCTGTGCCTTTGGTCGAGGCGCTCGCAAGCAACGGTGTCCTGAAGGAGCTCGCTCTGTGGGGTGTTTCAGACGACGAGAAGGAGAGACCTCTAGCGTCCGCTTTAAGTCGCAACCGCGCCCACGGACGGGTGCTAGTCAGCCACGACAGCATAGAAAGTGTCTTTCAGCTCGCGAAGGGCGTCCTTGCGAACACCCACCTTATCAGGACGCTACACTTGGACGCTTCCGTCCATGTCAACACCTATTGCACCAAGACACTGTTCCTGTCTCTGGCCGCCATTCCGTTCCTGAAGAGGTTGAATCTGGAATGCGAGACCACCTTCAACAGGTGCGCCGCAGAAAACTTCGCCGAGCTGCTGTTTCAAACAAGAGAATTGGAGCATGTCCAGATTAGCCATTGCTATATGAACCTCGTGGCTCTGCAAATAGTCATGAATGCGTTAGCTGAGAACGAGTCAGTGTTGGACATGAATCTGGGGCTTGGAGTCCAGAGCTTTTCCGGCACACGAGCGATTGTGGACATGTTGAAAAGAAATTCAACGCTCCTCCATTTTGGCAACTTCACAGTACGGCCGTGTGAACTTCAATTCCTAGCTTACCAGCTGCGGTCCAACCCCGTCCTCAGAACTCTGAACATTTCCGCCCTTTACCACTTCATCGAGAAGCCGGTTGTTGAGGAGATTACCTTTGAAATCAGTGAAGTGCTTCGACGCAACATGCGCTACTTCCATCGAGCTGTCCAGTCCGCAAAGAAAGAGAGAAAGCTGGGAACCCAGTGGGAGCCGGCGGTGGGCGAAAATGGTGCTCGCGTCCCCTTCAAGTCCTACCGCCGTCAACGGCCGACACGAATGCATTGATAGTGTGATCACAACGGGTGTTTCTGATGATGCCAATGACTTTGCCACGACGCCACCTGGATGTGTTCGTCTACGTCAACGCACTTGAGTGCCCAGTTGTCATCCCGCTCCTGAACTGCCCTCTGCCGGAATGCAAGACCAGCATCACCCGTTCCGCTGCTCATCAAAACGTCGACCTCGAGAACAGAGACTATATAGCATTAAAAAAAACTGTATGCACTTTAACCGACACAATGTGTTCTAGCTTGCTCAAACAATATTTTGGCCAGTATGTTCTTCTTCCCTAAAAATGTCAATTTTATACAGTTGCTGGAATCTGCATAGTGTATTCCTAATTTTTTTACATATGTTTCTATTGATGGGTGCATACTTGTTGGTTTTTTCACTGTGTATTAGCAATTTGCTTACATTTTACACTGTAGCGTGACGCGCGCATGGACACGAAAGGGATGAACAAGCACCTTCTCTGAGGTGTTTCGCCCATGAAAATTTGTTTGGGTTCCAAGGCAAAGGCAGTCATTTCCGCGTTGCTTTGTGATTACGTTTTCCGGTGCAAACAGTATTCGTTCAACGCATGTACCATAGTCATTTCGGACGATTACGATTTCCTAGCTCAACTATTATCAATAAGTTCTGAAACGTTCCTTCGCCTCATCATATCATGAATGTTCTTTTACTGTTTTACAAAGCTTCTTTCAGACGACAAGCATGACTACAGATAATGTTGATTGTGGATTATCGTGTTTACTTGTTTAAGGTATTCCACTAAACTTCTAAATCTTTGAGGAGAGATTTCTGACGAATTTTCGTGAACCTTGCATGTATACTTTGTTATATTTATTGATGTTTTGTTCATGCTTTTCTCGGAAATTGTAGCTTCCGGTCTGCTTCTGGTTTGTTTAGTTTTAAGAAGAGGCGTTTTATGCACACATCAATAAATATTTTAATAAACAATTTTGCAAGCTTTCCCAGCGTTCTTTTCTTCGAAAATGGCTTCCCAAATTATTTGCAGCATCTGCATTTGCAACACTGTACGGTGGTTGATAAAAAAAATGTACGTTAAGTTGTTATCAGATACTAGGAAACAGTGGTTTTAATACGTTAAATAACACAACTGGTAACACAGAGAGCTAAGACAGTTTACAAAGAGGTTGTTATTCTCGTGCTTAACACATCAGCGCAACTGATTATCAACCATGTGTGATCAATTTTATCGATACTACATATCATGATTGAAATGACTTTCAAGAACTATTTTCTCCTGCATCTACAAAAATGTGTGTTTAGGTGGTACGCATTTAAAATTTAATGCATTTTAAAATTAATGTGTTACTGCAGTAACGTAGTGTGTTGACCGCGCTACGGGGACGAATGTTCTTTCTAGGCTACCACTCGTCATACCTAAACGTGCACCTTTACGTAAGGCGATTGCATCGCAACTAGATATATAACGGTTAGTAACCGCATTGGCTCAATCATAAGACAGGTTTTTAGCGTGTACAGTATCTCAAAATGTGCAAAAGGGTGCGGAAATACCAACAAGACAGGCAGAATGACCAAGTTCTGTGCATCACTTATTTGCTGTCTCTAAGCGCCGTTTTATATTTTCTTCGCGAGATTACCAGGTTGCCGTACAATGTTGCAGACATTTTAATTCACCCGCAAAATCGTGTAGCGATTCTCTTAGCCCACCGTGGACCGTTGCGAGTCATTCCTCGGCGAGACTAGTTTTTCACGAGTTTTCGTTTACTACTGTTCGCCGACTGTAGTCGTGTTTAATGTAAATCGTGCAGCAGCAACGTGGATGCTGCCCATTAACTCAAGCCGGTTATCGGCTTGTGTGGGGCTGGTCCGCCATCTTGTTAGCTTCTCGGTTTGTGCGAATAAATTATGCTTTCCTTGCTGGCTGTGTGATAACCATGGTCGGGAGACTAACTGATGTTGCATCTACTATGCGACTTCTAACCGTGGTTAGCCTTAAGTAACCATAAACAATGCAGTCGTGGTTAAAGCTTTGAGTAGGTACAGTGTATGCAGTGTATGGTTGCCACGTATATTAACAAAAACTTATTGTGCCTAATGTATATCTGACGAAGCAGAAAAATTATAATTAGGTGAATTTTGGTAAATGGGTATATTTGCTTCACCGAAGCAATTATCCTCAGTAGTGATTTCGTTATTCACGGTAGTGCCGACTTCATTATATGTCATCGTGTCTGGTAAATGACGCCATCTTTTCGCGAAAACGTATGTATGCAATGCGTACCATTCCTGTATTTATTGTAGTTTGCAAATGTGTAAATTCGGCAAACGTATATTCGCTCTGCTAAATCCGTAAGTCAGCGTTCAGTACTCATAAACAGAATACAAATAATTATTACATAGACTACTTCTACATATCACGAATTGTGCCTTTCTCATGAATAAATTTTAAAATAGTATAAATGAACAGCCGTTATCACTGACAATACTTCACTTCAAAAGGCCAACAGAAAAGTTTCAAAACAACGATGGCATCTCTACCACGCTGGACCATTGCTTGGAGAGTCACTTGAGTTCATATATTTACATAGAATTTGTAATCAGAGGTGATAGAGAACATGACATCCGCAATGAATGCTTGGCGTGAAATGACGCTCTTTCTGCTTAGCTGTTTATATATACAGCGTAGCTCTTTTGTAGAAGTGCTGTATAGTTCGGGTGGTTTGGTCATTCATGGACTTGGTTTGCATTACCACGGTACATATAACAAAGAAGAACGACACAGACGTAAAAAAAAGGAGGCGCTAAACTTCGAACTGTTTATTCCATATCATCCGCATTCATCTTATACATGCGCAAAAACACAAACCCATTCGTCCCCGTCGTTAGCATACCTAAATGCAATTTATCTTCACAAATTCACTGATGCCGCCTGCGCCGCTTGCGGGCAGACCGCTACATTAGCACACATGCTCTGGGAGTGCGCGTTGATTGGACCGATGTATAGTAAACCCGAGTGGGGTGCGCTTCTGCACCGCCCAGAACTTCAGGAACAAATCCTGGCCGTCCAGTGTGCCCGCGACAGGGCCGTCAGACTATACCTGCTGGTCCCCACGTGGGAGTAGCCGTGGGACGCGTGAAAACCTCAGCGTCTGCACTGGATCATAATAAAGTTTTTCTCACTCAGTCTTTCACGTTACCTCGATCATTCCAAAATAGGTCATTTATTTTTCCGTCGAAGCAATCGATGACGAAGTCGCACTCATGTTTCCCATATCTGCTGTCGCTTCGGCTTCTTTTATATGACGTGTGAGTTGATTGGAAGACCAGCCGATAACGATGCAGCTGTACAGATTAGGGGATTACAATCTTTGCAAGGCGCTTTTAGAAACCCTCACGCTACACGTCTGTTTCTCCGTATAACTGCATCGTTATTGCCTGGCCTCTGAATCAGCTGACACGTTAATATGCTTATGATACTTTGAATTAAATTAGGCAGTAAGTTTTATCTGCTTTGGCCAGACCGCTGAATACGTGTCTGAGGCTTTGCACAAGAAAATATTTTGAATTGTTGTCACCTCGCTAAAGAACTTTGACAGTACGCTTTTCTCGCTCTAAGCTCCTTCATCCGTACATATTCCAGAGAATGTCATTCCACAAAAGCTTTTCAACATTTGCTGCGGTAATGTCGCGCCTCATACAGAGTTCAAAAGTGAACACAGTGAGAGGGCGAAAGGAACAAAAGGAAAGCAATAGATGGGAATAGACTGAGAAAGGACGGCTTGTTCAGCAACCTGGAAGAGCACAAAGTATGCATTCACGTCTCTGTGGCTGCCAACTATGGGAGCTCGCTGGCTTAGAAGCCAGGTGCACTCTTACACGAACGCGCGAAGCAAGAAAGTGCAACATCAGATTAGTGCCGGGGCCCATAAGCGTTCCTTTGTTCTCACCATTAGCGTTGGTGGCGAACAGAAGAAAAAGTGCCGCCATATCCACGAAGTGAATGATGATGAGTGGGCGAAGCTCCGGAATTATACCTGGTAAACCATGAATCCTCAGTACATTTTGTCCACTCAATTTTAATAAAACGCTTTCCCTAGCGTACGTCGCCGCACTAAATCGAACGATTGCCTTCCAACAATTACACGCGCCATAAGTGGCATCAATTCTATTTTATAACATCACAAATCTTTCATCGTCAACTACAAGTACCGCCATCTAGTTCATAACATCCTGCATCTTTTCATTAGTACTTGCATCATCAACTGCAAGTACCGTCATCTAGTGAATACTGCAGAAACTGAACAAAAAATAACTACTTACAGAGAACGGTACTGCCATCTAGTGAACACTGCAAGAACTAAGCGAGAGGTGGCCGGCGGAAAAGTATTTAGGGACCGAAGGACTGAAAAAACTAATTGTCAAGATGATAGTGCGTCTGAAGAGAATGAAGAAAACATTTAATATTGTTCTGCGCGAGAAAATCGGTGAATTGTGTTTTAGAGGCGCTGTGTTTGAGTGTCTCGATCCGTGCAGCGCAGGCGAACGAGCACAACGATGAATGTTGGAAACTAGCGCTATCTGGCAGTTATCTTTGATACCAAAGGAAGACGTGCGCACCTGTTTCTGAGGCGATAAGATATAGAACGCAAATACAATGTACAAGAAGAGGGCAGAGGAGTGAACGAGGCGGCCGCGCCGTATCTCGGCTGATTCTCCGGCGAGTAACAGTAGCGGCAGCGCTGTAGTCTCACGGTACTGAAGATCTCAAAAGCATCTGCATTGGGAGCGCTCGCGCCGTAGCCTGCGAAAGCGTGTATTTGCTCGTTTTTAGCGCGTTTAATGCGTTTCTGAGCCTTTATCAGGTGATGCACACCTGCTAAGCGCCATGGTTCACGAGTGAATATGCAGACACACCGAAATTGCGTCCAGACATTCACTCTTTCAAGAGCCTGCCGACAAAAAAAAAAAAAAAAAAAAAAAACTTACACTCGGAATTGGCATGGATTCGCCTAGCTTCTCACTCAAGCAGCGCGTCGAGCTGCGCTACATCATAAGTGGCTACATGCGAACTACAAAGAAATGAGTATCAAACCCGCGATTAAGTCATGCGCTCGTTTTCTCGGCAGTTTCTGTATCACGAGTTCTATTCCTCATATAAGTCCACATGCGCCTCATTGTTTCATGCGAAATCCGAGTATAAGTAACGTTGTCGCAACATTTATGTCGGTGATGACTCAGTTATGCCAGTTTTGCGGAAGATAATAATTGATGCTTTCTGAAAGGCTTTCTTCTTTTAACCGCATGCTTTCGCGCTCACTTTGCTTTTTTTATGCGAGCTCCAGGAGGCTGAGCTAGGGAGCCAAGCTGAAGGAACACCCTTACATCCTTTTCAAGAACTCTATGCGAAAGGGGTCATCGCCAGCGGCGCTAAGGAAGAACCCAAACATTTGGTGGAGAACCCAGCGCACATTTATTTAGTTATTTAGTCGGTCGGTCGGTCAATACTTCCGACATCTATGCGAAGTCGTAGGCAGGAGTGGGTACACATATATGCATTTGATATTACTTTGCTTGTTCGAGTGATCGATTGATATGTGGGGTTTAACGTCCCAAAACCACCATTAAATTATCAGATACGTCGTAGTGGAGGGTTCCGGAAATATCGACCACCTGGGGTTCTTTAACGCGCAACCAAATATGAGCACGCAGGCCTACAGCCTTTTCGCCTCCATCGAAAATGCAGCCTTCGCAGCCGGGATTTGATCCCGCGACCTGCGGGTCAGCAGCCGAGTACCTTAGCCACTAGACCGCCGTGGCGGGGCTTGGCTTGTGCAAATAGTGAATTTCCGGTTCGATGCGAATTCGCAGCGAATAATGATTTGGATCAAATAATTTCGAATCAAATTCGAATGGTATGTATGACATATAAAAAAAGAAAATTTATCATGACCTAACTAACCTGCTCAATATTTGTTTTGGATAGAAATAGCGGCTCTATGTAAATGTCACTTTTCTTGTAAGGTCGAAACAACCTTGAGTTGTTGTTTTCTGTAGGGTGCAAGTGATAACATTTAAGATACTGAACATTTTTAAATTTACTATACTTGGAGCATATAGGGCGTCATAACAAGCCTAATTAAACGCAGAATTGATTTTAGGTTAACATACTCTTTTAAAAAGCCCTACAACACATCTTCAAGTAGCCATGGAGCCAGTAAACATGCTTGTTACATGACAAATTTACCGCCGCAAGGGTTCTAGAATCATTTTAGTAGGAACGGATTTTCAAAAATTTGTCGCACACTGGAATTGCATTCTCTTTTTTTATCACGATGAAAAAGCCTGAACTTAAGCTGAGAGGAATGGCACGGCGAAATAAAATACGTCACACGCCCCTCGTGACCTTGAGCACCTTTACACGGCTTTTGAGTGCTATCGCCCGCGTACTCGTGGACAAACAGCGGCATCCCGCGGCGGCTTTGGTAACGACGATCGCGCCATGCTCAAATCAGCCAATGACTGTGACCAGAGTCGTATATTCCTTCTTGGCGGTGACGTCATTTTTGAGCTTATCAAAAAATGATGTGATCAAAAAACGGCGTTCTTGTTGTATAACCACATGTACTGCGAGTGAGAAAAAATGTTTCTGTTCTGTTCTAACTGTTTTGCTGTGAAGAGGTTGAGGTCTATATTGCCTCGGCTACTTCATATCGAGAAGTTCTGTAGCGAAAAAAAAAAGAATAATACTGAACAGTACCAAAAAAAGAAAACTCCAAAAAATAAATCAAATAAAAGACACATAATAGCACACTCACTGACCAGCTGAAGTATCATGCCAATGCAAAGTTTGCTTACAGCACTTCACACTGTCGTAGACTGCTCACACGCACGCCTTCCTTTTCTACTGTCACTTGCCGAGGGGGGAAAAAAGAAATTCTTAGCTTTGAAAACTAATTTTGAATTACAGGCTGCGTGCTGCGCTATTATATTTGCCTCGCGTGTTATCGGTAGCCTCGACTTCCAAACGGCAGCGTTTTCTGACGATGTTCAGTAAATGTTGAGGGCCCCTTGAAAGATGAAGGGAGGCTTCACGGCAAAGGAATTTTTCCTTAACACCTTGTCTTCACGGCTTAGTAATCCTTAATGCAGTGAAACTACTTTTACAGGTGGTAACATGCGGAATATCATTTATCTATTCGTTTATTGCGAATACTAGCAAAATATTCGTAAATTTCAATTCCAATCGAAGAGAATTTGAATACTCAACTATTAATTCGAATCTTTGAAGCATTCGAATGAACGCGCAAGACTAGATATTAAATTTCACTGTGCAAAAAAAAAACAGGAATGACTTATAACAAAAACAATGCATCGAGGGAAAAAAATCTATAAGAGTTCTAACTTAGAAATATTTAAAACATGAGTCAATGTAACACGTTTTGCCCCTTTTGGACAAAGTGAGCGAGCTTTGCCAAAAAAAAAAAAGAAAGGTCTCTGTTGCTTGCAGCGTGCGTTTGAGCAAACTTTTATGCAGTATCTGAACGAACTGGTAGCCGAAGATAGCGACCACGGTATTGTGAATGCAAGCATATTATTGAATCAGTGCCCAGGCTACAGTGTACATTTCGTCTACGCCAGGTGCCTCACGCTCAACTAAAAGAGCGGGTTACTGTCCCAAAATTTACTGCTGTGCTGTGAATTTGATTGATTAATTTGGGGGGTTTAACATTCCTAAACCACCATGTGATTATGAGAGAAGCCGTAGTGGAGGGCTGCGGAAATTTCGACTACTTGAGATTCCTTAACGTGCTCCCAAATCTGAGTATACATGGGCCTACAATATTTCCGCCTCCATCGGAAATGCGGGCGCCACCGTGGGGATTTGATGCAGCGACCTGCGGGTCAGGAGCCGAGTACCTTAGCCACTAGACCACCGCGGCGGGGCGGGATTGTGACTGAGTTTTCTATGCAGGAAGGGGGGGGGGGCGCATCCGTTCAAGCGCATCTTTTAAAGGCAAGTTTTAGCCATATATCGTATGTTGGATTCTACTGAAGCGTCTTTGACGCAAAGTTTCTACAAACACATCAGTGCTAATCTCCAGATGGACTGCAATCTGGACGTAGATTCTGGTATGTGGAGTTGTAGGGGCGAAGCTCTCTAAGGACGAGGTTTGTCCTATGACGTTTTGTGCCGTAGCCACCACTGACGCTTATTCTGATGACGATAAAGAACAGGCGCGTTCCGGACAACACATTCTCTTTACGTAATTATGGCACAGCACATGCAAATTACCCACTGTACGCTATGACAATGCCGCTGTTGACGATGAAGATGATAAAAATGATGATCACTGATAACGATAGGATTGTGCCGTATGCGAGCTTTCGAGATACTCTATGATGAATTTCGCATTACTGGAAACAACCGCCAGGAGAACGTGCTCAGACCTCGCCTTTGCCTACACGGTTAGGTCCGATACCAGAAAGTAGTAGTAATAAAAGCAAAACGAAATTCACAGCTCAACACAACATAAGTTATCATCAATAAACGGTGTATATATCTGTACACTGCTTGGCTCTAGTGTGCACGCGTGAGTAGTTATTGTGACGGATGATTTACAGTATAACCGGACGATCACACTGCCTCAATCACTGATCATCATTCACTTCGAGGATATCAGATGTTTTTTTCAAATTGTTCCACAGTTGTGCTCGACAGAGGGTGACCATATGGTATGCTTTAAAAAGGAATGATTTGGGCCACTCACGCCTATGTAGCTGAAGAACAACCTTAATGAGGGAAAGAAAAGGAGCCGAAAACACTGGTGTCGCTAACAGGGGTATGGGGGGAAGACTTCCTGCGGCGCACCCTTTGCATCCCCCCCCCCCTTACAGCGAGGGCAGTCAAAGTGCAACACACGTGCAACTTTGGCTGGTGACTTGGGCGGAAGACTTCGCGGCGAAGCACTGCCTGGACGCCACAACAGGCAGCCTGAACGTCACCCACAATGCTGCTTTTTAATTTTTAAAATATTATTGTACTTTTTGGCCTTCTGACGAATAAAATTTTTCACCACCACCATCCACCTTTCCTGCCTTAAGAAGGAACTCGCTTCTCGTGGGTGCCCTACCCCAAACCCCCGTAAAAAAACATAAATTCTGGTGCGGCCCCCAGACGAGGACCGTCATGTGCCCGGCAGGCCACATGCTGCTCCCAGGATGGAGGCTCGCTGTCTACGTGAAGTTGCGTTTTTCCTTATGAGCAGTTGATGAAATGTTACTACTACGATTCGGCAAATGAAGGCTCGACTTCATCCGGCATTACCACCTAAGGGGCAAAGCTATCCATGCTGAAACTCTCAAAACTTCACTGTTCAAGTAGTAAACGCTTCTATTGGTTTCTAGGAAGAAAAAATTAAAATGTTTGTATGAAAACTAACCAGAAAGAAGTCAGTCTAGCAATTTTTTTTGCTTGCCATGTTCTGTAAACTATTCCTTGCACAGTTTGCGAAAAGCTATGCACGCGCGCGTGCAAGTTTCTTTTCATTCAGGTATCCTATAGCACAGACTTGCAGGTAACCATTTTTTGTCAATGGCATTAACCACTGCCTTTCTTTTAGTTCGTTTCTAATGTTCGTTATTGCTATGATCCCCATAGCATTAACCACTGCCTTTCCTTTAGTTCGTTTCTCCCATTATCTTACAATCTCTTAGGTACCTCACAGATGACCTACACTGCCGAACCTTTTCGGAAGAGAAACTTTTGGGTGCTTGGGAACGTGTGAATCACGCCCAACGCAGCTTAAAGCACCTGCTCACATTTCTAAGCAAGACAGGCTCAGATTCCCGTCTTTCGAGAATCTGCTAATAAAGAGACTTTTGTGTGTGTACTCCACTGAACGGGACATTGTGTGCAGTGCCTCATTGGGTTATACCACAAGCACCCCTCATAATACTCTCCTCTTTCTTTCCCCTTCCCCGTTACCCCCGTGAAGAGTAGCAGGCCAGAAGCCCACTTTCTTCTTCTTCTTCTTCTTCTTCTTCTTCTTCTTCTTCTTCTTCTTCTTCTTCTTCTTCTTCTTCTTCTTCTTCTTCTTCTTCTTCTTCTTCTCCTCCTCCTCCTCCTCCTCCTCCTTCTTCTTCTTCTTCTTCTTCTTCTTCTTCTTCTTCTTCTTCTTCTTCTTCTTCTTCTTCTTCTTCTTCTTCTTCTTCTTCTTCTTCTTCTTCTTCTTCTTCTTCTTCTTCTTCTTCTTCTTCTTCTTCTTCTTCTTCTTCTTCTTCTTCTTCTTCTTCTTCTTCTTCTTCCTTTCTCTTTTTCTTCGTCTTCCTCTTTTCCTTCTATTCTCTTGCTGCATGCACAGTGCTAGCGTACAATGAGGCGTGACATCCCTGCAGTAGGCTTTGAAGTCTTTGTGCTTCTTCCGCACCTTTACTGAAATGCGGATGTGTGAAAGTCATCGGAGCTAGAAAAGTAGACTAGCAACGAAGCTTCAGATTGGAAAATTTTACTGCAGGAAAGCCATCTTACACGTGCTTTTCAAGCGTACGCAAGGCGGCACTCACTATTTCATAGTGTCTTCTCACAACCAATATTGCTCATTTTCAGTCATATCGTGTCTTGTGATAGACCTCCCTCGGCTTGCAAACAGTGCGACGCCACTAGGAGCACCCCGCGTACCACCCTCTCTCGGAGCAGCTGCTGGTTGGCGAGATGAACATGTCCTGCGAGTTGAACATGTCCACCTCTCAAATTAGGCACTTGAAAAAGAAAGTTTGTTCAAAGTATAAAAAATCAAATACATTAAATAGTTATTTTAGAATCCATGAATTGCCTCATGGAATCATCCTTTCGCGATAGCCACGGTCTTTCTGTAGCTACTTTAACCGTGGTTCTGTACAGGACCATGTGACCGCGTTATTATTGCGCTCTAGTTGAAACAGAGGGCGCCAGTAATAGCAAGTAATGTTAAAAGAAATTACTGTGCGTTTCTTTGCGCTGCAAAAAAAAAAAAAAACGTTCAACTTCCACGTGCCACTTGCTTTCTTCTAGGGCGTT
Source organism: Rhipicephalus microplus (assembly GCF_043290135.1). NCBI lineage: Eukaryota > Metazoa > Arthropoda > Arachnida > Ixodida > Ixodidae > Rhipicephalus > Rhipicephalus microplus. Next base: position 5,963,404 of record NC_134706.1, on the reverse strand, counting down.
TTTTTTTTTTTCGCCCTATATGGGAACGCCTATGCTCCACGATGTGCGAAATTCCGTTTTGGCAGACTCTCGATCGACAGTGCACCTGTAGACCTGCTCAAGGTCCCGGCTGTCCCCTCAGTCACTCCGGATTCCATAAAAAGCCGCTTATAGGATCGGCCTTACAGGAACGTTGTATGACTTGTTCGATTCGATGTGGTGGTCCTTCTGAACGCAGTGCTCAGGGAGTGAACTTCATTTTACGGTAACTTCTAGCTACCGTTTTTATGCCACCGGAGGCTCTCAAAGAATCTCGTTGCATTCCCCAAGAACAAAGCGTCACAGTCAGCACGTGTCATGGAGTGAACTTTCTCGCGTGCTTTCCCTCCAGTCAGCATGTCTTTTGTGCACGCAAATGCGCAGGTGCTAGTAATCCACCTGCTTCGATCCAGTTTCCTGAAAGTGTGTCTGTATAGTTTTTCAATGTGCATTCCAGATGTTTTTTTAACTTTTGCATGGCGATGGTCGAACCCTCCCCAGAAGGAGTCTGTGCTTAAAAAAAAAAAAAAACGAGCTTGCGATTTAAAGAAAAAAAAACAATTCCACTGGAGGATTCTATGTTCATTCCTGGCAGGCCAACTGCTGTCCAAAGCAGCGTCAAATAATTCGTCAGTGGCGGGGTTTGGAAAATGGCATGCAGGATGAAAAAGTATCAGATAACGCGACTCGACACTTTATCTAAAAATGGTAACGTAAGTACGTGACCCGTTACCATCCGAAATCGTAACGAGTACGGTACTGAGACCCCAAAACACGTGACATCTTATAGATTTACTTGTGACCCTTTACCGTGAACTCTGGTCCTCGCTGACCACGTGAAAGGCGTTTGATTTCGTCGACTTCCCAACAGGGCCAACTAAGCACGCGTAGTGAAACCAAGCCGCGCTGCTCTTAAAGGACCCATAACAGCGAAAGTTTTGTTTGCGAGTTTTTTGCAGTAATTTGCAGCTTTGCATCTGGTAATGGCAATTTTATATCGTAAATGGCCTAACACATCGTATAAATATTGCTAGTAGTGGTAACTGAGAATGACCTTGCATCACTTCGAAACGTCCGCCTAAAAACCGAAACAAACCAGCGCTCCACAGCGAAGCAGGGACCGAGACTGAGTGCGCTGAAGCCTTGGTGACGCTGAAACGCGCTCTTTTCCAAAAGGGAGATCAGCGTGGCGTGAAAAGTAAAACGATGTGGATTTTTAAGCATGTCGCCCACAGCAAAAAAAGAAAAGCATTCCTGGCGTAAGCCGACTAAACCACCTTGGGAGCAGCCGGAAAACAGAGAGAGAGAGGGGTGACAAACAATAGTCCTCGCCGGGTGCCAGTTGGGGTATCATGTGCGCCCCGCAAATGTTGACCTCGGAAACGGCACAAGGGAAGTCCCGGTTTACGTTAAACCACAGAATATACCCAGTGCACCTGAATACTCGAAAGAGCACGCACGCTAACTTTAAAAACAAATTAAAATGTCTTCTGGACTACGCTCGTCACTAATGATCGGTCTGAGATGGTCCCACATGCAGGGCTACCAAACAACCCAGGCATCTCGAGTTTCCGAATTTGATATCAATTGTCAATATTGTAAACCACGGATAGGTCCAATCCTACTTAAAGCGGTCTGTGTGATACAGGTGTACGAAATATTTTTTTTGACAAAGCAGCTCCTTTCAATAGGAACACAAAATTATCTTACTAGATGAATTTGACATAATTGAGAGTTTTGCGTTTCTATTGCAACAAAAGGTTCACTGCATTGATATTGACTTTGGCCTTTAACGGCCCAAATCCACCATACGTTTATGAGAGGCAGTAAGCTCTAAGAGACTCCAAATATAAAGACTATAAGCTCATTTGTAAAATAATTAAAAAGTTTGTTCTCAATTAGTAAAACAATCAATAACTTTTCGTTGACACAGCCCCCCCCCCCCCCCAAAAAAAAAAATGTGGTGTCAACTTTTTTTTCCTCTCTTTCAAGTGTATCACAAGTTTTCTTCTTTTTTATATTAGGTATTAGAGTTGTTTGTACCCACTGTTCTCAAAATGCACAGAGAAATATTTCCTTCTTCCTGTCATGCAAACGTCACATTTTTTTGCATGTTTAGCCTGCGTAGGAGGTCGCAATTCAGTCCCTGACTCCGGGACCTCCTCCTGTATACTCAATTGCAATAATCGATATTATGAAACTTATAGAAATTTCTGATTCTGAGAGACGCCGTAGAGGAGGGATTCAGAACTTTCGGCCACCTGGGGTTCTTTGACGTGCACCGAAATCTGATGGTTTCACTAACTCAGGTTTCGAGAAATGCACCCACGATAACATGCCCGGAATCCTTCATATATTGCACCAGATAAGTTTTTCAGTATGTGCGTTCCAACACGTTTCTTCGTTGAAAATTCCCAGACACGTAATACGATGTATTATTTCAAGTTTTAACGGGACTTGATAAGGGTTTCGTTTATTTTTGGACACGAAGTATGGAGCTTTTGTTCCTGATGTGTTTATATTTAAACCGTTGATGCGTCTACACGTGGCCTACCTCGCCAGTACCTCACTTGCGTCATTAAGCCTCTATTATTTTCAGCATAAAGAAGCAAGGTTGGTATCATCCGCGCATAAAACACATTTTACAGACGTGTCAGTTTTATAATATCATTTAGTTATAAACAAAGAAAAGCTAAGGCCCTATGCTACCTTGTGAACCCCCACTGAAGTTTTTAGCATGTTGGAGGTACATTTTCCGGTGACTACCTCCTGCTGCCGATATGATTCAATAGGTGGTACAATTAAGCAGAATTGTGCTGTTCCTTTCCTCGAGATATAAAATAATATTGAATAAATTTGTTAATGCATTGTTACAAATAACGCCACCGCTGATCACAAGCTCAGTAGGCCAGAAGTATCACCAGCAGGGCCCAGAAATTTGTTTAGCATAGACCGAGCTAAATCTTGTTAATCTTTACATCTCTCCTAAAGAAGTTGTTCAAGTATTTTCTCTATTCGTAAGCCAATCGACTGTTTACTTTGTTTCGCTAGGTTATGGAACGTTTAAGCGTTCCGTCGTTTTTGTTTTTCAGGAAGTTTTCAAACAATTTATTTTTACGTTTTATTTACCTAAAACGAGCTTTAGTCAGCCACGGCTTTTTGGCTTTGCGCGCATGCTTGATCTGTTGGTATGGAAAACATTTCTTGTAAGCCCTAATCAGTTAGTCATGGAAAATACTATAGGTGACTTTTGGTTCTTGCTAGCGATACACACTTGACAAATCTCTCTGCAGATTGATTGATTAATTTGTGGGTTTGAACGTCCAAAAATCACCACATGATTATAAGAGACGCCGTAGTGGAGGGCTCCGGAAAGTTTGACCACCTGGGGTTCTTTAACGTGCACTCAAATCTGAGTACATGGGCCTACAACATTTCCGCCTCCATCGGAAATGCAGCTGCCGCAGCCGGGATTTGGTCCCGTGACCTGTGGGTCAGCAGCCGAGTACCTTAGCCACTAGACCACCGCGGCGGAACAATACCCGAAAGAAGTCGCACACACTTCTCTATCTTCTTCTTATAGTGCACTTCCGAACATTTTTGCGCGGCTTGAATGTATATTAATTAACAGCTTGCATGAATATTATATCTCTGATTGGGTAGGGTGCATACTTTATGACTTCCTCTGATAAACATAAAAATAGGAAGGTGGCCACTGGTGAGCGCGCTTTGCACGCTGAAAAAACATTTCGAAGCTTTTATGTTAGTAATGAACATATATGCTAATGTCACACTGTTTTTGTAAACGTGGGTTGGGATAGAGACAGGATTACAAAACCTATTTGATTGAATAACTTGACAGAGTGCAAACGGACTTTCTAATGGTTTCACAACATCGATACTGAAGTCGCCTGCAAGAGTTACTTTACTACCAGTGTTTTCGGTCCAACATAAGTATGTATCAAACAATGCTGAGTTCAAATTGTTATCACTAGGGGGGCGGTGTAACACGACACAAACAAATTCATTTCTTTGGAAACTCAATATTTCATAATAATAAGGAACATGTGAAAACTTTTCAACCAGCCAGAATTCTGCTGAATTTTTAGCCATCATCAAAACGCCACCTTCAGAAAGGAGGTTGCAAAGACGGGTGATCTCATCACCCTAGATTCGTTCTCGTACCAGGTTTCTGTCATAAAGTATAATAACGTTAGGCTCAGCACTTTAATTAGGCGCGGTTATTTGGTCTTTTTTATTTCGTGCAGATTCTGAATTAAAACTAACACAGGAAACGCAGTTCTCTTTCGTGGAAGGCAATGCACCTAGTTTTTTGATCACCACATAATCTTCGCCTGCCATTTTCCTTTTTCGGTTAGAATCACTTTGGTAATGAACAGTGACTATTCTACAATTACTAAGAATTCCTGCATGCTGGTGATGACGTGAACTTGGCTGTTTTCAGTTTTTTTTTTTTTGCACCCAGAGGTGACTGCGTTTCACCCACAGAAACTTTCCTTGCTTTTTTTTTTTTAGTGGGAGCATTTGCGCAAGCAATCTTTTGTTTGTAGCAAACTCGATTGATGTCTTTATACATACTAATGAAGGTGGTGATTCACGTAAGTTTGCCTGGAAAAGATGTCTCTCGACTGTCTACAAATGAAGCATACAGCAAATGACTCTGCAGTTACGTATAATGTAATGTGGCAGAGCCGAAAATATTTTCTCTCTTAGTATACGGGTTCATAGAAAGCTGGTGCCGAAGCTTGTTTCCAATATGACCCATCAGTGTGAACGCTAATAAGATCAGCATATCTTGTTTAAAAGTGGGCTGCAATTTTTTTGTTGCAGTGATGAGCATGGACACTTTCAAATAAATTCTGGAACCGAAGTGCTAATTTTTGGCATGGCGAGTCACCATTAAGAATTAATTGCGTCTATATCGGTCAGTTTTTCAGCGGTGAATTTTTGCATCGCACTATATCTGCAAGATTGTGTGCTGCAGCTTGGTTCTTGACAGGACAGCAAAGCGGATGATTATTGAGTTGCGTTGCCGATCAAAAATGGCGCCGACACGTTTCTCTATATCTGAGTGCTCAGAAAGTCGGTCAACGAGACTCTGGAACGACCAAAGTGCACGATGTACGCCAGAACATTTACGAAAGCGTCTTGCCATCTTTTAGAGAATCGAATAAATAAGTTTAAAAGATCCTTCACAGCGCTGCATAAGCGTATCCTGCTCTGTCTGTAATGGCTGCATGTTGAATACGTACTGGAAAAAAAAAAGTTCTTGTTCATGATAGAGATTAGTTCATGAGCAATAAATAAATATTCTTGTCTTTTTCATATTTAAATAGTGTCATGAAGAACAATATTTCGGAAATTATGCAAGAGAACCGAACAAGCCAGAGCCATACATACGCACCTAATTCTAGATAACACATTTGAATATATAAGTACAACCTTGTTTAGGAAACAAACCAGACAGTTGTTAATCGGCAATAATAGCTTAATGTTGTAACTACGGTATGAAAACGACTCAGGCCACATATGATACTCACCTGCGTTTATTGCGCTTATCTGAATATTAAAAAATGCTTTGTCTGAACTAGCTGTTTTGAATTAAGTCACCATCAAAGAAACCCTTTAGCGAATTTTCTCCTCACAACAATACGCTTCTTTAAGCGAAAAAAAAAGAAAACGTACGAGAACAAAATGCGTGCAACGATGCCATAATGAACATTCCGTAGCAATTGCACCAACCCTATACACTTTCACAGCATCGAAAAATCTGTATTTCAATGAGGTATACGTAGATCCTAATCAGCGAAAATGAAATTGGTTGTCTCTTGAGCGGTACAGTGACCTATAATTCTAAGTTTCAATAATTTCGCAAAGCCAATGTCACGAAAATATGAAAAATCCTGTCTAAGACGTGTGTAGTCCCGGGCGCTGATTTCAGCGCAGTATTTAAACACGAAACTTTCACCTTGATTTTCTCTCTGTAATATTTCTACAATGGTGAAAACTACGACCTGCGAGCTTTTAGAGAACAGTTTGTCAATGAAAACGATTTATTGTTTGGTCTTAGTCTTCCGATAGCCTCCTAAACGACCACCGGTAACTTGTTTCTCTTGCTTTAGTGCGACCACGTGTCTCGAAACTAGTTCTCCGAAACCCCACAAAGCGAGCGAACGCGATTCAGTCAAGCGACACCTCTGCAGGTATTTTAGGATTAGGTTCGAGTATGCATAATTAGGCTCGGCATGCTACCAATAACTTTCCCCGTCACCGGTTCTTCTATTTAAGAAGAACCGGTCCACTGCCCGATGATTTCTGAGAAGGGAACTTGGCACCTTCAACGCACTCAACGGAGGAGATCAAGAAGCCGTGTTCAGCGCGTTCTGGAATGTGCATGGGAAGGAAAAAAACAAAGAAAACAACAGAAGAGGTACGCATATTCCTCAAGTTCCGGATTTCTGTAGATGAGGGTGTTAGGCATATCTGCACGTGAATATTTCACTCGGTTTGTTCTGTCGTGGCGAGAAAAAAAGGAAAGAAAAAAGACGCCAGACTAGGCTCTGTGCCCGAGTACAAAGAATACTGACTCAGAACAGCATTTTGTTTTTTGGGGGGGAAGGGAGAGGGGGGTCCTTCATGTTTTGGGCAGCCCAGTGAAGACAATGACGGGGCCCAGGTGGTGTCTAGAGGAAGTCAGTGTACAAATTTGTGCTTGAAAAAAAAGTAACAAAAACCAGTCGATGGACGTTGTTTTCAAGAAAGCGAACCTGGGACCTCGTTCGATGGAGGAGGTTATTTTGCCTGTTGACTGACCAATGAGGAGGTGCATGAGCTCCAGATTGCTCCAGAGGGTGAGGGATAAAATAACGTCTCGGTGTCGCATCTAAGCATTCTTGTCTACCGAGTGAACGAAGCAGCGGCTCGTCTTTCACTCCTCTGCAACCCTTGACGCCTTGGACAAGGAATATCCGTGCGTCGTCGACATGGATTCACCGTCAACGAGATCGGCTGAGCTTGGCGGACGCGACGATGTCCTTGAGCATGCTAGGTAAGTTGGGCCTTTGATTACGCTACTAGAGATATTTAATCGAACTGATCAAGCTCAACTTCGCGGGTACTTAGAAATAGCGAAGCTGGTGGTCTTCGCTTTTTCAGGGTGTCACACTTCAATGCTTCGAAATACTTTCAGATGGGTAGTATCGCAACTTTTAATTAAACACTGTTTGTTAAAGTGGTCATATAAATAAGTGCATTGAAGCCAACGTGGCTGTCACCTTCGGGTTTAACCTGTTTTGGACGCCGCGTTAACTGAAAGAATTATTCAGTGTCGTCGCGTCTAGAGTATGTATCGTTTTTTTTTTGTTCCACTTTTAGTTATTTATTTCAGTGGCAATGACAGCATTGATGAGAGTAAGCTTTTTTCATAACCATAGTTATGTTTCATTGTCTTGCATTACTCTCATACACACTGTAGGATAGGTATACTATTCTCAAATCTCTGCAAAGGTGTTGATAAAGTCATTCCAAGGAAACTCGCTTCCCATCTTCGACCAACTTTATTCAAGAAATACATTATGCTTTAAAATTAACAAATGCAATGTATTGTTCAATAGAAGGGGTAACTTTCCGTTCCCAACTGGTGTACCATGAGGCAGTTCGTTAGGCCCTTCGCTTTATATTGTATACTGATGATACTATTAGTGTTCGTAATGCCACTGCATAACAAAAGTCGTTTGCCTATGAACATGCATGCTTTGTTAAAAAACAAACAAACTAGAGATTGTACTAATTCTTAAAGCACAAGAAGCCATTTTTGGGCTGGCTCGTGGTTTATGCTAGAATACAACAACAGCGGAAAATTATAGACAAAACAGAGAGAATAGATGACAACGTCTTTGTCTTTATGTTTATGCTAATTTTTATCCAAGCTGACACTTAAAGGACCATTAACACAAGTCTGGACAATATACACAAATTGAGTACATAAGTTGCGAACGTAAGAAAAAAATGTAACGAGAAAATTTATGAGTAGTCTTTTTTTTTTTAAATCAGGCTCTTATCCTGTATCGTATTCGTATGTCGTATAGCTGTTCTACTTCTCTATTGTCGGGACGGCTGGTTGGGGTGTACATCTGCGCTAATTTCATTTTGCATCACCTGTTCGCTTCGATCACGAATTTATTTACCTTTTTTGTTGATGCTAAGAAAGTCTGTGAATCAAAAAGAAATCCAGCACCACACATTATCCTGTTGGGAAGGCAGACATCACATATGTGTTTTTACACTGCATGCTTCCACGGATATTTTTCCATTATGCAAAATAATACTCTAGTTAACGTTTTCAAACTTACTCATTCACAATCAATTTACGTCTTCGCTTCGATTAGTGAGCTTGCGTTTTTTTCTTTTTTTTTTGCTTGATTGGGATGGGTGGATGAATTGATATGGCTGTACCCTTTAGATCGGGCGGCGGATAACGCATCATACTCATAATGCTTAGGAACGAAAGAATATATTTATTTTTTTCCTTTAAATATTAAAGTTAGGGACTGGTACTTCGCGGTAAAGGATTGAGCTTTCACTCGTGCCTTGATTACAGCCACCAATCAGCTAACCTCCTAGTTATTTCTACCCGCTTAAAGCCTTTTTTTGCCCTCCCTGTCCCTAAACTCTAGTGCTTTAAAAAACTCTGCGCCATCATTCTGAACTGCAGACTGAAGCCCTTTACAGAACATTATCAAGTGTTCGGCTGTTTCCTCTTCTCGCCACATGCACTGCATACCGTGTCTACCTCTTCGTATTTGGGCTAATATCTCTTGGTTCGCAATACTCCCGTCCTGTCCTTAAACAGTAGAGCACTACCCCTAGTATTATTATATATCCTTTCCTTGGTACTTTCCTGCTTAAAAGTTCGATAAACCTCTAGTGTGGACTTCTTAATCATGTCAATTTTCCACATGTCTGTCTCCGTTTCCTTCACTTTCTTCTTAACCGATAGTTCTTTTTTGGTTTGGCTGCCTGCTGTATTTTACCCGTCAGTTCTCTAGTTCGCTTCCTCCATTTTGTATCGACATTCTTCATGTACAATTTTAGTTTAAACCCTTCCTAGCTCAACGCTTTTCCCCATTTCTCTTAATAGCTTCTCAAATTTTATCCTGCTGCTGGCTTCCCAGCTCTCGAATGATGTTCACCCCATATCACCTTGTATTCCCTGATTTGAGGTATTCCTGTGAGCTCCTAAAGCAAGCCTACCTATTCCACGTTGCTTAATTTGTAATTTTGCTTGAACATCTGTTCTCACGGAGAAGACCACATTGCTTAACGTCAGACAAGGAACCATGACTTTTTTTTAAGCTCCTCTCACAATATGTTACCTATTGTAATTTCGCACTGCCCTGTTTTTCATCACCGCTCATTCCTGTTATCTTTAGTCGCTACGTATCTTTCGTGTTTCCTTAGGTACTCGGACCCATTGCTTATCCATACGCCTAGATATACGAATTTGTCCGTTATCTTTACCGTGACCTCCTGTATTCTAAGCTGACTACCTTCATTATCATTAAAATTGATCATTGCTGATTTTTCCTTAATGAATCTCAAACTTATCCAATCTCACTCATTAGCACAGACGTCTATCAATCTCTTCAAAACTTCCATGTTGTCGGCCATTAGCACTATGTCGTTTGCGTACATATGCTGGTAGTGCCTCTTCAATTAACTTTCCTTGTTTCACAGAAAGGCTGAAGCCAAGACCTCTCCACTCTAATTTATCCTCTAATCCTTGTAGGTACATTATGAATAACACGGGTGACAGTGGACACCCCTGCCTCAGCCTTTGTTTTATCTCTGTGGGCTTGGATACCTGTTTCTGCGATCTTATAACTACTTTGTTACTTTTATAGATATCCTTTTAAAATTAGTGACTCTATCTTGCAGACCTATGGTGTGTCCCGTATTCTGCACAAGCCCTATTGAACCACGCTGCTCGCTTGATAACCAAAAATGCTAGCCACCGGGGCCTGTGTTTCTTTTCTGCCATTTCAATTCACAGAGTCAGTGAACACATTGTATTCCAACCTTCTTTGTTTCCAAACCAATTCTGCAGTTTCCCTAGCATCCCCTCATCTTCTATCTATGCCCACAGTCTTTCCTTTATAATGTCACTGTTATAGGATGGTAGTTGTTTAAGTCGGATTTGTTCCCTTTTCCCTTGTAGATCATGCTCATCCTGCTAAGTTTCCATCCATCGGGACTTCATCATCGATTATTGTTTTGCTCGCCGGCTCTCTGAAAGCCTGCTTAATCTTGGGAACCAATGTCTTTCTACGCATAATTGTGATGCCATCAGGGCCTCTTGAAGTAACACTAGGAACCATCTTCTCAGCCCTTTCCAAGTCAGCCCTTGCCAGCCATCAGGATCTGACTGGGGCTTAGCTCTCTTCATGGAAATGCGTTGGAGATGCAAAACGCGCACGACTGATTGCCCCAGCTGCAAAATACTGGGCCCTAACACTGTGTTTCAAATATTAACGAGAGAGCGTATCACGCAGTTACACTTCTACTAAACAAAAATTTCACTATCTCAGAGGTAAAAACCGTACATCCACCTTCTTCTTCATGTGCTAGACAATGGCGTAACAAGGGTAGTTCAACCCTCTCAGTAATTTTCAACTTTGCAACACGCACGAACAGTCATAAAGATTACTTGAACGGTCGTAAAGTATACTTGGCTGACTGCAGTAACACCAAATACAGAGAAATAATTTTTGCGCTTTTGTGGGCACCACCATTTCACCCTTCACCAGGGGCGTAGCCGGAGAGTGGCAAACAGGGCAAGTTCGCCCCCCCCCCCCCGAAACTTTTTTCGCCTTGGCATAGAAAGCCGAACATGACCATTATAAAGGAGGTGCCCCTTACAAAATAGAGGTGGTGCCACCCCCTGCCCCTAAAAATATATTTCTGGCTACGCGCCTACCGTTGACCATATGTTCCCACGACCAAAGGATAAATCGTTCATCACAATGCGCTTTGCAAACGACCCAGTTCATCTACGGAGGCTTGTTAGCGCGCAGGATCAAGCGCTTTCACTGAACCTGGCGTCTTTCACTGCACTTCTCTCTGGCTTAAACATACCATGCAGTGAATACTAGAGCAAAGCTGTGTCAGTCGGTTTTTCATCACCAAACCAGGAACGTTAAATGCCACTTTGCAAAAACAGGCTGCTCGTCATTATGTGCCATATCTTAATCATCGATTTTTTTTCATGAATACATAATAATGCTCATAAGCTTCACCTGAAACTTTTACAGCCTCCATCCCTGTTGCTTGCTCCCTAGCCTATTATTTTATTTTACTCTTCTGTGTGAAATTGTTTTTTTTTTTGCACATGGGGAGCGTTTTTTTTTACTTGCGTGACGCCTGTATTCCTTATTTCTTGTCTGTGATGATCTCTGTGGTTGTATTATAATCAATAATATTGCGTCCTTCATAAAAAACGAGTTATATGCCAGTATACCTGGCATATAACTCGGAAACATGATGAACGAGGCCAACATTTTTGTGGAGCTAAGTGTTGAAAAAAAAAAAAAACGTGCGATGCAACCTTCAAGCTGCCCTCCACGAAGAAAAAAAAAGAATTTTTCTAATCGAGCTGTCGCACCACGATGAAATGAACTTTTTTTTTTCCCACAAGGGCGCAGGGCCTTGAATTTCAACTACAGTGAAACTATAGACCAATCTAGGGTAATCGATTGATTGTGCTCCAAGAATTCTAATGTCATTATTTCACAGTCATATAGTATTTAAATAACAAAGGCGCCCTATATAGCAAAAGACTACTCATTCGGCACCGGTTCTTTAGGATTTATCGCGAACTCAATGCGTTTTCAGAGATTACTTGCAAGAGGGTTAAGGTTGTCGCATAGGGTATGGGAGTAGCATAGGCAACATCAATTTTTCTCGTAATCTCCGAAGCCCGTCATGCGACATTCTCCTTAACACGAACGGTCGGGGCCTTTCGTCATGTTTTCTGTATTTTGACTCCGCACGAGATACATCCGTACAATCTCGAACTTACAGAAATAAATAAATATAAGCTGCACAATATGGTTCGGTAACTTAACGAATTAAAAACGACGAATGAGATGAACAGAGTTGGTAATTATTTATCTGCTTGGATGCTGTTCCGACTAAAAATACGGTTGTCGGTCGAGGGAATGATATCTAAAAGTGACATGTTCACGACAGTTGTGCAGCAACTGGCACTATTTCCGATTGATTCCCTGTATCCACAGTATATTCAAGTGTATAAACGGTTCTTGGTGTACAAATTTCTCCTCTTCAGCTTTCGTCATTTCATACTTGGCCATAGAGCAGACATTTAAATTATATCGAGTGACAGCTTCTATTTTCGGAACTGTTTGCACTTCTATCTGCACTACGCTTTATAACATCTAGAAAAGAGGCACAGATATGGGCCATTTTTAGAAATTGACAGGCGTCTCTAGCATCCCTGCAAAGCGATGGAAAACTTTCTACACGCTTACCTGTTACATGACACCTTTAAACAACAGGCAAAACCAAGAAAATTAAACCACGTGATTGCATTTCAATGAATACCATGTCACTGCAGCATTCCAAAAAAACACTGCAGTGGACACCACGGCAAATAGAGCCCACAATGAAGAAGGTCCTCAGACATATAACCTGTAGCGTCGCCAACGACAAATGGTTCAACGAAGTGTCTGAAAGTTCAGACTTAAATTTAATAGACCCTGACGAAGTTACGTTTCCGGCTGCTTTAGTGGCCGAAATATGAGACAAAAAGGAAAGTATTGCGAGATAGTTTGCGACTTAGAGTAAGGAGGCCTTTAACAGTGACAAAAATAAGAGGTCCATGACCAACAGCATGTCTTCAGAAAAGAGCACTTGTCGCCTTTAAAAGGTTTCTTGAAGAATCAAAATCTTTATGTAAAATACCTACCATATGCGATTTCGCCTGCGTTTAGAAAAAAAAATAAACAGCGATTTTGAGTACTATTCGTACCCTATAATGGGAGACTATAAAGCCGTCCCATGGGCCTCACACTTGATGAGGCCACGCGCACAGTTCATGCTAAATGAAATGTGTAATATTTAGATAATGTGTTTCATATGTGTAATCATTTGTCTCACTGTGAAATGACCTGGTCTGTGGAACTTGTTTACATATGAGCCTACTGCCTTATCTGAACTGACCTGTGACGTTTGGCTAGTGTGTACTTTGATTGATTGATTGACATGTGGGGTTTAACGTCCTAAAACCACTATATGATTATGAGAGATGCCGTAGTGGAGGGCTCCGAAAATTTCGACTACCTGGGGTTCTTTAACGTGCACCCGAATCTGAGCACACGGGCCTACAACATTTCCGCCTCCAACGGAAATGCAGCTGCCGCAGCCGGGATTTGAACCAGCGACCTGCGGGTCAGCAGCCGAGTACCTTAGCCACTAGACCACCGCGGCGGGGCTGTGTACTTTCATATCACATGATGTACTGTCTTGCAGTTTGTGCCCTTAAATGTTTTTCTTACTGCATATCTTGTATGCTCACTTATCGGCCCTCTATATCGACACTTCATCTTAACTGCGTAACAACTACGCAGGACATAGTAGGCAGCGTCAAAATGTATGGCGTCGTGAAGTTTGGCGTGCCAACTTGATGGTGGCGTCCCACCCTGATTTGGTTTTTCCTGTCTTATTGCTTGTTGCCTCGCGGAAATAGGGGTTACCTCTGAATTGGGAAACCGTAATTTACTAATGAAAGGAATATTGATGTACAGCGCACTTGTTATGCTATTCTATGTATGTATTTGCCTACTCCTGCGATAGCCCTGTGGGGCTGCAGTATGTTGATATAAATAAATAAAATATTGTTTTTAATCATTTTCACTTTTCAAGTTTTAGTCACCCACCTCTGCCTGCATTGCATTATTCATCAAATTTATTCGTAGGCTTTCGTTAAAAATCACTTTCGCAATCAAGCATAGCCGCAACTGTAATCACGTTAAGCCATAAACGGTAGCTAGTGGTCATAAGTGACGATCTGAGAAAATGTGTGATACCTGCAAGTTAAGATACTCAGTTTGTGAATTATATTTTTGTAAAATTGATTTACAATTTAAAGCTACATGACTAGATGCCAATAACAACTTTTTAAACGAAGAATTCAAGGGTAATAATAAAGAATGAACACATTTAACACCTTTATTCTGCTTTTACGACTAGCGAGATGTAGAATTCAGCGTACACTACAGCGGCATGAACTTCAGAGATTCCCTGTATTTAACACAAATAAAACTCGTCACAGACCTTTGGCTATAGAATAATGAATTCTAAGCCCTGGACTCGGTGAGGCACTTGGCCTGTCCAAACAAAAGGTATTCCAGCGTGAATTTCGCTACAGTTCCAAATAACATGTTATTTCTCATAAAGCCAATATTGTTTGGATTGCCCGTATCACACAGCACTGATGTCACTAAATATTAATGTATTAGGAAGACAATGCGAATTCATGTACGGTCTGCGTAGTAATATTTCTATATTGGAGGGAAACTCGCTCTATGTGCGTTTCCCGTCATTCCAGTGAAGCTACACACTTCAAAAAAGAGCTTACTGCGCTGCCAAAGACATGCTAGGGCTGAATGCATTATACTGTTCAGGAGTTTAAGATACGTGCGTTCTAACATGTATTTTGTTTTTTCATCCCACATGCAACCTGGTGTGCTTTTGCATGGCGCACGTTCTTAGTCACAATTGCCGCCTTGAGATAGGGGGTTGATAGAGTGATGTTGCCCAATAAATTAGGAGAAGAGAGGGCGAAATGTCCCCGAAATAACCCACCATCACTATCATGTTGAAGTTTGCTGCTGACTCAGCATCCCTCCCCTCCCGGATTCGAGCACCTCCTCTCTATTATATCATTGTGTAGGCTGACTTAGCGCTTTTGTCACCTGGGGGATTAGCTACGCCCCCCTTTCCCCTGTAAGCACCCCTATGGTGGATATGGTTTTGTTGTCTGGATATGTAGTTCACGGTGGGAGAGGGTGCACAAATAAATCCGAAATAAATTCCTCGCCGACAGCAAGACCAGGTATCTTGCTCCCACTCAGTGCGATTTTGTTTTCTATGCATAATGTTTTGAGGGTGAACTTCCGCTACATCCATGTTGGGTAGTCGATCATGTGATTACGTCCCCCACGGGAATTTTTTTTGGGTAGAATCTCGCATATTGTGTCTCTCTTGTTGGGAGCATGAATATCATCCTCACGATTTATTAGTGTTGCTGTGGTAATGCGAGTCAAGTCTGAAATTTGTCTTTTTTGTTTCTTTGTCCAGGTCAATTGGTTTAACCCAGACGTCAGATAGCACCGTGGCTATCACTAGCAACCGAAATGGGACCACCGAGGAGCAAGGCATAGCACCGCCACGTAGAAGGGATGCTACCCCACGACCCAGAAGGATGACTGCCGCCGAATGCTATTCTTATGCACTCACTTTGCACCAGATCTGTCCAATCCTGCCACCAGCGACACTCATCATGGATTACATCGAAGTATTACTGGCAGAATTAGAAAATGCGCACGTCGATATGCAAACGCCATGCACGATGACGAACACGGAGCCCTGTTGGGTGGTGAGTAATTTACGTACGCTCAACCAAATCCTGGTGCGAGCCAACATAGAGATATTGGAAATGGAGCCACGAAGACTCTTGGTCCGAAACACCAATCTAGACGAAGGCCACTCACAATTCAACGGAAGCTCGACTCTCAAGGCCTGCATACTACTGGACTTGCTCTTCAAGTGTCACAGATGCATACACGAAGTGCTCCTGCGCCCCCAAATCGTCGACACGTGGTCGGCGCAGATACTCTCCGTTTCGCTGGCTTCGAACACAAGCATCAAGCATGTGACAACGGAAGGTCTGTACAGCCGGTTGTACGCACCGGGGCACCCGCTGATGGAATCCATTTGCGAGATGCCTTCTTCCCTGGAGAGCCTGTGCGTCACGGGCCTTTATCTCGGATCAGTCACTGTCGAACGGCTTGGCGCCATGATAGAAAAAATGAAGAGTTTGCGCAGTGTCAAGTTCTTGAAGAATGACATGCCACCCGACGCTGGTGAGGAGCTGATGAAGGGAATATGCAAAAACAGCAACCTTGAAACTGTTTCGCTTTCTCATGTAGCCATAGGCAGAAGCGGAGCACGTGCAATGGGAGACTACCTTGCCACACCTTCCAAGCTGCGAGACCTGTCGCTGGCGTCCTTGAAGGAGTTTGACCAAGAGCAGGTAGTGTCCATTGCGAAAGGCCTCAAGAATAACCATGGACTACAGATACTGAAGATTGAAGGACTACATGTTGCTCCAGGTTCACTAGGGAGCTTCGCAGAAATGCTCACAAGACACTCATCTCTGAAGTATTTGACGGTCACCGGTTGTTCCCTTGCGGAAATAGATGCCAAGTACTTTGCGGTCTTTTTATAGTTCAACACCAGGCTCCTGGCGCTAGACCTGAGTGGCAACAATATCAACGACATTGGAGCTAGCGACATTGCCCGAATGTTGAAGTTCAACAGGAGCCTACAGAAGCTTGACCTCTCAAAGAACTCGGTCACCTATCGTGGAGCTGTGCCTCTGGTCGAGGCACTCGCGAGCAACGTTGTCCTGAAGGAGCTCGCTCTGTGGGGTGTTTCAGACGACGAGGAGAAGAGGCCTCTAGCGTCCGCTTTAGGTCGCAACCGCGCCTACGGTCGGGTGCTAGTCAGCCATGATAGCATAGAAAGTGTCTTTCAGCTGGCGAAGGGCGTCCTTGCGAACACCCACCTTATCAGGACGCTACACTTGGACGCTTCCGTCCATGTCAACACCTCTTGCACCAAGACACTGTTCCTGTCTCTGGCCGCCATCCCGTTCCTGAAGAGCTTGAATCTGGAATGCGAGACCAGCTTCAACAGGTGCGCCGCGGAAAACTTCGCTGAGCTGCTGTTTCAAACAAGAGAATTGAAGCATGTTCAGATTAGCCATTGCTATATGAACCTCGTGACTCTGCACATAGTCATGAATGCGTTAGCTGAGAACAAGTCAGTGTTGGACATGAATCTGGGCCTTGGAGTCCAGAGCTTTTCCGGCACACGAGCAATTGTGGACATGTTGAAAAGAAATTCAACGCTCCTCCATTTTGGCAACTTCACAGTACGGCCATGTGAACTTCAATTCCTAGCTTACCAGCTGCGGTCCAACCCCGTCCTCAGAACTCTGAACATTTCTGCCCTTTACCACTTCTTCGAGAAGCCGGTTGTTGAGGAGATTACCTTTGAAATAAGTGAAGTGCTTCGACGCAACATGCGCTACTGCCATCGATCTGTCCAGTCCGCAACGAAAGAGAGAAAGCTGGGAACCCAGCGGGAGCCGGCGGTGGGCGAAAATGGTACTCGCGTCCCCTTCAAGTCCTACCGCCGTCAACGGCCGACACGAATGCATTGATAGTGTGATTGCGACCGGTGTTTCTGACGATGCCAATGACTTTGCCACGACGCCACCTGGATGTGTTCGTCTACGTCAACGCACTTGAGTTGCCAGTTGTGATCCCGCTCCTGAACTGCCCTCTGCCGGAATGCAAGACCAGCATCACCCGTTCCGCTGCTCATCAAAATGCCGACCTCGAGAACAGAGACTATACATGGCATTAAAAAAAACTGTATGCACTTTAACCGACACAATGTGTTCAGGCTTGCTCAAACAATATTTTGGCCAGTGTGTTCTTCTTCCCTAAAAATGTCAATTTTATTCAGTTGCTGGAATCTGCATAGTGTATTCCTAATTTTTTGACATATGTTTCAATTGATGGGTGCATAAATGTTGGTCTTTTCACTGTGTATTAGCAATTTGCTTACATTTTACTTTGTAGAGTGACACGCGCATGGACACGAAAGGGATGAACAAGCACCTTCTCTGATGTGAAGGCAAAGGCAGAGTCATTTCCGGGTTGCTTTGTGATCACGTTTTCCGGTGCAAGCAGTATTCGTTCAACGCATGTACCATAGTCATTTTGTGCAATTACGATTTCCTAGCTAAATTATTGTCAATAAGTTCTGAAACGTTTCTTCGCCTCATCATTATCATCAATGTTCTTCTACAGTTTTACAACTTCTTTTTTCAGATGACAAGCATGACTACAGATAATAGTTGATTGTGGATTATCATATTTATTTGTTTAAGGTATTCCTCTAAACTTATAAATTTTTGAGGAGAGAATTTTGAAGAATTTTTGTGAACCTTGCATGTATATTTTGTCATATTTTTGATTTTTTGCACTAGCTTTTCTCGGAGATGCTTCCGGCCGGCTTCTTGTTTGTTTATTTTTAGGAAGAGGTCTTTTATGTACACATCAATAAATATTTAATAAACAATTTTGCAAGCTTTCTCAGCGTTCTTCTCTTCGAACATGGCTTTCCAATATATTTGCAGTGTCTGCATTTGCAACACTTTTATTGTACGGCGGTTGATAAAAAATGTACGTTGAATTATTATTAGATAATGGGAAACCTAAAACAGTGGTTTTAACACGTTAAGTAACACAACTGGTAACAAAGAGATATAAGACAGTATATAAAGAGGTTATCATTCTTGTGCTTAACACATCAGCACAACTGATTATCAACCATGCGTGATAAATTTTATTGACAGCACATATCATGATTGAAACGACTATCAAGAATTATTTTCACCTGCATCTACGAAAATAAGCTCTTAAGTTTTACGCATACATTTTAGCATTAATGTGTTACTGGAGTAACGTAGTGTGTTGACCGTGCTACGGGGACAAATGTTCTTGCAAGGCCACCACTCGCCACACCTAAACGTGCACCTTTACGTAAGGCGCTTGCATCGCAACTAGATATATAACGGTTAGTAACCACATCGGCTCAATCGTAACACAGGTTTTTAGCGTGTACAGTATCTCGAAATATGCAAAAAAAAGGGCGCGGAAATACCAACAAGACAGGAAGATTGACCAAGTTGTGTGCATCACTTCCTTGCTGTCTCCACGTGCCGTTTTATATTTTCATAATGAGATTACCAGGTTGCCGTACAATGTTGCAGACATCTCAATTCATCCGCAAAAACGTGTAGTGATTCTGTTAGCCCACCGTGGACCGTTGCTAGTCATTCCTCGGCGAGACTAGTTTTTCACGAGTTTTCTTTTACTACTGTTCGCCGACTGTAGTCGTGTTTATTATAAATCCTGCAGCAGCAACGTGGAGCTGCCCAATAACTCAAGCCGGTTAACGGCTGCTGTAGGGCTGGTACACCATCTTGCTAGCTTCTCGGTTTCTGCGAATAAATTATGCTTTCCTTGCTGGATGTGTGATAACCATGGTCGGGAGACTAACTGATGTTGCATCTTTCGTGCGACTTCTAACCGTGGTTACCCGTAAGTAACCATAAACAACGCAGTCGCGGTTTAAAGCTTTGAGTAGGTACCCTGTATGCAGTGTGTGGTTGCCATGCAGGTATATAAACACAAACTAATTGTGCTTAATGTATGTGTGAAGAGGCAGGAGAATTATAAATATGTGAATTTGGTAAATCGGTATATGTGCATCACCGTAGCGATTATTCTCAATAGTGATTTCGTTATTGTAGTGCTGCCTTCATTTTATGTCATCATGTCTGGTAATTGACGCCATCTTTTCGCGACACCGTATGCATGCAATGCGCACCATTCCTGTATTTATTGTAGTTTGCGAATGTGTAAATTCTGCAATTGTATATCCGCTCTGCTAAATCCGTAAGTCAGCGTTGCAGTGCTTGTAAACATAATACAAATAATTCTTACATAGTCTACTTCTGCATATCCATTCCCACAAATAAATTTAAAATTTAGTGTAAATAAACAGCCATTATCACTGACAATACTTCAGTTTAAAAGGCCAACAGAAACGTTTCCAAAACACGATGGCATCTCTACAATTCTGGACCATTGCTTGGAGAGTCACGAAAGTTCGTATTATTACACTGTATTTGTAATCGGAGGTGATAGAGAACATGTGTTCTGCAGTGGAAGTTTGACGTGAAATGACGCTCCTTCTGCTAAGCTGTTTCAAGCACAGCGTATATATATAACGTAGCTCTTTTGTAAAAGTGCTGCGTAGTTCGGGCGGGTTGGTAATTCATGGCCTTGGTTCGTATCACCGCTGTATATATAAGAAAAAAAAAACAACAAGACAGACGTAAAGGCAGGCGCTCAACTTCCAACTGGTAATTCCATACCATCTGCATCCATCTTATACATGCGCAAAAAACACAACTCATCTTTCACGTGATCTCAGTCATTCAGAGACACGACATTCATTTTTCCGTCAAAGCAATTGATGGCGAAGTCACAGGTTTCCCATATCTTCTGTCGTTTCGGCTTCTTTTATTTTTATTTTTAATTATTTGATACTGTCAACAACGTGCTTGGGGTAATTACAGGGAAGGTGTCACGAAGTACATAACGTTCGCACAAAAAAAGAAAAATTGAAAAGCACATATAAATACGAGATGAATAACCAACAATAAATAAAAATTGGCAGCATATCCACGGAGAGAATGATGGAGAGTGGGGCGAAGCATTCGTCCGTCCATTCGTTCTTGCTTCCGTACGTCCATGCGTCTGTCTGTGTGACCGTCAATGCGTGCGTCTGTTCGTGCGTCTCTTCGTGCGTCCACACTGGGTTCTTCCATGCATCCACCCTGCGTCCGTTCATGCGTCCATCCATGCATCTGTCTGTTTGTCCGTTCGTCCATCTATTGAACGCTCCAAGTACCACCATCTCAGATCTTTTCATCATATATTCTCCATATAGAAGCACCGCCATACAGCGGAGATTTTAGGGACTAAACGAGAGGTGGCACACGCACACTTTCTTACGGCTTGCGCTTCGGGTCTATTTCCCACCTTTAACCACCTCGAGTTCATGGTATATGTGTTTATGAAAAGTTTATTCTACTTTCGGCATCCTTCTCCATACGAGCACACACCGAAGGCAACGAGCATCGTCAACTGCAATCCTGTATCGCGATATGATTTTGATTGTAAAACCATTGCTTTAGAAAACACCTGGTGTCTTTCGCTAAGCACCTGGCGTCTTTTCGTTTTGCTTTAGAAACATCTGGCGTCTTTTCGTTTTGCTTTTAGAAAACATCTGTAATCTTTCGTTGGTTTTTTTCCTCAATCAACGGCGTATTGAACATTAATCACGGAGGTAAACAATGGCTGCTACTGGGAATGGGAGACAGCAGAAGTCGGCTTTTAGCTAACACTTACCCTTCTACTTCTACTAACGTTTCCTATTGGAACATGCCAATGGCTGCTAACGGGAAATGAGAGACAGAAGAATTCGGCTTTTAGTTGACGCGCACGCTGCGAATTTTTTTATTGTTCAACAACGCACAGGAGAAATTTCCCACCGGCACCACCTTGCAGGTCAAAGCGTAAGACTGGTTACATACTACGACGGGACGCGGGACGAACGGCTGCCGCTACAACACAGTGACTTCACACATAAAAATCAACGAATAAATGCTGACAACACAATTTAGCACGCATCACCACAAAGAAAACCGTCCAATGCCTTTTCAAAATCCACTGATGGTGTTTGTTGCACAACTGCATTGGGTAAACTATTCCAAATATCTACTGTGTCTGGGAAAAAGGAGTGGCGGAAAGCCTTCGTGCGTGTGAAATAAGGTTGAATTGCTCTACTATTATTGAGACGATCACATCGCCTTCCAGGGGGCTGAATAAATAAATCCTTATTTATCTTTGTTTGCCTACTTATAATATCGCAGGCGATGTTTTCGCCTGCGATATTCCAAAGACTCAAGCTCACAGGACTTTAACAAAGCTGTGATTGAGTGTGTGCGTTGGTATCTACCGCATATGACACGGACTGCTAATTTTTGTATTCTTTCAATTTTTGTCCACAACACCTTCTGGTGAGGCGACCATACAATACTAGCGTACTTTAAGACAGGACGTATGAATGTTTTGTAAGCAGTTAGTTTTACATCTGGTGTGGCATGTTACAGTGTTTTTAGGAAATACAGTTTTTGTTTGCCTTAGAACAGACGTTATCGATATGCGAGTGCCATTTCAATGTGTGCATAATACTAACTCCTAGGTATTTGAAACAATCGGCCTTATTTAAAGGGTGACTTCCAATGTGATACATGAATGACAAGTCCCGCCCACTAGAGTGAATATGCGTAAATGTCGTCTTGCTATAGTTCATTTCCATGTCCCGTATTATACACCTCTGATCTATTGCCTGTAAGCACCTGTTCAGATTAATTTGGTCACCTTCTCAAGTAACTGGGGAATAAATCAAGCAGTCATCTGCAAAAAAATTCATTTTAATGGGAGCCTCAACTATGTGACGTGTGAGTTGATTCCAATACCGGCTAATATCTATGCAGCTGTACAGATTAGCGAAGCACCCACAATCTTTGCAAGATGCTTCTGGGAACCCTCACGCTAAATGCCTATTTCTTGTGTATTGCAAAGGTTGTGAGTGATCCCCTAATCCGTACAGCTGCATTTTTATCACCTGGCCTCTGAATCAGCTTACCCGTGAGTATGCCTATGATACTTTGAAATAAATTGGGCAGTAAGTTTCTGCCTTGGCCAGACCACAGAATCGTCTTAATGTGTCTGAGGCTTTGCACGAGAAAATATTTTAAATTGTTGTCACCTTGCTAAAGAACTTTGGCAGTATGCTTTTCTCGCTCTAAGCTTCTACATCCATACATATTCAAGAGAAGGTAATTCCACAATACCTTTTCAACATTTTCTGCGATAATGTCACGCGTCATAGTAATCTATAGAGTGAACTGAGTGAGAGGGGAAAGATACGAAAGGAAAGCGAGAGATGGGAATCGACTGAGAAAAGACGGCTTGTTCAGCAACCTGGAAGAGCAAAAAGTGTACATTGACGCCACTGTAGCTGGCAATCCCTGGGTACCCACCGGCTTATGAGCTAGGTGAGCTCTTCCTGCAACGCGCGAAGCAAAAATCTGTGACATCAGATTAGTGTTGGGGCGCACGAGCCTTCCTTTGTCCTCACTCTTGGCGTGGCTGGCAAACAGAAGAAAGAACGGGGCCGGGGGAAAAGAATGTAGGGACTGAATGGCTGAAAAAATATATATATATATATACTCGCACCGTATCGGCATGTTTCACTGCAACTGGCATTGAAATACGATAGTCCAGCGTCTGAGGAAAGTGATGTCCTGCGCGAAAAAAATCGGTGTATTTTGGGGGCGCTGCGTTAGTGTCTCGATCCGTGCAGCGAAGTTGAACGAAGGCGTCGATGCACGTTAGACACGAGCGCTCTCTGACAGTTATCTTCGAAAACGAAGCAAGGCGCGCGCGCCTGTCTCGGAGGGGATAAGGTGTAGGCCGCAAAGCGACGGGCAGCTGCCACCACCGTGT
Organism: Rhipicephalus microplus; assembly: GCF_043290135.1. Lineage (NCBI taxonomy): Eukaryota > Metazoa > Arthropoda > Arachnida > Ixodida > Ixodidae > Rhipicephalus > Rhipicephalus microplus. Next base: position 5,939,846 of record NC_134706.1, on the reverse strand, counting down.
CGTCTTAGCCAAGCGTTGGAAACACTGGCGTTTTTGTGCATCGCGTTGCCTAGTCAGTGCAGCGAGATAAACTCTACGGCCCTTCGGATTACTTATGTATGTTTTTCGTTGTGTGAAGCCACTCACATAGAATATCAACGTTTTGTCATATGCCTCAGATATGCGCAATAATTGCCATATAATTGACAATCGCACAAGTAGAAAGACTGATACTTCAGCAATATTTGTGGGTGCTACGGATTGAGTTGGCCGTTTTGCGATCGTTTGGGGCCGTTTGGGGTATCGTTACGGCGGACAAACAGCCAACAGAACAGAATTTTGTCGTCGAAGTACCCCAAGAAAGACTATCGTCTTTAAAAGTCTAGGTGGTGTTGGTCCTCCCCTGCACTGACACTCTCCAACGAGATGAGATGTCGCCGTAGCCACCTTGTCTTGGTACCCAGCACCTAGAACCTGTGTGCCTCGGGTACTCAATATCAAGAAGTTCTACAGTGAAAAAAAAATAGATTGATTGATATGAGGGGTTTAGCGTCCCAAAACCACCATACGATAATGAGAGACGCCATAGTGGAGGGCTCCGGAAATTTCGACCACCTGGGGTTCTTTAATGTACACCCAAATCAGAGCACACAGGCCTACAGCATTTCCGCCACCATCGGAAATGCAGCCATCTCAGCCGGTATTTGATCCTGCGACCTGCGGATCAGCAACCGAGTATCTTGGCCACTAGACCACCACGGCGGGGTTGCGAAAAAAAATAGAATTATACTGCACAGTACCCAAAAAATGAATTTTCCAAAAATAAAAAAAAACCTATTAGCCCACTCAGACAAGCTGAAATATCATGCCAATGCACAGCTTGCTTGCAACACTTCACACTGTCTTAAACTCTTCAGACGCACACCTTCCGTTTCTACTGTTATTGTATGTAATAACACAATTCATATATGTCAATCCCTGGCTGTCTATCACCGGCACTCTCCAGTCCGGTCTCCACTAAGACGTCTGTCGGGAAGCTGTTCGCCTTTTTCTGAAGATGCATCTCAGGCTATGGTCCGAGTGATTTCTTCAATTTGAGAGGCGATCTTTCCAAATTTGTTCCTTAATTTTTCTGTTTCATTTGCGTATTTGACGCACTCCAAAAGAATACGGTGAATATTTTCATCTCCACGACGACAAAGGCATTCAAGGAAGTTGGAGTGATGTATTTTGTGCAAGAAGCTGTTTGTGTATGCTACTTCCAGTCGAATTCGTTGGATAAATGCCTCTAGGTGTCGTGAAAGACCTGTCGCATTAAAATTTTTCTGTGTGAATCAACATCATAAAGTATTGATTCCTTTTATTTAGGTATACCAAACCACTTCTCCATCGAACAATGGTTAGCTTCTTGCAATATAAAATGTCGAATATCCGCCCCAGACATAGGGATTTCGCAATCCCGTCCTCCGTTCAATGCTTTCTTGGCGAGACTATCAGCCTTCTCATTTCCCTTTATTTAAATGTTACTGGGTAACCATTGGAATTTGATGTTGTGACCCTGCGATGAAGCATATTCCACAGTTTCTGCAACACATTGTACTATTTCACCATTTTTGTGAAATGATCTCGCATTTTTTGATTTGATGATGGGCAGGTTTCCTATCCGTGCATATCACCCACTTTTGTGGCTCAGAATGTCTCTGCAGGATGTCGATTTAACTTGCGCCTATTGTGAACCTAATAAAGTTGTTTTACTCGCCCACTCTACATGAAAAAATTAAGTTCTTTAAGTCTTTGAGTGAAGCGTTACGCCAGTTTTTTGTCAAGCGATTAAGCCAGAAAAAGATCAATAAAAATGCAAAAAGCATTAGAAGTATATGATAAATTCCTTTTTGTCTTATCAGTGCAGCAAAAAAAAGCATAAACATCTATCACGTGATGTCACTGACAGGGACTCTGCGTTGGGTACCTTACTATGGTGACCACCTGGACGTTTTGCTGCGTTTGAGAGTGTCAGTACGGGGGAGGATACAGTAGTCATCACCCCCCCCCCCTTTTTTTGGGGGGGGGCTCTTCTCACACGCTTCTGGTCGCCAGCTGCGCTAAGGGAGAACGCAAACGATTCGCGGGGATCCCAGCGCAAATATTTTGTTTGGTTGGTTAGTTAGTTAGTTAGTTAGTTAGTTAGTTAGTTAGTTAGTTAGTTAGTTAGTTAGTTAGTTAGTTAGTTAGTTAGTTAGTTAGTTAGTTAGTTAGTTAGTTAGTTAGTTAGTTAGTTAGTTAGTTAGTTAGTACTGCCGACGTCTATGCGAAGTCATAGGCAGGAGTGGGTACATATATATGCATTTGATATTACTTGGCTTGTGCGAGTATAGAATTTTATGTTCAAAGCGAATTAGAAGTGCATAGTGATTTTGATCGAATAATTTCAAATTGAATTCGAATGGTACGTATGACATATAAAAACAGGAAATATTTATCATGGCCCAACTAACCTGCACAATATTTCTTTTGAATTGAAATGGGGGCTCTATGCAAATGCCTTTTTTTTTTTTCAAAGGAAGTCGAAACAACCTTGAGTAGTAGTTTTAGTAGGATGCGAGTGATAACGTTTAATATACTAAACGTTTTAAAACTTATTATACTCTGAGTATATAAGCCGTCATAACAAGCCTAATAAAATGCAAAATTGATTTCAAGGTAACATATTCTTTTAAAGGGGCCTTGAAACACTTCTTCAAGTAGCCATGGAGCCAGTAAACATGCTTGTAAGCCTGAAAAATTTACCGCCTCAAAGTTTCTAGAATCAGTCCAGTACGATCGGAGTTCCAAAAATTTCTCGCACACTGCAATCGCATTTTCTTTTCTCGTCCCGACGAAATAGCTGGAAGTTAAGCAGACAGGAATGACACGGTGAAGAAAATACGTCAGACGCACCTAATGACCTTGAGCACCTCTTTTTTTTTCTTCAAATACGCGGCTTTTAAGTGCGATCGCCCACGCACTCGTGGACAAACGGCGTTCTCCCACGGTGGCCTTGGTAACGACGAGCGTGCCATGCTCAAATCATCCATTGGCTGTGACCAGAGCCGTAAATTCATTCTTGGCTGTGGCAAGCGATTTTCGAGCTTGTAGTGTCGTTTGCCGAGAGAATAAAGCAAATATAGCTTTGAAAATAATTTCGAATTACAGGCCACGTGCTGCGCTATAATATTCGCCTCGCGTGTTCTCGGTAGCCTCGACCACGGAACGACAGCGTTTTCTGACCATGTTCATTAAATGTTGAGGGCCCATTCATATTTGAAGAAAGGCTTCACGGCAAAGTGTATTTACCTCGGAAAGTTGTCTTCATGACTTAGCTTTTTTTGCTGCACTGAAAACACCTTTACAAGCGGTTCATGCGGCTTTATATTTATCGATTCGTTTATTGCAAATACTTCAAAAATATTCCGAAATTTCAATTAAAACGAAGCAAACTTGAAAACTCAACTATTCATTCTAATATTCGAAGCATTAGAATATTTGCACAACCTCAGATATCACAATTTACAGTGCAAGAAAACCACAGGAATGACTTAAAACAAAAACAAAGTATCGAAAGAAAAAAATCTAGAAGAGTTCTAACTTAGAACCATTTCAAACACGAGTCAATGTAACACATTTTGCCCCTTACGACAAAATGAGCAAGTTTTGCCTAAAAAAAAAAAAAGATAGGTCACTATTGCTAGCTGCATGCGTTTGAGCAAACTTTTAATCAGTAACTGAACGAGCTGGTAGCCAAGATAGCGACCACAGTGACGTGAATGCGAGGTATGTAATAAATCGGCGCCCAGGCTATAGTCTTCATTTCGTCTACGACAGGTACCTCACGTTCAACTAAGCAAGAGGGTTATGTTCCTGAAATATACTTTTGTGAAAGCCGGGATTGTGACGAATTGATTGATTTGATTGACTAAATTGTAGGGTTTAACGTCCCTGAACCAACATATGATTATCAGAGATGCCGTAGTGGAGGGCTCCAGAAATTTCGACCACCTGAGGTTCTTTAACGTGCACCCAAATCTGAGTACACATGGGCCTACAATATGTCCGCCTCCATCGGCAATGCAGGCGCCACCGTGGGAATTCGATGCCGTGACCTGCGGGTCAGGAGCCGAGTACCTTAGCCACTAGACCACCGCGGCGGGGCGGGATAGTGACGGAGTTTGCCATGCAGGAAGGGGGCGGGGGCGCACCCGTTCAAGCGCATCTCTTTAAAGGCATGTTTTAGCCATATATCGTATATTGGCTTCTACTGAAGCGTCTTTGACGCAAAGTTTCTACAAACACATCAATACTAATCTCCGAGACGGACTGCAATCTGGACGTCCATTCTGGTATTTGGAGTTGCAGGGGCAAATCTCCTTGAGGTCGAGGTTTGTCCTATGGCGTTGTGCGCTGTAGCCACCACTGACGATTATTCTAATGACGATAAAGAATAGTTGCGTTCCGGACAACACATTCTCTTTATGTAATTACGGTGCAGCACATGCAAAATACCCACTATACGCTATGACAATGCCGCTGTTGACGATGAAGATGATAAAAATGATGATCACTGATAACGATGGGATTGTGCCGTATGCGAGCTTTCGAGATATTCTATGTTGAATTTCGCATGACTGAAAACAACCGCCGGGGGAACGTGCCCAGACCTCGTCTTTGCCTACACGGTAAGATCCGATACCACGAAGCAGTATTAACGAAGGCAAAACGAAATTCACAGCTCAACACAACACAACAGTTATCATCAATAAACAGTGTATAAATCTGTACACCGCTTGGCTCTACTTTACATGCGTGAGGAGTTATTGTGACGGGTGATTTACAATGTAACCGGACGATCGCACTGCCTTACCCACTGATAATCATTCACATCGAGGATATCAGATCCTCTTTTTTATATTGTTCCACAGTTATGCCCTACAGCATAGTGACCATATGGTATGCCTCAAAAAGAAAAGATTGGGGCCAATCACGCATATGTAGCTCACGAACAACCTTAATGAGGGAAACAAAATGGGACGAAAACAGTGGTGTCGTTAACAGGGGAGACTTCCTGCGGCACACCCTTTGCGTCCAAGAGGTTACATACATTTAATAATGTATGTAACCTCTCGTTACATACGTGGTTTCAAAGTACATATAATAAACGCTTCTATTGATTTCCATAAAGAGAAAATTAAAATGTTTGTTTGAAAACTAACCTGAAAGAAGTATTTTAGCGTTTTTGTGCTTGCCAGGCTTTGTAAATTGTTTCTTGCACAGTTTGAAAAAAGCTATGCACGTGCGCGAGCAAGTTCCTTCTCAACCAGATAGCTTCGAGCACAGACTAGCAGGGAACATATTTTTTTTCCTGACCATTAACCACTATCTTTCCTTTAGTTCGTTTCTCCCATTCTCTTGCTGCCTAGTGCTAGCGTAAAATGAGGCGTGACATTCCTGCACTGTGCTTTGATACCTTTGTGGTTCTTTCACACCTATACTGAAATATGGAGGCGTGAAAGTCATCGGAGTTAGAAAAGTAGACTGGGAACGAGGCTTCTGATTGGAAAACATTACTGCAAGAAAGCCGTCTTACATGTGTTTTTCAAGCGTACGCAAGGAGGCGCTCACTATATCACAATATCTACACACTGACTTGGTGTGGATGATGAAATCACAAAGCTCCTAGAGGATATTTATAAAACAGAAAAGGTAGTTATAAAATGGGAAAAAGAGGTTATTCATGGTGTACCTACAAGGATTAGAGGCCAATATAGAAGGGAGCGGACTTGGCTTCAACTATCTTTCGTCAAACGTGGAAAACTCATTGAATAGGCACTACCAGCATTGATATACGCAGAATATATAGTGCTAACGGCCGACAACAAGGAAGATTTGCACAGGTTGATGGACCTCTGCGGTAATGAGCGAGATAGGTTAGATCCAGATTCAACGGGAAAAAATCAACAGTGATGATTTTTAATGATAACGAAGGTATTGGGCTTAGGATACATGAGGTCACAGTAGAAATAACGCATAAATACCTATATCTGGGCGTATGAATAAGCAATGGGGCCGAGTACCTAAGGGCACACGAAAGATATTGTAACGGTAGGATGAGAACGACGAAGAAGACAAAGAGGAGGACGATGTTGTCAGATCTGTGAGCCAACTGGGCGCCATCTTGTCCACCACCGAGTTTATTCCTCGTTTTATAAAGTAAAGTTATTCTCCCGTAACATCATTGGTGGGAGGTGCGGGGTACTCACTTCACGCAAAACGGAGCTTCGTAGCGGGCGCCTAGCGGTCTCCCCCATGGCGACTGCAGTCAACAATGCCGACCCTTCCCCGACTACCGTGCCTTCTCCAACTACGTCCGTGCTTTCTCCAACTGGACCGTCAACCCTCATCTTGGAGCCCCCGAGAGATCCAGGTACCTTTTCTGGCACTGATGGCATTGACGTAGAAGCCTGGCTGAAGTCATACGAACGAGTGGGTGTACGTATGCGATGGGATCCAACGCTCATGCTGGCCAACGTGATTTTTTATCTCAGAGGTACCGCAAAGGTCTGGTACGAGACGCACGAGGAAGAACTGACTAGCTGGGAGTTATGCAAGCAAAAGCTCCGGGAGCTATTTGGCAGGCCTGTGGGAAGTCAACGCGCCGCCCAAAACGAGCTCGCACGTCGAGTTCAGACGTGCACCGAATCATACCTCACGTACATTCAGGACGTGCTCGCTTTGTGCCGCAAGGTAGACTCGCAGATGTCCGAAGCCGATAAGGTTGGCCATATTATTAAGGGCATAGCAGATGACGCCTTTCACCTTCTTGTGTTCAAGAATTCATCTACGGTCCACGACATTATTTCTGAATGCCGGCGCTTTGAAGAAGCGAAGAGCCGCCGTGTTCTCCACCAGTTTGCCCGGCTTCCAAACACGGCTGCAACATCCACATGCGAAGACCCTCGCCTGCCTTCTACGGAAAGTCCCGGTGACGTTGTCCGTATTGTCCGTCGGGAAATAGAAGCCGCAGCTCCACTCGTGTCAGCCTCCCCCAACTCCGAAAGCTATCACGCCACCGTCTCTCTCATACAGACCGTCGTGAGGCAAGAACTGGCCAACGCCGGCTTAAACGTCTGCTCCATTCATCGTCCAGACTACGCCACACCAAATCCACCCGTGACTGTTCCGCCCAACCGACGTTTTTCTGCCAGCCCACATTATCGCGACCCGGCGGTATGGCGCACCCCAGACGACCGGCCGATATGCTTCAATTGCGGTCGTATAGGCCACATTTCGCGTCACTGCCGTGCTTGGTCCAGCTCTGCTCCGTGGCCTCACCCTCCGCCCCATCGCCCACCTGTCTGGAATTCACGCTCATCACCGAAAACAGAGCCGCTAACGCCTGAGAATTCCTCGCGCCCCCGATCCAGCCGCTCCCCTTCGCCACAACGCCGTTTCTCCCGCTCGCCCCCATCTCGCCGATCGCCGTCCCCAAGCTCGTTCCGGCGTTCACCTCCGGAAAACTGACGGGAGCAGCTCTTGGAGGTGATGCTGCAATACCGACCCGATCCCAAAATCCTCTACTGACCTTGCCCGCACATCAGAACCTTATCAATGTTGACGTCGACGGTGTACCTACTACAGCCCTCATTGACACTGGCGCACACGTGTCTATCATGAACGCTGACCTTAGAGCACGGCTGAAGAAAGTCCTTACTCCTGGCCCAACTCCTGTGGTCCGAACGGCCGATGGTGGAAAAGTCGCCGTAATTGGTGTGTGCTCAGCTCGCGTCAGCGTCGCCGGACACCACACATCAGTTCTGTTTTATGTTTTAGAACACTGCCCTAATGACATAATTTTGGGCCAAGACTTTTTGTCTGAACATTCGGCCTTGATAGACTGCTCTGCCGGTATAGTGCAACTCGCTCTACCTAATGTTGTTGATCCTCCAAGTTGCCCTCCAAGTCGGCTTTGTTCTACAGAACACCTGCGTCTCCCTCAACGAACAGTAGCTTACATAGGCGTCTCCCCTGTTCCACCTGTCCCAGACGGTGTTTATATTGTGTCCCCCAATGTTGACGTCCTGCTTTCGCACAACGTTGCGTTTCCTCACACCGTCATCACTATTACGGCCAATGCATCCTGCCTACCCTTAGTGAATTTTTCACTATGTACACAAGTCCTCCCTCGTGGTATATCTCTAGCCGAGATCGTGCCGGCGGCAGAGTGCCATATTTGCACTCTAAGTTATGACAGCATCCCGAGTGCCGAAAAAACTTCGGCTACTCCTCCATCAGACCAAAGTGTGTTAACCAAGATGATTGCCCCCGACTTGCCGAAAGAACAAGCTAACGACCTGCGTTCCCTGCTTGCATCTTTTTGGGACATCTTCGACCTTGGCGACCGCCCACTCGGCCAGACGTCCGTTGTTAAGCACCGGATTGATACAGGCGATACGAGTCCCATCCATCGGAGACCCTACCGTGTTTCCCATGCAGAGCGGCGCATCATCCAACAGGAGGTCGACAAAATGCTTTCTCGGAATATCATCGAGCCTTCATGCAGTCCCTGGGCGTCCCCTGTTGTACTTGTAAAGAAGAAGGACAACAGCTGGAGATTTTGCGTCGATTATCGCCATTTAAACAAAATAACGAAGAAGGACGTCTACCCTTTACCACGCATAGACGATGCCCTGGATTGCCTTCACGGCGCAAAATATTTTTCCTCCATTGACCTCCGCTCTGGGTACTGGCAGATTGCCGTTGATGACATGGACCGGGAGAAGACGGCGTTTATCACTCCCGACGGCCTTTACGAGTTTAAAGTGATGCCATTCGGTTTATGTAATGCGCCCGCCACATTCGAACGTATGATGGACGCTCTGTTGCACGGCTTCAAGTGGTCCATCTGCCTGTGCTACCTGGACGACGTTATCGTTTTTTCGCCTTCTTTTGCGACGCACCTTGAAAGGCTATCGAAAATCTTATCTGTCTTTCGTAAGGCGGGCCTGCAACTCAATTCGGCAAAGTGCCACTTCGGCCGTCGTGAAATTTCTGTCCTCGGACACCTCGTTGATTCTGTGGGGGTTCGCCCTGATCAAGATAAAATACGCGCAGTAAGAGATTTCCCTGTACCAACCTGTACCAAAGACGTTCGCAGTTTCGTTGGCCTCTGTTCTTACTTCCGCCGCTTTGTTAAAAACTTCGCCGACGTAGCACGCCCTCTCACTCAACTTCTCAAAAAAGACGCTGGCTTCATCTGGGGCCCTGAGCAAGCAGATGCGTTTCAAAATCTAGTGTGTCTGCTTACGTCTCCGCCTATCCTCGCCCACTTTGATATTTCATCTCCAACAGAAGTTCGTACAGACGCAAGTGGCTATGGCATCGGTGCAGTCCTCGCCCAGAAACAACAAGGACGAGACCGTGTTGTTGCTTATGCCAGCCGCCTTCTTTCGCCTGCTGAAAGAAAATATTCAATAACCGAACGGGAATGTTTGGCACTTGTTTGGGCAGTCGGTAAATTTCGTCCCTATTTGTACGGCCGGCCATTCACAGTAATCACAGATCACCACGCCTTGTGCTGGCTTTCGTCCCTTAAAGACCCTTCAGGCCGTCTTGGCCGTTGGGCGCTGCGCCTTCAAGAATTTGATTACTCAGTCCTGTATAAAACCGGCCGCCTGCATCAAGATGCGGACTGCTTGTCCCGGTATCCTGTCGACCCTCCAGACGGCGACTCCTCTAAAACCACCCTTCCTATCGACGTTTTCTCTCTATCCGCGTTTCATGACATTGGAATCGAGCAGCGACGAGATACTTTCTTGGACGGTATTATCCGAAGGCTCACATCGGTGAGGCCCGACCCTTCCCTTCGAATGTTTGAAATACATGATGGTGTATTGTACCGTTGCAATATGCGTCCTGACGGCCCCGAAAGACTACTCGTCGTTCCCATTCAATTGCGTCACACTGTTCTCGCCCAGCTTCATGATGCACCTACAGCGGGTCACCTCGGCGTGTCACGGACCTACGACAGAGTTCGCCGGCGCTTCTTCTGGCCTGGCATGTACCGCGACGTCTGCCGTTATATTGCAGCCTGCGACCCTTGTCAACGACGGAAAAAACCAAATGCCCCTCCGGCCGGACGTCTTCAGCCACTGCACATCCCACAAGACCCATTCTACCGTGTTGGCGTGGACCTGCTTGGCCCTTTTCCTACGTCAGCTGCGGGTAATCGGTGGATTGCAGTAGCAACCGATTATGCTACCCGATACGCGATCACACGGGCCCTTCCAACCAGCTGTGCAACTGACGTGGCCGATTTCCTTTTGGAGGACGTCATCTTACATCATGGCGCCCCTCGACAACTCCTTACCGACCGAGGCAGCTACTTCCTTTCCAAAGTGGTTGATGACCTCCTCCGCTCCTGCGCCACTAAACACAAGCTCTCGACTGCTTACCATCCACAAACAAATGGTCTAACGGAGCGCCTCAATCGCACTCTCACCGACATGCTCTCCATGTATGTCTCCGCCGATCACCGCGACTGGGACACTACGTTACCGTTTGTAACATTCGCGTACAATTCTTCCAGACACGACACCGCTGGGTTCTCTCCTTTTTTTCTGTTGTTCGGCCGCGACCCTGCGCTACCTTTCGACACCCTCCTGCCGGCCGGACTAAATGACAAGTCTCAGTACGCTCGTGATGCAATAATGAAGGCCCAAGCGGCACGCCAAGTTGCTCGACGACGCTTACTGGACTCCCAGGACAATCAGAAGAGCGTATACGACGCCCGCCATCGTGACGTCCACTTCACACCCGGAGATCTCGTTCTGTTATGGTTCCCCTCGCGCCGCGTTGGACTTTCGGAGAAGTTACTCCCACGCTATTCAGGTCCCTACCGTATCTTACGCCAAGTAACTGACGTCACATACGAAATCACCCCTACGGACCCCGCCATCCTTCACCCTCACACTGACGTAGTGCATGTTACGCGACTCAAACCGTATTACTCCAGTGCCTCCTGATTAGCACCGGGTCGGTGCTCCAGCCGCCGGGGAAATCATGTAACGGTAGGATGAGAACGACGAAGAAGACAAAGAGGAGGACGATGTTGTCAGATCTGTGAGCCAACTGGGCGCCATCTTGTCCACCACCGAGTTTATTCCTCGTTTTATAAAGTAAAGTTATTCTCCCGTAACAATATGTAACGACTAAAGATAACAGGAATGAGCGGTGATGAAAAACATGCCAGTGCGGAATTACAATAGGTATTATATTGTGAGAAGAGTTTGGAAAGAAGTCATGGTTCCTGGTCTGACGTTCAACAATGTGGTCTTGTGCATTAGATCAAAAGTTCAAGCATGATTAGCAATTAAGCAACGTGGAATAGGTATACGCTTGCTTTAGAAACTCAAGGTAATAAACCAAATCAGGGAGTACAAGGTGATATAGGATGGACATCATTCGAGGGCAGGAAAGCTAGCAGCAAGATAAAATTTGAGAAGCGATAGAGAGAAATGGAGGATGAGCGTTGGGCTAAGAAGGTTTTCAGCTACTTGTACATGAAGAATGTTGATACAAAATGGAGGAAGCGAACCAAAAAATTGACGGGTAATTACATGGAAAAAAGCAGGGGGCGAAACCAAAAAGAACTAACGATTAAGAAATAGTTGAAGGCCGTGGAGACCGATATGTGGAGAATTGGCATGATTAAGAAGTGTGCACTAGAGATCTATGAAAGTTTTAAGCAGTAAATTGCCAAGGAAAGGATCTATCATAATACTCTGGGTAGTTTTCTACTATTTGAGGGCAGGACCGGAGTACTGCGAACCAAGATTTATCGTGCCAAATACGAAGGGGTAGACACAGTATGCAGTGCGTGTGGAGAGGATGAATAAACTGCTGAACACTTGATAATGTTCAGTAGAGGGCTTCACCCTATAGTTCAGGATGATGGCGCAGAGTTTTTCAAAGCACTGGGGTTTAGAGACAGGGAGGGCAATCTAGACTTTAAGCGGGTAGAATTAACTAGAAGGAGGTTATCTGATTGATGGCTAAAATCAAGGCACGAGTATAAATTATTCCTTTTATTACAGAGTACAAGTCCTTAATTTCAGTATTTAAAGAAAAAAAAAAGATACTTCTAGTTTTTGGTTCAGAGAATATTACGGCTAGGCGGCGTTAGCTGCCGCCCGATCTAAAGGGTACATCCATATCAATCAATCAATTCTTCCATCCATTATTTTCGCAACCAATATTGCTGATTTTCAGAGTCAACATATCTTGTGATAGATCTCTCTCCGTTTGCAAACAGTTCGACGTGACTACGCGCACCCCGCGTACCACCCTCTCTCGGAGAAGCTGCTGGTTACCGAGCATATGAGTTCTCATCAAATATTACTCGATAATACGAGTAATAGTACGATTCTCCAATACTACATTATGCTGGTAGTCTATGCGTAGTCGTATCTCCCAACCCACAGATGATGCATTTTTTTTTTGCTGAATATAGCGCAAACACTGAGATGTATACGTGCTCACAGAAAATGGAGTCAAATGCGATTTTTGCCTTGACTACAAAGGGGAATCGTCAAGTTCCATCGACAACTGGTTACTGCCAGCGGCCCGCAACGAGTGCCAATGTTTTCGCAAACAAGACGCATCGTTAATCACACTGCTCACACCACACAATGTTCTCAGTTTCAACATCCATAAAAGTGAACCAATACTCTTTCGTTGCCTTTCAGTGCACGCTATTCGCCACAATAAGCACTTCTTTAGTTACGTTTTTGCGGTAACGTGTACAACACTGGTCTCGTCACTTCAAGCTTCCCTTTTCTCTTGAACTTCTGTGCGCAAGATCGTTATTGCAGAAGCATCGTGCATTCTATGGCGGGTGCCTCGCAGTAGCATGCATTATTGCGAGTGGCCTGTTTAATAGTTTCTTTCAAACAGAAACACCAGGCAACTGCGAACATGTTCATAAAGGCAGTTCAGTCGCAAGAAGCGTCACACTACCCAAAATGCTACAATTAGCGAGAATAATATAACATATTTTATTCTACCCGACTTTAGCAATGTCATTTTAGCTTAAAGATGCCTGTAGAGTTACATGCGACGGCATCTGGCTCTGTAGCACATGATGATGCCATTTTTGTCAGCGTGACAATAAACAGGACACGAGATTTCAACGTTTGCACTTTCCGCAAATAAAGCATCGGATAACTAAATAAACATACAGGAATGAGAAATTACCGTGTGCGAATTACACCTCAAGTGGTGTTTGTGGAAATCAAAATTTGTGGTGCTTAGCCTCCGAAATTGTCCACCGCGCTCTCGTAGGCAACCGTGGAGGCCTGCATATCACTTTTCCTTTTCGACGGGGGCCGTCGCATTTCGGCCAATAAAAGTGTGTATGCGCAGGCTACACGCGGAAAAGACCCATTTCACGGCACGCTTGTACTAGAAAAGTACATGCGCAAATATGCGAGAACCGATTTAATGGCCTATTCACGGAGAAAATTGCAGTGTATTTTTGTTGACCTTTTACTGTATAATTACCAAAAAAATAAAGATTGATAGCTTTTATGTCCGGTCTGTCAAGTAAATTCTCGCTCGATCATTTCTATATTCATGTCCAGCGTTACTATGAACCTTACCTGAATAGGCATTTCTACTTGCGCCAGCACACAAGTATTTCATAGGAGTGTATTTCTCATATTATTTCAGTATTTATTGATCAGAGGTGTGAATTAGGCAGGGGAGCATCTATGACTTCCTCGCTCCCTCTCCCGACACAGTTCCAAAAAAAAGTTTTTGATTGATATATCTTATTCAGATCGTCTTAACAGCCCAAAAAAACGAAACTCTTCAGAAACACGCACATGCAGTGTTCCTAAAAGAATCGTCTTTTTTCGCTGGTACGTCTATCATAACCATGAACCACCTCGGCCAAAACGCAGTTTTAGCAAACCATATCTCATGTTGTGATTTCTTAATAAAAAAAGAACTTATTAGTTCACGCGCACTCTTAGGTCGCATTCGAAGGTACCACATACCGAAAGGCGCCAAGAAGAGCACCGATTGTGGGAGATATTGGTGTCATTGGGCATTAACCTCATCGTCGAAGAAGGTAACGCTAGGCGGACAGATTTGTGAGTCGACTGAGTGATTCCGGGCGACTAATGTTTCGGTAAGTTGGAGTCCGAGTGGGTCCGGTAGAAGATAAATTTCCTGAATGTGAGTCCGCCGCAGCAACATTTTGGTTAGTGTGAGTCAGAGGCAGTCCAAAGCTGAATATATTTCTTGTGAAGCCTGAGTGAGCTCCACAAGAGTTGCTGACCTCTGTTCTGAAGTTCTATAACCAGAAATGTGGCTGCCCTTACAGAGAGAGAGAGGAGAAATTTGTTTTTGAGGCGTGGTTTATAAGTTATATAACTGCCGGGCAGGAGATATTGTACATTGTCGCATATCTATACCACTTTTCGGAAGTACTCTTTACCCCTTTTCAAGTTTCAGAAACTATTACTTATCGTTTCCTTCTACATACTTTTGATAGTGATATGGGGAGTTTAAAGTCTCAAAACCACCATATACGATTAAAAGAGAAGAGCACAAGGGCCTACAGCATTTTCGCCTCCATCAAAAATGCAGCCCCCGCAGCTGTGATTGGATCTCGCGACCTGTGGGTCAGCAGCTGAGTACCTTAGCCACTAGACCACCGCTGTGGGGCATTCCGCATACATTTCATACACGATACTCCTTCTTTGTAACGGTAATATTTGTGAGTTTGAGCGTCGCGATATTTCGAGAATGAAAAGTAATGAAATTTGTCCCTTCGAGGTGAGCATGTCCACCTCCAAAATTAGGCACTTGAAACGAAAATTTTGTTCATTTTTTGAACTGCTGGGCTTAACATACTACACAAACCGAATCACATCTACAGTATCCATTTTTAAAAGCATTGTAGAAGCCTCGTATAACCACCTTTTCCTCTGTCGCTATTTCTCGCTCTCTTTGCAACATTTTTACTATCATCTTTCATTCCCGTCATTCTTTCCCCAAAACAGGGTAGCCAGCCAGTCTAAGAACTGGCTAACCTCCCTGTCCTTTCACTTAATCTATCCTCGTCCTTTCTCGATAGCCACAGTCTGTCCTGAAGCTACATTAACCGTGGTTCAGTAGGGTTCCTGTTACCGCCTTTTCAATGCGCTTTAGTTGAAAGAGAAGGACACTGGTAAAGATAGCAAGTACAGGGAAAAAACTGTAGTGTCTGTGTATGCACTGAAAGAAAAATATCTGACTTCCACGTGTTACTTGAATTTCTGAGGATGTATTTTCCTGCCGTACATGGTCACGCCTATGCTCCATGATGTGCGAAATTCCGTTGTGGCACATTCTTGATCGGCAGTGCACCTGTAGACCTGAACAAGTTCCCGGCTGTCTCCTTAATCAGTATGGAATCCATAAAAGGTCGCTTACAGGATTGGCCTCAAAGTCGACGTTGCAGGACTTGTCCGATTCGATGTGGTGGTCCTTCAGAACGCACGGCTCAGGGAGTGCACCTATTTTTACAGTAACTTCCAGCTACCGTTTTCATGTCGCCTTAGGCTGTGGAAGAAACTTATTACTTTCGCCATGAACAAAGAGTCACAGTCAGTGGGGGGCATGGAGTGAACTTGCTCGTGCTCTGTCCCTCCGGGCAGCATGTCTTTTGTGCACGCAAACGCGCAGGTGCTAGCAATCCACCTGCTGCGATCCAATTCCCCGAAAGGGTGCCCCCACGTTTTAGATGCGGAGCATCTAATACTCGAGGCTTGTAGAGCGGCGCCGTCCGCAAGCTTCCTCCTCCTTCTTCCACCATCTGTGCATCCCTTCCTCCTCTACACACCGCGCGCGCTTCACTCCTTCACCATCTGTGCACCCTTCCTCCTCTACACACCGCGTGCGCTTCTCCTCTTCACGAACATTCGCTAGCTGTATAATGTAGCACGCATGCGCCGTCACGCTTCGAGAACATCGGCAGCTGACGCGCGCGCATGCGCCGTTGCGCTTCTTCCCCTTCTCGAACATTCGACAGCTGACGCGCGCATGCACCGTCACCCACCATCTGTGCCGCGCGCGCTTCTCCCCTTCGAGAACATTCTACAATTCTCCTGATTCTCCAGTGGACGCGCATGATTCTCCAGTGGACGCGCCATAGCGCTTCGAGAACATTCAACAGCTGACAGTGCATGCGCCGTCGCGCTGTATATATACTCAAGGTCGGCGCTCGCTCGCTCAGTTGCTGCTCGTCGGTTGGTTTGTACGGCGCGTCGACGTCCAAGGTAGCGGTGAAATGAATTCCAACGAATCCACAAACACAATGATCGACGTCCCTTCGACCAGCGCCGCCCTTTCGCATACGTGTGTACGTGTTCACTCATTTAACACCCCCTCCTACAACCACGTTAACCAATTTAGCCATCGACCCAAGTAAGTCGATATTTAACACCCCATTTCACAACCACGTTAACCAATTTAGCCATCGACCCAAGTAAGTCGCACTTTAACACCCCATTAACCAATTATATGCTCCGCATCCTCCTCAGTGTTCCCCCGAGGGAAGCTGCGGGCAATCTTTTTTTCACTGGGCATTCCAAATATTTTTTCAACCTTTGCATTGTGATGGCCCGACCCTCCCGAGAAGGAGTCTGTGCTTTTTAAAAAAAATTGAGCTAGCGATGTCCACACACACACACAATCCCGATTCCGTCGGCAGATTCTTTGCTCATACCTAGCAGACCAACAGCTGTCCGAAGCTGCGTCAAATAATTTGTTGGGGCAGATTTTAGGAAAATTGCATGCAGGATATCGGTTATGGTTCGAAAATGACCCGATACGGTCTGAAATTGAAACGAGTACGCTGCTCACACCCTGAAACAAGTAACGCGCTATGGTGTTACTTTTGATCACGGTGTAAGAACTATTCTTACACCCTGCCGGTGACTCTTTACCTTGAACACTGCATCTTGCTGACCACGTAATCAGCATTAGATTTCGTCGACGTCCAAACAGGGCCAGCTAAGCACGCACAGTTACATCAAACCGCGCTGTTTTTAAAGGACCGTTGACAGCGAAAGTTTTCTTTGCGTGTTTGTTCGTTTTTTACACTAATTTGTAGCTTTGCGTCTGTTAATGCCGAATTTATATTGTAAATGCTCTAACGCATCGTATAATTATTGCTAGTTGCGGTAATCGAGAACGTTATTGTGTCACTTCGGAACGTCCGCCTAAAAACCGAAACAAACCAGCGTTGCACACCGAAGCAGGGCCCGAGACTGAGTGCGCAGAAGCCTTGGTGACGCTGAAACACACTGTTTTCTAATAGGGAGATCGGCGTGTGGTGAACAATAAAACGATGTGGATTTTTAAGCGTGTCGCCCTCAGAAAAAAAGAAAAGCATTCCTGGCGTAAGCAGACTAAACCACCTTGGGAGCAGCCCGAAAACATAGGGAGAGGGTTGACGAACAATAGTCCTCGCCCGGTGCCGGTTGGGGTATCTCGCGCCCCGCAAATGTTGACCTCTGCAATGGCACAATGGGAGGGCCGGTTTACGTTGAACCACAGAATATGTCTGTTGCACCTCAATACTCGGAATAGCACGCACATTTACTTTAAAAGAAACTAATATATCTTCAGTTGCTACGCTCGCCACTAATGATTGGTCAGAGGTTGCCCCCGCATGCAGGGCCACCAAATAACACAGGCATCTCCAGTTTCCAAATTTGCTCTACAAAATATTTTCGGCAATGCCGGTCATTTTAATGGGAACACTAAGTTATATCACTGGATCAACTTCATATAACTGAGAGTTTTGCGTGTAGTTTGCGAACAAAGTATCGGTACAATCGACACCATAGTATTTTTTTCAACGATCATCGTGCATAGCTTACACCAAAAAGGTACTAGAAAAAAATCGTTCTATTAATGCGCCGTATGGGTCCCATTATCAGCAGTGAAATTTCCCGCGATCTAATGGCGACTTAATATATACTGGAAGCTATATCGTTACATGAATAGTTCGTTCAAAAGCACAAGCTTTCCGATTCCGCTTGAGCAATACCTGAAACTTTAAACGTTATCTTAACATTCGGGATGCTGAGAGCCGTGGTGAAAAGGCTTCTAATGGACTTCACTAAGACCACGACTTCTTACACATGGGTGACACAGACAATAATTTTATTGCTATGAGAATGTACAAGTTGACCAAGCAGTTTATAGTGACACTCTATACAAGCCCAAAGAAGCACAAAGACTGAAAACAATAAAGTGAAACGGTGAAATTGAAAGAAAAATACAAGCGATCGTAACTATTTAATGTACATACGAATTGAATAATAAAGTGTAACAATACAAGAAATATTACGTTGGCAGTAAAGTCATATTGGGCACGTAGTCAAGAGAGAAAAACAACTTAGAGAAAAAATACGTAAGTGTAATTTTACTCAGATGACAGATATGGCACCCAAATGAAACTTAGAGAGAAAGCGAAGCATTCGGTTGCCGCAGTTAGTGCGTGTGCGTGGGATAGACCATGTGTCATCAAAACGCATGTCGTGAAAAACCTTGCGGTGGTTGAGGACAGCAATGGTTACTAGTAGTATGTCGCCTTTTAATTCCACGTGATAGCATTTCACAAGCATTTGGGCAGTAGTATTTTGGTAGTTAGTATCTTGAAGCCATAAAATACAGCACTGGTTTGACTGAAATGAAAAAAAAAACATTTACAAAAACACGAACGGCCCTTTTCTGTATGACGTGTAATTTGCAGATATTTATTAACGTTGCCGTACCCCAAAACAAATGACAGTAGTTAGCGCTAGATAAATAGGTGAGAAGTTTCACTGCCTTGATATTGATAATTGGGACTTAACATTCAAAAACTACCATCAGATTATGAGAGACGCCGTAGTGAAGGGCTCCGAAATTTTTGACCACCTGGGGTTTTTTAACGAACACCGAAGTCTGATGTTTGCACTACCTCAGGTTGCGAGAAACGCACCCGCGATAATATTCCTGACATTCTTTATATAGCGCCAGATAGCTTATCAGTATGTGTGTTCCAAGAAGTGTATTCATCGCAAATAATTCTCAGACACCTAATATGTTGTAATATTTCAAGTTCTGCACCGCCAAGCTTAAACGGGGCTTGTTAAGGG
Organism: Rhipicephalus microplus; assembly: GCF_043290135.1. Classification (NCBI taxonomy): domain Eukaryota; kingdom Metazoa; phylum Arthropoda; class Arachnida; order Ixodida; family Ixodidae; genus Rhipicephalus; species Rhipicephalus microplus. The sequence continues at coordinate 5,920,638 of NC_134706.1, read as the reverse complement.
GTTCGTTTATTTTTCGGCATGAAATATAGATCTTTTGTTTTTGAAGTGTTTATATTTAAACAGTTAAAGCTTGTATACGTAGCCAACCTCGCCAGTACCTCATAGGCGTCATTAAGCTCCTATAATTTTCAGCTTAAACAAGAGAGGTTGTATGATCTGCGTATATGTTTATTTATATGTATTCATTCGTTTACTTATTTATTTATTTATCAGTGCAACCTACATCGCCCCAGTGGGTAATTCTGTAGGAGGGTGAGAAAGAAAATACATTATGAAATATAATAAATTTTTTAAGATGTCTGAATTTTCTAATAATGTTTACGTATAAACAAAAAAAAAACCGAAGGCCCACTGCTAGCTTGTGGTACACATGCTGGAATTTTTCGCATGTTGTAGTTACATTTGCCGATGACAACCTCCTGCTGTCGATATATTAGGTATGATTCAATAGGTGGTACAATTGAGCTGAATTGTGCTTTTCCTTTCTTTGAGATGGAAAGTAATATTGAATAAATTTGCTAAAGCACTGTTACAAATAATGTCACCCCCGATCACAAGCTCAGTAGGCCTGAAGTATCACAGCTGCGGCCAAGAAATTTGTTCAGCATAGAGCGAGCTACATCTTGTTACTCTTTACATCTCTCTTAAAGAAGTTGTTCAAGTATTTTCTCTATTCGTGAGCCATTAGACTGCTTAGTTCATTTCGCTTGGTTTCGAAACGTTTAAGAGTTTCATCGTTCTTGTTTTTCAGGAAGTTTTCTAACAATTTATTGTTACATTTTATTTCCCTAAAACAAGCGTTAGTCAGTCACGGTTTTTGCCTTTGCGCGCATGCTTGAGCTGTTGGTACGGAAAGCATTTCTTGTAAACACCTAATCAGTTAGTCAAGAAAAATATTATAGGCGACTTCAGGTTCTTGCTCGCGATGAATGCTTGACCAATCGGTTAACAATATTATCTGCAAAATGCAGCCATTGTATATTAATTAACAGCTTGCATCAACAGCTTGGCTCACTGAGCTGGTGGGGGGGTGCATAATTTTAGGCTTTGTTAATCAACATACATATACAGATTTGCCCACTGATGGGTGCGCTTAGTACACTGAACAAACATTTCGAAGTTTACTTTAGTAATGAAGAAATATGCTAATGTCGCACTGTTTTTGTCAACGTGGGTTGGGATAGTGATAGCATTAGAAAACCGATTTGATTGAATAACTTGAAAGAGTTCCAGCTGACTTTATAATGGTTCCACAACTCGATGCTGACGGTCCCCTGCAAGAGATAGCTTACTACCAGTGTTTGCAGTCCAACATAAGTGTGTATAAAATAATGCTAAGAAATTGTAATAGTTACCACTAGGAGGGTGGTATAACACACTATAAACAAAACCATTTGCTTGGAAACTCAATATTTCTTGATTATTAGGGACATGCAAAAAACATTTGAATCGGCCGAAGTTCTACTGAAATTTTAGTCGTTATCGGAACACCAGCTCCTATTCTTGCTGGATGATTCAGAAAGAAGGTTGCAAAGCCGGGTATTACTCCAGATTTGTTCTCGTACCTTATTCCCGTCATCATATATAAGAACATGAGGTTTAGCAGTTGAAGTAAGAGCGGTTATTGGGTCTTTTTTATTTCGTGGAGATCGTGTGTTAAAAAGAATAAAGCAAATGCAGTTCTTTTTCTTGGAAAGCTATGTGCCTAGGTTTCTGGTAATTTTTGTCATCGCTATATATCTGCACGATTCTGTGCTGCAGTTTTATTTTCGACAGGTGAGAAAGGGGTATGGTTATTGTGTTGTGTTTCCAATGAAAACTAACACCAACACGTTTTCAAATATCTGAGTGCTCAGAAAAGTGGTTGACGAAAGTCTGCTATGACCGACCTGTGCCAATAAATATACGAAGGCGTCTTGACATCCTTTAGAGGATCGAATAATGAAGTTTTCAATATCCTGCATAACACTGCATCAGCGTGGGCTGCTCTGTCTCTAATGATTGCATAAAGAATGCGTACAAAAAACAACTCGTTGCTGATGCATGAGATTAGTTTATGAGAAACTTACATTCTTGTCCGTCTATTTCACATCTCAATATTGTTATGAAGAACGATTTGTCGCAAATTGTGTAAGAAAAATGAACAAGCCGAAGCCACACATACACACAACCTTCTAGACAACACATTTGTATACACAGGTAGAATCCTGCTTAGCAAACAAGTCAGAGCGCTCCTTATTGGCAATAGGAACTTAATGTAGTAACTGTGCTAAGAGCACAACTCCGACCCTATACGATACCCACGTACGTTTATCGCGCTAAATCTTGGCCAGTCATTTTTAATATACAAAAAAATGCTTTGTCTGCGATAGCTGTCTTGAAATCTGACAGTATCAAAGAGGCAATAGCAAATTTATTGACATTGACAGCAAATTTAATGACATTGACAGCAAATTTATTGACAGCAAATTATTGACGGTGAATTTACATTGACAGCAAATTTATTGACTTTGAAATTATTGACCTTATTGACATTCATAGCGCAAAAGGTAGGTAGACCCTAATCCGTTAAAATGAAATAATTGTCTGCTTATCAATTCAGCGATTCAGCCAATGTCGACAATACAGGAAAAATTGTCTGAAAACTCAGGTAGTACCACGAGCTCACTCCAGCGCGATATTTAAACATGAAACTTTCACCTTGATCTTCTCCTCTGTAATATTCCTATAATGGTCAAAACTACGACATTAGAGATTTTAGAGAACAGTTTTTTAATGAAAACGAATAATTCTTTAGCCTTAGAGGTCGGGTAGCTTCTTAAATGACCACCGATAACTTGTTTCTCTTGCTTTAGGGCGACCACGTGTCTCGAAACTAGTTCTCCGAAAGCCCACAAAGGGAGCAAAGGCGATTCAACCAAGCGACACCTCTGAACATATTTTAGGATTAGGTTCGAGTATGCGTGACTAATTTCGGCATGCTACCAATAACATTCCCGGTCAGGGGTTCTCTTATTTGAGTAGAACCGGTCCACTTACCGATGATTTCTGACGAGGGAACATGGCACCCTCAACACACCAAACGTGGCAGATCGAGCTGCCGTGCTCAACGCAGTTTTGAAGGTGCGCGGCGACAGTAAAAAATAAAGAAAGCAACAGAAGAGGGGCGCATATTCGTCTTTCGTCAAGTTCCGTATCTCTGTAGATGAGGGTGTTAAGCATGCTGCACCTGCATATGTCAGTCGGTTTGTTCTGTCGTGGTGAGAAAATCGAGGGAGAAAAAAGACGCCAGGCTGGGCTGCATGCCCGAGTACAAAGAATAGTGACTCACAACAGCATTTTTGGGAGGGGGGGGGGGGGGTCTCATATTTTGAGTTTGGGCAGCCTAGTGAGGACAATGGTGGAGCCAGGGCACGGTCTAGAAAAGTCAGTGTACATGTTTCCAACTTAAAAAAAAAGAAGAAAAAAAACGGTGGATGCACAGCGTTTTCTAGAAAGCGAACCTGGGACCTCGTTCGATGGAGGAGGTTTTTTTGCCCCTTGACTGACCAATGAGGACGCGCATTGGCCCGGCCCTGTTCCAGAAGTTGAGGCATAAAATAACGTCCCGGCGTCGCATCTAAGCATTCTTGTCTACAGAGTGACCGAAGCAGCTGCTCGTCCTTCACTCCTCTGCAACCGTTGACGCCTTGGACATGGAATACTCGTGCGTCGTCGACATGGATTCACCGTCAACGAGATCGGCTGAGCTTGGTGGATGCGACGACGGCCTTGAGCAGGCTAGGTAAGTTTGACCTTTGATTACGCTACTTGAAATTTTTAATCGAACTGATCAAGCTCAACTTCGTGGATACTGATGAAATAGCGAAGCTAGTGGTCTTCGCTTTTTCAGCTTGTCACACTTCAATGCGTGGAAAGACTTTCAGATGTGTAGTGTGGCAACTTTTCGTTAAACACAGTTTGTTGAAGGGCCCCTAAACCCCCTCCGATATTTTCCGAAACGTTTCAAGTAAACAAGCGCATCGCTTGCAGAATGCCGTCGTGTTCACCGATGCTACATGTCGCAGCGCCACAGGTAGTGGGTGCGCCACCATTTCAAAAAAAAAAAAACAATAGCTTTTTGTTTCCGTTCAAAGCCACTGATATGTGTGACATCACCAGTGAAACTTGATGACGTCACATATTTTTGTGCTTGCGATTGGCCGAACGACAGCCGACGTTTTCCGGTCACTCTGCAGACAGCTTTTCGCGCGCACCTTGCTGTTCTTGGATGTGTTGCCGTTTGCGAATCGACATCTGCGGCCCATAACACAACCGCCAAGTCGCTAGCGTGGGGGCACGGGCCGGCAAGACAGCAACAGCGGTTAGTCAACGGTCAGTGCACCCAGATGACACACACCCAACACAGTTGACGGCGAGCTGGGGCGTCGGAGTGGCGGATCGCGGCAACTGGAAATAGACGCTGTCTCGGGCAGCGCGTCAGCGGTGACGTTTGCCACGCGAGTTATGGAGGGACTTTCAGCTGACTCAGCGAGGAGGTATTAAGACGATCGAGACCATGGACTGCTTCGAACGAATACGGTTTATTGGAAGAAGTGAAGTAGTGCGCGCTCGCTCCAGGCAGCAGTCTCCTTTCTTCTTCTTCCGGCGTTTGATGTTGATGTTTTATAGGCTCCCGCCCGCCCAAGTTGAAATGTGATAAGCTCTGGCGGGCTATTTGAAACAACCTTCCATTGGGTATATGTGGTTCACCTAGCTTCTTAGAAGCTCTTTTTTGCCTGCGCGAAGGAGACGAGCTCTTGTTGTTCCGTCTCGCCCAGGGTAGAGCTTTTAAATCCGGCACATTTTCCAAAATGTTCTTGGAGCCTTGACCTCAACCAACACGATGTCACCCTGTGAGAGTTGTTTTGCTTGCCGTGTCTTGCCTTTGACCGTAGCTCCTATTTCCTTGATATACTCTTGATGCCATCTTTTCCACCAAGCGCGCACGAGTTTGCATCTGCGTCGCCATGCGTCTTCAATGTCACCGTTGTGCTGTCTTGTTTGTCCGTCTTGAAGCTGTCGCCGTCCACCTATGATGTCTGCCGGCGTTAGTGGCATTGGCTCGTCAGGTTCTCCATATACGTAAGTCAATGGTCGATTGTTGAGTGTTCCTTCAACTTCTGCTACAATAGTGCGTAGCTCCTCTACTGAAGCTGTGCTTTTCGATATTATTTTTCGCATCGACGTCTTCAAGCTTCTTATGAGGCGCTCGTAAAATCCTCCCCACCATGGCGCGCACTCGGCTATTGTTTTCCATTTAATTTGTTGGCCACTGCAGTAATTCTTTAAGACCTCGTCGTTAATTGTTTCGAGCATTCTGTTGATTTCCTTTCCAGCTTTTATAAATGTTTTGGCGCGTTCCGAGTATATTACGGCTGGTATTCCCCGTCGAGCTGTAAATCGTCGGAATGCTTGTAGAAAACTTGACGATGACAAGTCGTTGGTAAGTTCCAAGTGTACTCCCCTTGTTACCGCGCAGTTGAATATCAGTCCATATTGCTTAACAATCTGGTACTTGTCCTTTGCGTAAAGAGGTCCTGTGAAGTCAACTCCCGTAACTTTGAATGGCTCTGCTTCAGTGACTCTGTCTGCCGGAAGTGGGGGTACGTCTCGAGTCGCCGGCCTTGAGTTATGCCTCTTGCAGACGACACATTTGTTTAGAACTCTTTTCACTGCTTGTCTACCCTGCGATATCCAGAACTTAGTTCGAAGTTGCGCTAGCGTCACTTGAACTCCTCCGTGTGATACCATTTTATGTACGTGACGTATTATCAGTTCCGTGATATGCTGATCCTTTGGAATTACTATCACGTGCTTGTTGAATTCTTGGCTGCACTGCAATCGTCCTTTCTGTCTGATGATTCAATCGTCATCAAGGTAGACTTCGTGTCCATTAATTTCAAATGATCGATAGTTTGAATAGGCCTCACTCTTTGTTTGTCTCAGTGATATTTGGGTCTGTCTTATCCAGTATTTCTCTGCATTTGTTACCTCTTTTCTTGTCAACGGTCCTTTGTGATTTTCCTTTCTTGTGTTGTTTATGAATCTGAACACCCATGCTGTCACTCTTATAAGCCGTCCGTATGATGAAAACCTTTCGATTTCCAAAATTGGCGCAATTCCGGATCTTCCCATGCATTGGTGACATTGTGTTTTATGCTGGTCTTCCACGTCTGTATTTGTGCCAATTATGCTTACTAAGTTCTTTTCCAGTGATGTTATTCATTCGGGACCGTTCCACCATAACTTTGACGTTATCAATGCCTTTGCGCTTATTCCTCGTGTAAGTAGGTCAGCAGGGTTGTCGTCACTTTGAACCAATGACCAGCTTGCTTGAAGTGTTTTTTTCTCCAATTTCTGCGATTCTGTTGGCAACAAACGGATCTCTTTTGCTTGTTCCCTTGATCCAGTGCAGCACAATCGAGTCCCTCCAGCAGTGTATTTCCTGAAAGCTTTCGTTGAAGTGACCTTTGATGTAGTCGCATAATCTTGATGCTACCACCGCTGCCATCAGTTCAAGTCGGGCCAATGTCAGCTCTTCAATTGGAGCTACGCGGCTTTTTGCTGTTACTAGCCTTGATTCTTTGCTTCCATCGTGGTATACTGCTATCAAGTATGCTGCCGCTCCGTATGCCAATGGGCTCGCGTCTGCAAATACATGCAGCGTGTATGCTTGTACTGGTTGATTCTTGCTTGCGTAGCATCGTGGGATTTCTAGAACTCGAAAGTCCTCCGCTTCAGACATAAGGTTCTTCCATTTGTCGCATTCATCTTTAGGGAGCTGGTCGTCCCACGTGACGTTCATTTTGCACAGTCTCTGCAGTCCTATTTTCGCGCGTACTGTGAATGGCGACAACAAACCGAGTGGGTCAAATATCTTCGCTGTGGTTTGTAACACAGCCCTTTTCTTCAAGTGCGTTGTATCTGTTACTAAATTCCACTTTTCAATAGGGAAGCAAATCATGTCCTTTGAGTGTTTCCATATTTAGCTCAGAAGCATTGTAAATCCTCTAGATCGAATATCTATGTGAAAATCGTCTCTTTCGTTTTCATCAATTATTTTGTTTAATCGCTCTTCATTGGATGTCCATTTTCTCAAATTCATCGCTGCCTCTCTGAACACTTGCTTTGCCTCTTTGTACAACGTAACTGCTTCATCAAGCGTTGCTGCTTCCAATATGACATCATCCACGTAGATCGCTTTGTGCAGTGTCCTTGTCGTATCAGGAAACTGGTCTTCCACTTGTTTCAAATGGTGTTTAATTGTAGCTGCGCGTATAAACGTGCTTGGTGTTGTTCCGAACGTTACTCTTGTCATGCGCTATGTTTGCACTTCATTCATTAACCTTCCTTCAGCGTCATGCTTCCACCACAGAAATCTCATTGCATCTCTATCCTCTTCATGTATAGAGATTTGTAGAAATGCCTTTTCAACATCTCCAACTAACACCACCTTTTCTTTTCGAAAATTAATGAGCAGCGATAGCATGTCCTCATTCAAATTGGGTCCTGCCTATAGGTTCTCGTTTAGAGATATGCCTTTTCTAGAATGTGATGAGGCGTCAAACACTACTCGAACCTTTGTTGTGGCTCGGTCCTCTCTAATGATCGCATGATGTGGCATGTAGTAGCAAAGTGCATTTGGCTGTTCTGATGGCTCTTGGACCTCCTCTGCGACTAATGCCATGTACTCTGATATAGCTTTGTCGTAGCGATACAGCATGCATGCCTTCATTTTTTTTGCAGCCTTTTAGTCAGTTGCTGTAGTCTTTTTATCGCATTTTCCTTGTTGCTTTCCAAGTTTACGTCCTGTTTCCATGGCAAGCTGATTTGATAGCGACCGTTTTGTTGTACAATCTTGCGCTCGAATTCTTCGACCACTTAATTTCCGGTGTTATCCAAACTATTTCTTGTGATCCCCATTGACTCCAGGCTCCAGAACTTCTGTAGCTCTTGCTGGAGTTCTGTCTCCGCAGCTTCGACCTTCAGAACCATGACTGCTTGATTATGTGTTAGTTTTGTCTTGCTTTGCTCTGATGGTCCTTGCAGTACCCATCCCAGTAAAGTTTCTGCAGCCATCAGTCTGTCCTCAATTCTTTGAGTTCTACCAGTAAAGAATTCTCAATAATAGTCTGAGCCGATCAGTAATTCTACAGAATTTGTTGCAGTCGTCTTGGTCCTGTGATCAGCCACTTGCATATTTAGCAGTTTCATTTTCTCGCTGAGTTTCTTAGTTGGAGTGGGTATACAACTGTGCGAGATAACGTCGACTTGTAACGCTTCAATCACTGTTGTCGTGCTTGTTTCTCGTGATCCTACAGTCACTTGCACCACGTTCATTAGTTTGACCTTTTCGTCTCCTCCAAATGAACCAATCTTCAGCCTTTCCTGTCGCAACACCTTCGCACCTATTTCTTTCGCTAATCCCGCTTCAATAAATGAACGTTGACTTCCGCTGTCTAATAACAAACGGCAATGTCGGCCACATGTTTCTCCTTCTACGCACGCTACGGCTGTCTGCAAAAGCACAATTTTATGCTTGATATTTTCGGTTGCGTGTAGCGTAGACGTCGTCGCTTCGGCTTGCGCTGTTGAGACCAGCTCTGCCCTTGTTTTCTGCATCACCGTTCTACACACTGACGTGGCATGTCGTCCCTTGCATTGCTTGCATTTTACTTGGGCCTTGCAAATGCGTGCAGTGTGGTTTGGTCGCGCGCATCTGAAGCATGCTCTATTTTCGGTAAGCATAGCTTTCTTTTCATCCATTGGAATGCTTCTACGACAGTTTTCGGTTGCGTGGGTTTTCTGCTTGCAGAATAAGCATATTCTGTCCTGAGCTAAGAAGCTTGAAGTTGTGCGCATCTGTCCGCGGTTCTCTGTTGGTTTTGCAGTTATCCTCTCTTGTTCACGTTGTGTTTCTTCACGAAAAGCCGCTTGCTCTCTTAAGAATAACCTAAGCCTGCCCAGCTTTTTCTCGCACGCTTTTCCCGTTGCGTTGTTTTGCTCGCCGTTTTCTGAAGCTGAGCTGTTTCTCATAGCCTCTTTTGACTTGAACTGCACTGATAATTCTGGTGGAATTGCTCTTTTCAATACCGGTAATAACATCGGCGCATAGCTCTCGGTTTCCACTTTTAGTGACTTGAGTGCCAATATGTTAACTTGCACTCTCTGTACTAGCCTATTTAAGTCATCGGTATCTTGAACAGACCTCACTTTCTCCAAACTCAATAGCTCATTCATGTGCATTTCGAGGAATGTTCTCGATTGCCGAACGTTTTTTGCAGTATTTTGATTGCGTTATCATAATTTTCCTCTGCCGAGTACTGAAGTCCTTCAATAGCAGCCGCAGCTTTTCCGGTTAGTGATGCTAACAAGTAATTGTAATTCTGTCCCTTGCTCATGTTCGGTCTCAGGTGAACTGCCGACTCGTACTGAGACCAAAAGCGGTTCCACTCCAAAGTTTTTCCCCCACACTTTATCATTTCAAGCTTTGGTAGCTTAGCTAGTTCCGTTGCTTCTTGTCCTGTACTTGAGGGCATCACCTGCCTTGTCCTGTCGCTTAAATCCGATTGTTCAGGCTGTCGAAGTTTGGTTTCTATTGCAGATAAGATCGGCGTTGATTTCATGTCGTACTCTATGACGCTTTCGAATTCAGCTTCGGCATTGTCTTCTGTTAGAAACTTTTCTATTTGCTCCTTTGCGCTCTTGAGACTGTCGCTTATTGCTTTAATCTGCGCCTGATTTGATCAGTCACGTGATCTGGGAGCGAAGCGCTTTCCTTTTCTTCGTTATCACTTCTTTGCTCATAATGAGGCGGTTAACAATGACTCCTTACTTGTCAATCGTTCGTTCTGATGCTCGTAATGTCCACCGTGGTCTCGTCGCTCGATCCAAGTCGATCCTTTGCTCCTCCGCCGTTTTCTTCTCTGCTGCTCCGTGGCAGGTTGACCTTTCTTGCCGGCGAGGAGGTAGTATCCTGGTCACGGCACCATTATTAAGACGATCGAGACCATGGACTGCTTCGAACGAATACGGTTTATTGGAAGAAGTGAAGTAGTGCGCACTCGCTCCAGGCAGCAGTCTCCTTTCTTCTTCTTCCGGCGTTTGATGATGATATTTTATAGGAGGTGCCAAGCGGTTTTGAAAGAGGGTAGCGTAGGACAGAGGGAAATAAGGAATCGTCGCGTTTCGATCATTCAACGCGTGTAACTCCACTATTGCGGCACCGTTTCGAAAAATTCTCATGGCTACGTGTTCGTTGTAAACTCGAGCACAAACTTCGACCGCTGGGTGGTTTAGGGGCCCTTTAGAGTGGCCTTATAAATAAGTACATTGAAGCCACCGTGGCTGTCACCTTCAGGTTTCGGCTGTTTAGGGCACTGCGTTAACTAAAGAAACCCATCTGTGTCGTCACGTCAACATCATGAATAGTTCCTCCTTTAGTTATTATGAATTGTTCCTTCCTTACTTACTTATTTGAAATGCAATGCCAGCATTCATGAGAGTAGGTTTTTTTCATAACCATTGTTATTTTTCATTGTCTTGCATTAACTCCCACACACACTGTGGGATAGGTATACTATTCTCAGATCTCTGCAAAGGTGTTCATAAGGTCGCTCCTAGGAAACCCGCTTCCCATTTTCGATCAACTTTTACTCAAGAAGTATATTGTGTTTTAATATTAACAAATACAATGTACTGTGTAATAGAAGGGATAAAACTCCGGTCCATATCTCGTGCACAATTAGAACAGTTTGTTAGGTCTTTTCTTCCTATTGTATACTGATCACATAGTTGCTTTTCGTAAAGCCGATGCATAACCGAAGTTGTTTGCCTATTAACATGCTTTGTACAAAGAAACTAGAAATTCTACTACCATCTAAAGCACAAGAAGCGATAGTTGGGCTAGCTGGTGGTGTTTGCTTGGATATAAAACTAGCGCAAAAATTTTGACAAAGGCGGAAGAAGAGATGAGAACGTCTTTGTCGTAATGTTTGGTCTGTTTTTAAATCAAAGCTGGCACCTAAAGGAACATCAAAAAAATTCTGGGCAATATACAAGAATTGAGTACAAAAGTCGGAAATGTAAAAAACAAAATCGAGAAAATTTATCAGTGGTTCTTTTTTCTGAAATCAGACTCTTATCCCGTATTGTATTTGTATCTAGTATTGGTGGGGAGACGCTGGAAGCTGTAAAGGAATGTCTCTACATAGGAGAGTATAGTAAGCGGGTAGCGGAGCCATGACAGTGACATATCTAGAAGAACAATGATAGGGTGGATTACATTTGTCAAGCATTTTCAAAAAATTATGAATGGTAATCTAACACTCACCCTCAAGAAATATATACTCATTAGCTGCATTTTGCCGGTACCCAAGTATGAAGGAGAACCCTGTAGTCTTGCGTATAGGGTTCAGCTTAAATTGAGGACGACACAGCTAGCGATGGAAAGGAAAATTATAGGTGCAACCTTAAGAGACAAGAAGAGATCAGAGTGGGTCAGGGAACAAACCGGGTTTAAGGATATCATAGTTGAAATCAAGAAGAAGTGGACATGGGCCGGGCACATAGCACGTATACGTATAGGCAGGATAACCGCTGGTCATTAAGGGTAACTGACTGGATGCCCAGAGAAGGCGACCGCACGAAGGGGAGACAAATGTTAGGTAGGCTGATGAGATTAGAATGTTCGTAGGTATAAGATGGCAGCAGAAAGCACAAGCCCAGGTTGATTGGCGAAGCACTGCGAGGCCTTTGGCCTGCTGTGGGCGTAATGAGGTTTATAATAATAATGATTCATTTTGGAAAAGAAGGCTGATTCAGCGATGTTACCAAGTTGTGGGGACCGCAAGAGGCACAGAATTTCTCAACTGGGGAGTCAAATGTTCATGGTAGCACACCCTTCTTCCTATCATCTCAAAGTGTAAAACTGCCTTGGCGCAGGCCACCCCACTCCCTTCTTCTTAAGTGTTCCCGAGAAACTATACTCTTGGAAAGCTTTTCTTCGCAATGAAGGGGAAGCTACAGGGGTAGAGCTACCGCTCATTTCCTCTCCCGTGAAGTAGCAAGATTCGTCTCGCGTTATCAATGACAGCCACGTTCGAATGGGAATATTGCTTACAATTTTCGTCCACTTCGACAGACACTTGTAAGGGATATTCGTCTCAAGCTCCTTCACCGAGTCGACGAAATAACTGGTAGGTGACGAGCGCTCACGTGAACACGGAGACTGAATTTTGACAGCCGGGTGCACAAAAAACGTGTGACATTCTCACATGTGCAAAAACGCGAAATGCACAAAGTAATGCACACATGAATATTTCCTTGGTGAATGCTGCGTCTCCTTATACACCGTCGCTTTTATACTTTTAACGCGGCAAATGCGGGCGCAATTATGTGTCTATATTCTCCTGCGGTGGCACAGCACATTTCAGCTCCGTGTAGCCTTCCCTTAAATGACAAAAACAATATCCGCAAATCGGCTAGCCACTCGTGCGCACGCGTATGCTGGGGACGGTGTTGCCTCTTATATAGTTTGTGGAAGGATGGGAATGCCGGCTCATTAGTGCATAGAGTTAGGAAAAAGGAACAATGCACGAATCAATCTCTGCGTCATAGGCAGACTCGCAACTCATTCGTCGTCACTGGAAAACAGATAGAACCAGAACTTTCAGTCCATATTCACCAGAGATATTGGCGTCATGTCGGACTTTGTGAGTCACGGGCAGACTCACAAGTCAACTAATATCACTAGAAAGAGGTCATAAAGCGACCAAATATAACCAGTTCCTTCATTCCGTCTTCGCAAGAGATAATGGCGTCATGCCGGACTGAGTTCCAAGCGACGGTGTCAGTTATAAACCTTCTCGTTATCACAGACACTGGTGTTCTTAATATTCTCTTTGCCCTAGATACTAAAAAAAAAACGCTTGTGATCCGGATTGTATATACCCAACCAATTTATGAAAAGGTACGCAGAATGGTGCAGCACATATCTCGGCAGCATTTTCCACAAATCGCTTTCAACATCAAGACTACCAGAAGATTATTCTAATTTACAACTTAGGATATAAATTCGCAGAATCTTATTTAAGACCGATATCTTTAACAAGCATGGTATGCATACTACTCGAACATATATAGTTTAAAGCAGTGAACTTTTTTGTTTTCGAAAACGAGGGCATCCTGTCTCCCAGCCAGCATGGTTTTCGTAGGGGTTTATCGACTACAATGCAGCTAACTGAAGTCATACACTATTTTCCGCTAGGTACTGAATGTCACAGTTAAAGGGACATTGTTTTACTTCATTTTTCAAAAAAATTTCACTGCGCGTTTTCCACACCATTCTAATGACTGAACTAAAAAAAAAACTTATCGAAGACGGAGAAATTGTTGCTTGGGTGCATGAGTTTTAAAGATGATAGTCTTTCTTGGGAAGCTTCGAAGTAAAAATTTCGATCTGTCTGTCTGTACATTTGTCTGTGTGTCCGCCCTTAATGGTACCTTAAACGGCACCAGACAATACCCCAAAACAGCCAACCCCTTCCACAGCGCCCGCCAATATTGCTCAAGGTTCAGCGTTTCAAAGAAAAAGCGATTTTCAATTGAAAAGCAATTATTGCGCATATACGAGGCACCATAACAACACCTCAACATTCTCTATGTGTGTATCTTAGTAGAAAAGGCATGTACAAGTAATTTTAAGGACCATACGTTTATCACGTTGCGCAAACATTGCAACGCTTGCGCTAAAAGTCGTTTCCAACGCATTGCTAAGGGAACGTGGTGGTGACACCTACCCGTCGCCTTGAGCTCTACACCTTACCACCGCGGAGACGGGTGCGCAGTGGGCGCGTGCTTCGTTTTCCAAGATAACTGCCAGATGGCGCTCATGTCTCACGTGTGACGTGGCTTGATGCGCTCGTTCGCCTCCGCTGCATGCTCGAGGCACTTTAACACAGCGCCCCCAGAATACCATTCACCAATTTTCTTGCGCAAAACATAAAATAAACGTTTTGTTGACTCTCTCCAAACGCAAGACTATCGTCTTTCGACAACATTTGCATATACGGGGCCAATTTTTTGCTTAATAGATATCAACTTGTTTTTTAAGAATAAGAATAAGAATAAGATTTATTTGATCTTGACAACTTCAAGAAAGGTACAGGAGCTAAAGGCGAGCAACGCCTGACAGGGGCCCCGGTACCCGTAACATGTTACAACATCATATTACATGGCATAATAGTAGTTCATTGGCAGTAAACAAAAATATAAAAAAATCGTTACACATTTGATATACAATGCGTTAGGAATACAAAGTCTTTCGCATTCGTACGTCCACATAGTTACTGTGCTATTTTTTTTTTTTTTTAATAGACAGAGGCATAAGATAACAAAAGGAGTATTGATATCAGCACACAATCAAGCTCAATCAAACGCATGGAATGCAATAGTATACATAGATACATACACATACATCCATATATATATACATATATATATATACATACATATATACACACACATATATATACACATACACACATATATACATACACACATATATATACATACACACACATACACACACATATATACACACATATACATACACACACATATACCCACACACACATGTGTTGCAATAGTCATTCTCTCAAAGCCTGTGCAAGTAACAGTTCCTTCACCTTATTTTTAAATGCATTTCTAGTCGTGAAGAATTCAATATGACCTTCTAGCTTATTCAGGATCATTAGTACTTGGTGGCTGGTTGTTTGTGTACCATAGTTAGTCCTGGTTTTTAATGTTCGTCTTCTCTTCAGTCTCATGTCGTATGGGACTTCATTACTGCTGCTGTCGTCTAGATATAGTGCATTGGAATGTATATACTGCAGTAGTTTGAAGTCATAAACTTTGTTTGCTTGAAGCATTTGATATTTTAAAAATAACGGTGACGTGCTTAATTGGTACCATGGCCCCTGATAACTTTCATAAATGCGCAATATCATTTTTTGTAGACGAATAATCCTATTGTAGTTGGTTTTTGTAGTGGTACCCCAGACCAGTATTCCGTAGCATAGTCTAGAGTAGAACAATGAATTATATAGGTTTTGCTTCAACCAGATAGGTATCAAGGGTGCAATTTTATACAAGCAGCCAACAGCTCGGGAGAGTTCAACAACTAAATTATTAACATGAACGTTCCACGAAAGATGCTCTTGGAACCAGACACCAAGAAACTTTTGCTCTTTAACCCTGGTTAACTCATGCCCTTGGAAAGTTAAAACTATTTCCCGGCTAAGTTGTTTGTTCAGAGCACGGAATATGACATAGTTTGTCTTTGCTATATTAAGCTGCAGTCTATTTTGGCCTAGCCAAGTCGAGAGCAACGCAAGGTACTCGTTGGCCTTAGTTTCCAAATCAGTTAAGTCTGTGGATTTAAAAAAAACATTAGTGTCATCGGCATACATAATAATTTCAGGAGAGTTTGCTATAGTTACAATATCGTTAATATAAACAAGAAATAAAAATGGCCCCAGTATGGACCCCTGAGGAACTCCTTGTGTTAGCTTTAGTTTCGATGATTTTGCGTTTTGTATTTGCACAATTTGAGAACGGTGACTCAGATAGTTTTTAATGAGCTCTAATGCTACTCCCCGCACCCCATACCTAGATAGTTTGTCGTATAAAATATTATATTTTATGGAATCGAAAGCTTTCTTCAAATCTAGAAATAAACCAAGTGTGAAATTTTTGCTATCTATGTTCGTAAGTATACTATCTTTGATATAGCACAATGCTTTTTCAGTTGATCTGTTTTTCCGAAAACCATATTGGCTATTAGAAAGAATTTTGTGTTTGTCAAAGAAAGAAACCAGTCTTTGGTTAATCACACTTTCAAATATTTTCGACATAATGGGGAGGACCGATATCGGTCGGTAATTTGATAAATTATTTCTAAGGCCACCTTTAAATATAGCTGTCACCCGTGCTACTTTGAGTTTTTGTGGAAAAACACCAGTTGACAACATGAGATTAACAATGTGAGCAACTGCCTCCGAAATAAGGTGGGATACTTGTTTTAATTCTTTCGCACCAATCTCATCAATGCCTGGTGCGACATTACTTTTCAGTAGCCTTATTGATGCCTCCACTTCAGCAGGAGATGTTGGTTGTAAGAATATTGTGTGTTCTATCATAGGTGTATCCGGGATATTAGTATCACGGTCAATGTCATTTGGCTCTTCATAACAACCGGCATTTATGAAATGTGCATTTATTGAGTTAGCCAAATCTTCACCATATATAGTTGTACCGTTTATAGTCATTTCTTTTATATCACTGCACTGTTCCATTCTATTAGTTAGAGCATTTACCATTTGCCATACCTTCTTTGGGTTATCGTAAATGCTCTCAAACTTTGCTGTGTAGTAATTTTTCTTGGCTTTTCTTAAATCAGCATTCAGAGTATTTCGAATTTTTTTGTATCTACAAAATACTTCAGGGTCCCGACAACTAATGAATTCGTGGTATAATTTATTCTTAGCCTTTATGCGTTGATATAGACCTTTGTTTATCCATGGTTTCCTATATTTTTTGTTTCGCTGCACCATGATTTTCTTGAGCGGAAATGCATTGTCAAAACATTTATGGATCATCTCGAAAAACATGTCATAGGCAGTGTTGGCGTCTGCCTGGTCTAATATAATGCTCCAGTCAAGTCCTTGGACTAAGTTTCTAAATACTTCGCGCGAGATGTCATTTAGGTTACGTCGAGTTTTAACTTCAGTAGTGACACGTGGTTCTTTGTTGGGGCCCTTTCTATTTCTTGTGCATATTAATGACCTATCTACTAATACAGACTGTAAAATAAAGTTATTAGCGAATGACTGTACCTTTTATAGAGAGATTAGAAAGGACCAAGATCCCTCCTCGCTCAGCAAATGACTTTATACGCTATTTCCGAATGGTGCTCAGACTGGCAGATAACAATCGATGGGAAAAATCATCTTGTATGACGATAACGAGGAAAAGGGAGCCTTCACGATTTTGCTACACTACAAAGGGCAGTGCTCTGACCAGCGTACACAAACACATATGCCTAGGTTAAACAGTTATTCACATGTGTTCAATAAACAATTATGTTTTGAAATATACTTTTTTTACTGTTGTCCTCTGTGAATAAAATATGTTGGCCCCTCACATCACTAACATTGAGTCATTGTCTCAGTTTGAAGATTGAAGAACTATACGCTGCTTCTGGCACCATGGTGAGCTTCGCAGAAGTTCTAAAGAGCCACACATCTCTCAAGTACTTGGCGGTCACTTGCTGCCACCTCGTGGAAGCGGATGCCAATTCTTTTGCGGTCCTTCTGGAATGCAACACCAAGCTGCTGAAGCTGGACTTGAGCGGCAACGCAATCAATGATGCCGGAGCGATCCGGTTAGCCCAGTCGTTGAAGTATAACGGGAGCCTGCAGAAGCTCGACCTCTCGAAGAACTCCATCTCCTATCGGGGGGCTGTTCCACTTGCCGAGGCAATGGCCAGCAACGGTGCCCTAAAAGAGCTCGCGCTGTTGGGCGTCTCAGACGAAAAGAAAGAAAGGCCTATCGCGGCAGCGTTAAGTCGCAACGGCGTCCACGGCCGCGTGATAGTCCGCCATGAGAGCATCACCAGTGTCCTTCAGCTCGCGACGGGCGTTTCTCAAAACGCGACCTTGGTCACGACGCTACACTTAGATGCCTCCATCATCGTCAACGCCCATTGCCTAAAGACACTGTTCGAGTCCCTGGCCAACGTCCCGTTGCTCAAGCGATTGCTGCTGGAATGTCAGACCAGCTTCAATCGCACCGCCGCTGATAAGTTAGCCGAATTACTGCTCAAAACGAAAGCTTTGGAGTGGGTACAGATAAAACATTGCGACATGGACCTCGTGGCACTGCAAACAGTAATGAATGGATTGGCTGACAACAGGTCTGTGTGGCACATGGATGTGGAGTTCGGAGTCCGGAGTTTTGCGTGCACTCGTGCCATTGTGGACATGCTGAAAAGAAACTCAACGCTAATCTATTTCGGCACTTTTTTATTACGACCTTTGGAACTTCGATTCCTTGCTTCCGAGCTGTGGTCCAACTACGTTTTGACAACTCTCCATGCCATAGCCTTTGTCTCCATGTACGGGAATCCAGATGCTGAGCAGCCCGTGTTCGAAATAAGAGAAGTGCTTCGACGCAATCTATCCTATGTCAACCGAGCTGTTGAGTATGCCATGGACCCGGAGAAGTTTGGGACCCAGCGGGAGCCGGCTGCGATCTTTGACGAACTCTGCCACAAGGAGTCCTTTAAGAATGTTTTCTCGAAGCTCGTCGGCCCACACGGCGCGATTCGTGCAGTTGCAAAGGCTCGTGCGCACATCACAGAAAACCTTCTGGCCATCACTGGTGTGGCGATGCATTTCCCTGTTACCTGCTGGCCACATCCGGCGGGATCTAGCCAAATTGACATTCTAAACACCTACTGCTGGCGTAGCATTCTTTCCTACGTGAAAGTGACAGACATTGCAGTGTGAATTCTTGCTACCATATTACTTTTTTATACTTTTTCCAATCCTTCGTCCTACTTCGTAATATTTTTAACTTTTTTGTGATTCACAACTCTTTTCTGTACTTGATGTGTGACTGTACATTTCAACTCTGGGCCTGTAGAACTCCTTCATGTGGATTTGACTTCGTAGATCTTCATTTTCTTATCAAAAGCCTCCCTCAGCAATTCAGTGTGTTAACATGTAATGAAACAGCGACTATATCTCAATGTAAGGCATAGCTAATAGGTATCATTTGCAGGTCATCTGAAATGAGGCAAAGAGAGAGGTATTCGGTGAATTATGTGATCGCGTGATTGCTTTCAAACGAATTTTCACTGGAACTTTCTCAGCAAGTTCTGCAAGGTTTCTTCGCCCCACAATATCATTAGGTTCCCTTCAGAGTTTGCCAAAGTTTTCTTCACATGACTAAAATACTGTTGGTAAAAAATACATCGTTTTTTTTATTTCGTTAAGATGTTCTTCCCGTATAAAATTTGTAATCTCTGAGCGCTGGTATGAAATTCGTGTCGCGTTTCTTGATTAATTTTCTTTAACAGCTGCCTCGTCTCTATTGTCCTCGAATCCAACTTCAACTTATTTAGATTGTACACATTAACTTGTACACGTTGGGTTACTTGTACACATCAAAGAATACTTTATTAAAATTTTGTAAGCTCTTTCAACGTTCATTTTAAGTATTCTAGTCAGGTTTTGATGGCTCAATATAAATTTTTGGTCGACATAAATCTATTTTAGATAATATTTTGAAGCTCAAACCCATGCTTTTAACACAGAAGCATTCATAATTTGTAACAAATAGATTTAACATTTCCAGAAGGCGCTGCCGAGAATAATACCAATTCTTTTCACAAAATCAAGAAAATGCTGCATGATGTCATTTGTTGGATGATAGCGCACTACAGACGTAATACTACTGGCCTGTATGCAGAATAACTCAACGTAACTTGTGTTACTTTACATTCTTGTATTATATCACATGATACGCAATTCTTCCCAAAGAAAGAGCCATCTAGACAAACTGTTCTGCCACTTAGAGACCCATATGCTGTTTTTATGTCCTTGTCTGCATTTACTGAGTCTGTTTCGTTGTCTATGTTTGCCATGTTTTTTGATAGCAAAGGTGATAATAAGTGTGCTGAGTGTCACAGTAGGATAATGATGGCATGCTATAGTGTTGTAATAAATGTGATTACACAACTATGTTCATTTTTCACAGGGTATTCCTTATTTAACGCATATACTTTTTTACTTCGAGAAACAAGCAAACTTGAGCTAATTCAAACATTTATCTAACAAAGCGTGATGTAGACTGGGGGGAGGGAGTGGGGCTCTAGTTTTCGTAATTTCGTCTTCCGATTTACTTTTCTTGAGCCGTTCACGTATATATATATATATATATATATATATATATATATATATATATATATAGTGAAGGTATGGGATATGGCACAACGGGAGCGTTGTCAACAAGGATAAATATATTTATTTCCCAACAGTTTCGGGACGGGTCCTCCCTTCATCAGGGGATGAGTTATACTGACATGAACTTCCAGACTTCGTTGCTGCCGCGTCCCTCTCGCCTTGAAAGATGTTTGCGAGAGTGAGAGGGAACTAAAAAAGAAAGAGAGTAAAAAAGAAGATATATATATATATTTATATATATATAAATATATATATATCGGTCATTGAAATGAAATCCTATGCATTTCCGTAATTTCTGTGCTTTTACGCCCTAAACAAACGAGAGATTCGTGCAAGGGCTCCGCAGGTATTGACCACGCGAGTTTCTTCAATGTATATCCGAAGCTAAGAACGTGAGTCTAAAATTTTGACTCCATGCAAATGCAGCAGGCACTGCTGAGATTTTCTACGGTAACCTCTGCGTCAGCAGTCCACTACGGTAACCACTTGACCACTAAGGCCGGTATTGAGCAACACGAAAGAGTAAATGTTGCACATCGTATATCGGTGACATCGTGAAAGAATGAGTGTGCCTCCATTGTAGAAATACAGGACAAAACTAATAGAGGGGTCCACATCCTTGCATGGAAAGAAAGGCTAAGAAAATGGTGGGATACCATAGCGAAGGCTGGCCGCTGTTCGGGTTTCATTTGATGTTGATAGTACATCTGTTTAGCTCCATTTCATAGCATGTCCCACAAATGATCGACACTTAATGCCTAGCCAGGAATGGCTAGAACACACGTGGGTAATTTGAACGCCTGAGCATTAAGTGACATCGGCAGCGTTGACCCGATGAATGCATAGAATTAATGTCATTGTCCCCACCGGAATGAAACCCCAGCATTCTGTGTGGTAATCAAGCATTCTACCACAGAACTACCTCAGGTCTCAAAACCACTTATCGAATAGACCCTAATGTTCGTGAAATGTCGCTTGTGATGAGTGGTGGCTATCAATTTTTATAGACGTTGCATAAGTACTGCTATTTTACAGCCGTCATGTCTGGTTAACGTCAGTTTAAGTTAGGTGTCATGCACTGAAATAATTTATGTAGCAGTGCCCAGGGCTTCGATCCGCGAAAACACAAGCGCTTCATATTAGCTTATTTCTGGGATTGCCAATACTCCTGTACCTGTTGCCACCGTTGCACAAGTGGAAACAACTGGCGATATAAACATTTGCAACTGTTCAACTCATGTCTCTGCATGCAACACTTGCACATATGTTTAGCGTCATTTCTTAACGTGTCACTCAACAAAAAATTACATCACGGTCACATTACCTGTACGCATGCTTTGAATAACGTCGATTGCCACGGTACTTGCAATCTGCCAATTTCTTTATGTCTTAAGGGAAATTTGTGTTGTAATTTGGTCTCATCAATTGAATGGATAAGGCATGTTCGCAATTGGGGTACGCTCATTTCGTCTGCACCCCAGAATATTTACGCTACACCATGGTATTACCAACTTTAAATATATTCATGCTGCAAAATATGACAAGGGTGCTACATGGTGACGTCACCAATACTGCGTCAACACCTTTCTTTCGCCATACAAGACATGTCGGAGCTTCGAGTGAAGGAAAGAAGGAAAAGAGAAAGAAAGACAGGAAGGTCGACAACATGCGCTGGCGGTTTGTTCTCCTACGCTTCGGGATGGATATCAAGGGATGACAAAATAGAGAAGTAGAAAGGAGTGAGTAGAAAACAAAAACAACATTCGCGTGAGCTTAAACTAAATCGCTGAGACCTGCAATATTAGACGCAGGAACATAGACGTATCACGTTCCACAGTATAGTGCATAGTGCATACTGAATAGTCATATAGTCCATACTGAATAGTCGAGTCATAGTGCATACTGAAGGCTCGCAAGTATCGGACGTAAAACTTCCAGTATACGTAGCCTATACCTGCCGTATAAACTGAGCGTATGGAGATTTCAGCCTTCCGATGATCGTGCTAAATGTCTGTGACAGTGATTAAAACATTATAGCGATTCATTTGTCTTCTTCAGGAAATTGCTGCTGAACAAAACAGTGTATCGCTCTGTTTAACACTTACTAGTGGAATGCTAAGCTATAGATAACCGCCCCCTCTCACAGAGAACAAAGTTGCAAAGCACTGCCTACCCGGTCTTCAAAAATGAGAGCCGAGGTCGCTGTTCCGTTTCCTTCGAGAAGCAGTATACTTAACGACAAATTGTGGCTGTCCGCACACAATGTTAATGTGTAGTACTTGGACGTTGCTATAGCGATGACTTCGTGTAATATAATCACAGAGTTATCTTTCATTCTTTCACACACCCTCTTTCCTCCCGAGCGCTGGGTAGTAAACCAGAGACTTTCTCTGACTGGGCTCCCGGTGTTTTCATTGTAAGAGGTAAACAGCCCGAAAAACGAAGACGGAGAACTAGAATGACACAAGACGAGCGCCGAGTTTCAACTGAAAAATGCCGAAGATGCCTCGTGTCTACATAGCGGGTTTTTTACTTTATTTAGTTGGTTTACTTTCCTCGCCATGCAACAGCATGTGCGAATAATTGTATGCATATCATGTTTCTTCACTAAACTTTTCAGTGGAAAGTCAGCGCTCGTCTTGTTTCTTTCTATTTCTCTGTCTTCGTTTTACGCGCTGTTTACCTCTTACAATGAATCGTTAGCGACCTGCCTAGTTTTCCATATTTCCCGGTTTTTTTTTATATATCTTTCACTAGTTCGACACTAATACGACAACGTAGTATGCGCTTTTTCCGAGTTGACAGTCGTCTATTTCAATGCAGTGTCTTAGAACGGAGAAGCGACGTTAGAGATATGGGCGTTTGTGTATTTTTCCTTGTTGTCCTCGTCTTCACCAACGCTCAGACCGTGCCTTTTCAATATGCGCCAACAAGCCCACATTGGTACACTGCATTTCAATATCCACATACAGTTACGTGTGATTGCTGAAGGAAACACCCACTCAGCTGAGCCTCGAGTTAACAACAGAGCCCTTTTCTTCTACACGGGCAGCAAACGTGATGTAAAGGGAATGCAGTCTGGCAGATAAAGCACCCTACTCCCTAGAATAAATTGTGCGATTGTTGCAGTAACTGTAAAGAACCTTTCAAAAGAGCTTCATCAAATTAAGCGTGCCTCGGAAGAAGCGATTTAAAAAAAGACCAGTTACGGCACAATTACTGGCATCAATGCTGTAGGCAGTGTTTTCCGAATCAGAAGTATATCGTTAAAGGAGTCATGAACCCCCATTCATGCTGGGCGAGAAAACACACTCTGAGAATAATGAACACGGCTCGGAACATCTCAGCCAAATGCTGCATGGTGCGCCGCAAAGAGAGCTTACAAGCGGAGCAAGAAGTAGTCATCAGGGAGTTTTCGATTAGGGGCCCCAAAGCTAGGACAAGTTTGCTAGTATGATCACATAATCTGTTACGCTCGCCTACCGCCTTCACAATAGGCGAGACCGATCACTTTCCATCACGTGTATTCAAGATCACAAAAGTGCGCTGACGTAACTTCTTACTCCCTGCCATCCCTCTCTGCCCAAATCTTCCCGCTCGTTTATCGGGATTAGGGAATAAATAACTTTGAGAGCGTGAAAAGCCATTGTAATTCCACTCGTTCGCGACAAATTTGAGGAAGGCGGCTATTTGTGCGAGTCAGCAAATCTTCCTATGAACACAACGCACGCACACGAACACAAAAGCATAAGAAAGGAACCGTCAGCACGAGCACGTAATAAAGTGAGAATCTTTATACGACACGCACATTCACTGACATACATGTGTGTCGGTGCCCGTCAGTGCCGACTCTGAGGAGTCGCCATCATTGAAGCTCTCGTCTTGAGACACTACCGCGATCTGTTGGCACAAACGACGACCTGAACGTAGCTCCAGGGTTGCATTGGATTGGCTGACGTAAAGACACTGGTCGAGCGAGAGGACTGAGGGTCCGCACAGCACAATCCACCCTTCGTGAGAGAACGCTCAGGCAGCAAAGCACTTCTTTATTCACATTCGAGCCTGATTGCGCTACGACCCAAGCGGTGATGACGATTATCTACAGGTGATAAGATGAATTGTACAAATAATGCTAATATATATATATATATATATATATATATATATATATATATATATATATATATATATATATATATATATATATATATATATATATATATATATATATATATCAGGAACATAGGAAAAATCGTTATCGTTCGGGGGAAAACTGGCATTTCAGCAGCGGGACCGGGCTTCGTCGAAGTGACGCACACATGCGACAGTAAAATGATAAAAGGCAACTAATGACGAAGTATAGCACTGTTACTGCCTGACAGAGATTGTTAGAAGCGGGCGTGGAAACGGTGCCCGCGTGATCGGCGAAAGAAAAAGATATCGCGCATGAGCTCTTACAGCCAAAAACGGAGTAAAATAATGAAGCCGCAATACATGTGTCACCGGCACAAACTATAACAAGTAATAGGTTAAAATGTGAGCAGATTATCTATAAACATCAGCGCATGCGCACTTTGATGATCCGACAACGAAATAGGGAACTAATCTATCTGCTTGAAAGAGTAGCAGAAAAAACAATGGGGCAGGTCGAGATTAACTTAATGGGTATAGAAAGAATGGTTTGCCAGCACTTTCATTTACACCACAAGTAATACCTTTAAACTCATGAATTAGATATCATTCTGGAAGCTCTCTTATGTAGTGGGAACGGAAACCAGATTGAAGGATCGTAGATGCATTATGATTTATCAAATGATTTCCTGGAATTCGCACGTGTGTTGATATCGAAAGGCTATATGAATACTGGCTGCATGACATTTGTGGTTATTAAACCGGTATCTGAAGGGCGTTTTGGTTTATTCAATAAACTGTAATTTACAGAAGGAACATTCGAGCAAATAGATGCAGTTGTGTCACACGTGAAACTATATTTATTCTTATAGAAGAAATCAAAATCGGTGCTTTTATCGACGTGTAACGCCTTCACATATGCGCGCAAACCTTGCACTGAAGCTTCTTGCAAGGTCGACAATGGTCTTTAGCGGGGATCCTTGTTTTAGAGGAAATTAGGGTGTTATACAGATTACGATACCGTTTGAAGACTACTGGTAGTGGCACTGGCAATATTACTTAAGATTAGAGCCCTGAGCTAGTACGTTTAACTGCTTTTTAAGAATTTGAAAACGTTTGACACCGATGCCGAGTTTGCTAAAGGACCAGATTACTTTCTACCTGAACTGATTATTGCTCTTCAGCGCGGGAAAGTTTTTGCGATTATGTCCATCGGCTCTTATTCGCAATTTATAGCTCGGCCATACTTATCGCAATTTTCTAGATCCTTAGCCAGTTTAAAAGCATCATAAGCGCCAGTCGCAGGATAAAAGATGAGGCCCCGTGACAAAACGAGCGATTCGTCCTTATTGTAGCTATCATGTGCACATGATAGCTAAAATAAGGACGAAAGTAGTCAACCTCTCATGAGAGGTTGACTACGCTGGTGGACGGCGAAGCGCTATTCCCAAGAAACGCGTTGGTCGGCACCAGTGTTTTGCCTGCTTTGGAAACGAGTGCTCCAAGCACGGAGCAGATTTACACGTTTTCGATTGCGAATCTCTTAGCTTCTTCACTTATAATATTTTTCTAATTCGAAAATTTCATGTATATAATAAGGTCACCAATCACGTACAGATGTCGTTCCGTGTTTAGAAAGCATTTTAAAGCATGCTGGTAATGGTTCTGAACTATACCCCGGTAAGATCCATCATCCAATGGGGCGTTTGTAGTGATGTCATGTCATAAAGCGACACTTTTAGCCGAAATATGACTCGTGGCTGCTTCTATAGCAAGACCGAATCCCCTAGGCACGACACGAGCCGCCAAGCACATGCACTAACGGTTGTAGTATTCAGTTTGTGCCGGATGCGTTTTCCCGCTGTTTTTTCTCAGCTTTAAGAATGCACTAAAGGTAGTCGCTTTTTCGGCAGCAGGCTCACCTAGTCAGTTGGTCGACTTGTTTCTCTGTCGCCGAGACTTACGGTAACTGGTCGGCGTGGGGCCTAGCGTAGCTGGTTAGGGCGGTCTATATAGGTCGTGGTCTTGCTTGTAGTGGGTACTGGTCGCGCACATAGTCTGGTTGATTGGTAGGCGGGCTCGTTGAGGATTCGGTAACAGAAACCAGCTGCTGCACTCAATTGTTCAAGTTCGTTGTACAGCCGCCCAAATCTTCAACTATCGTGCGCGAGTGCCGAAAATTCTGTGCGTCAGCGTTGTACGACGGAGCCAAGTTGCAACAGGGTGATAAACGCATGCCCACCAAGCGCGCTCAGCTGTGCCCATCGTTTGCTTGGCTGTTCCTTCGTGGGAACGTCGCCCTGCAGTAACTCGCTTCAAACGAACAAGCTGCGCGTCTAGCTCGAATCTTATATTCCGAAGATCAGCAAGCAACCAAATGAAATCCGCAGGTACCTCAAACGCATTAGTATAAGCTGACAAAATGTGGATCGTCTGAAGTGGGTTAGTGCAGGACGGCGTTCTCACGAAGGAATAATGAAGGGTGCTGCAGACGAAGGGCCCAGCTGAGTGCGCTTCGTGGGCTTGCGGTTAAGGTCTGGCCGCGCCGCGGTGGTCTAGTGGCTAAGGTACTCGGCTGCTGACCCGCAGGTCGCGGGATCAAATCCCGGGTGCAGCGGCTGCATTTCCGATCAAGGCGGAAGTGCTGTAGGCCCGTGTGCTCAGATGTGGGCGCAGGTTAAGGAACCTAAGGTGGTCAAAATTTCCGGAGCCCTCCACTACGGCGTCTGTCATAATC
Source organism: Rhipicephalus microplus (assembly GCF_043290135.1). Taxonomy (NCBI): domain Eukaryota; kingdom Metazoa; phylum Arthropoda; class Arachnida; order Ixodida; family Ixodidae; genus Rhipicephalus; species Rhipicephalus microplus. The sequence continues at coordinate 5,893,701 of NC_134706.1, read as the reverse complement.
ATAAGGTGCTTTTGGTACGTTAAACCCCACATATCAATCAGCGTTAAGGCCTGAGCCCACGTGTCCGTTCCAGCACGTCAGCGTGTGGCTTTTTGACGCGGCGTTAAGCCCTGTCCCATATTGAGAGGCCGCGGCACCGCGTCAAAGTGCCCCTCGCTGCTGCACTGGATACGTGCATGGGGTCATGTCTTTACTCTCGCCCTGTTGGCAACTTGCCTCCGTCGTACGGCTCTGACGCACAAATATGTTGGCGCTCGCGCACGCTTGTTGAAGATTTGGGCGGCTGTACATTTCCCGGGTTCAGGGAGGCTTAGGTTGCGCTTCGGTTGGTTCGACAAAAGTTGAGTGCCTGTTTAAAACGGCACCGGTGGCGATTGTTGCGGTATTTTTGAACTTACGGCAAAGAATTCAGTGGGATTTAAAAAAAAAAAACTTGAGGCATTGACCAGCTGGCTTGCTCACTGACGAGATCACGTTGGCTCTATCAGCAGGCAAGGAGCAGTGTCTTTCCGAAAGGAAGAAGTATTTGTTGTTCTAAAAAGCACAGTCTCGGGAGATGCGTAACCATTAACGCGACGCCCTTTAAACTAACATGGATGCCATCAACAGCGAGAACGCGAGCGGAAGGCAACCATTTTCATTCGTTGTTGATAAAGTACGCGAAACATGAATGACGGCAGAAGCTTTGCAGTACAGGCCATTGAGAGCGCAAGCATCGCGATTGCCGTGTCGAACAAGCTGATTATTTGGCATGTCGTAGTGACCATTCGTACATCTCAGCAAGACCAGGCTGGCGTACACACGACTGATACCTGGTCGTGCCTTGGCAGTGATGTGAAACGGGTCACGGTAGTTTTCAAAGGTTGCGCGTCCGGTAGAAGAGTTCGAGCAATTGGGGCCAACTTTGGGGATGAGGGTTGCAGGCGACGATGGCAGGCGCGTTCCTTCTGCGGGCTTCTGACTGCCAGTGAAAGCTGGAGTAGCGTTGCCGTCAAAATGGTGGAAGAGGTATTTGGCTTCAGAGTGACCGAATACTGTCTTAGAAATTCGGGTTGGCGGATACCTAAAGTTAATATTTTAGGGGCGAAGCTCCTTATGGCGTGGCTTGTGCGTCTCTCGTAGTACGTAACCACCAGTGGCACATACCCGAAGTAGCGGTCCTTACGATTTGGCCTCCAAAGTGGTTCCGGTGAGAGATTTCTTCTGTGCCTTGTTGAACAATAAAAGATAGTGTTCAACGCACATGTTAATTGCTGCTAAGGGGGAATGAGAGACAGGAGCATTCGGCCTTTAGGTAACGCGCACGCTGCGATCCACATTAGCAGCTATTGGCATGTACATTGAGCACGATCTGACAAGAAAGGGTTGCTACGTTATACTCGCTGGGTGTAACCTCCTTGGTTTTAGAAAGGTTTAGCGAGCGTTGGTGTGCATAGCCATGAATACAGAACTAGTATATACCATGAACTCGAGGTGGTTAAAGGTGGGAAGTAAACCCGAAGCGCAAGCCGTAAGAAAGCATGCATGTGCCACCTACCGTGTAGTCCTTGAAATGTCCGCTGGATGGCGGTGCTTCGATATGGAGAATATATGATGAAAAGATGCGAGATGGTGGTACTTCGAGTGCTGAATAGATGGACGAACGGACACACAGACAGATGCATGGATGGACGCATGAACGGACGCAAGCGCGAATGCATGGACGAACGCAAGGACGGACGCACGAACAGACGCACGCACGGACGGGTGGATGGACGCATGGACGGTTACACAGACGTACGCAGGAACGGACGGAAGCAAGAACAAATGGACGAACGAATGCTTCGCCCCACTCCCCATCATTCACTCCGTGGATATGCTGCCATTTTTTTCCTCGTGCTGTTGCCGGGATTGATAGTGATTGAAAAAAAAAAAAGAACACAGCACCCGGACGTAAAACTTCAAAAGAAGTTATTGGGCACGTAGGAAAAATCGTTTCGGAAAAAAAAAAACACGTTTTTTTGCCCCGCCGCGGTGGTCTAGTGGCTAAGGTACTCTGCTGCTGACCCGCAGGTCACGAGATCGAATCCCGGCTGCGGCGGCTGCATTTCCGATGGAGGCGGAAATGTTGTAGGCCCGTGTGCTCAGATTTGGGTGCACGTTAAAGAACCCCAGGTGGTCAAAATTTCCGGAGCCCTCCACTACGGCGTCTCTCATAAGCATATGGTGGTTTTGGGACGTTAAACGCCACATATCAATCAAATCAATAAAAAAACTGACGTTTCGGCCGAGGGACCACTCGTCGTCGATGTGATGCACACATGCGAGAGTAGCGTGACATCAGACAACCAATGACGTAGTATAGCATTGTTACTGGCTCACAAAAGATTGTTAGAAGTGCGCGGATAACCAATACGTGTGACAGGACAAGAAAAGAATTCGATTTAACGTCTTCATTTTGAAATATTTGTGCAGGGTCACAGAAGAGACACACAAACAGAAACAATGTGTGTCTCTTCTGTGTGCCTGCGCAAATATTTCAAGATAATGTTGCAACTAGGCCGGATCACAGTTTTGCTTAGATTGAACAATCACAAGTGTCATGCTGTCAGTATTTATAACCTTCTGATATCAACGCACGTGCGATTTTTGGGCCACTCATTAGACAAAAAATTCGGCATATCCCACGTACGTTGGCAATCGACGTTATGCAAAGCATGCGGAAGGAAGGTGACCGCGTTGTAAATTTTTTATCAAGCCGCACATTAGGAAATCCCGCCAAATATTTGTACAAGTGTTGCACCTAGACATATGTTGAAGAGTTGCAAATGACCAGTTCTTTGTACTTGAGTAACGATGTCAACAGAAATATGAGAACCAGCAACACCAGATTCGATAACCTGATACGATTTGCTGGTGCTCGCGAAGATGGTAGCCCTGGACATTGCTATATAAGTCAACTTCAGCGCATGGCACTTGATTGATTTGTGGGGTTTAACGTCCCAAAAGCAGTTTATGATTATGAAAGACGCCGTAGTGGAGGGCTCCGCATATTTCGACCACCTGGGGTTCTTTTACCTGCCCCCAAATCTGAGTACATTGGCCTACAACATTTCTGCCTCCATGGGAAATGCAGCCGCCACAGCCGGGATTCGATACCGCGACCTGCGGGTCAGCAGCCGAGTACCTTAGCCACTAGACCACCGCGGCGGGGCAGCGCATGTCACTTTATTAAAACTCAAGTTAACCCGAAGTGACGGCTGAATCACGGGAGTATACTATCGTGAGCAATATGAGATCGAACACGCGAGCGGATGGTGAATAGCCTCGCACCTTACATTGGCTGATTCGCAGCGGCCGTTCCAAGAAGCAAAAGGGAAAGGGCGGCGCGCTTATGGTAGTCTGTTAGCATTACCGCCTTGGTATCATTGCTGTAAAACGGCGGCTTATAGCGTGTTAGCGGCTGTCAGTTGTGAAATGAACTGACATACCGCACACAACCAGACCCAATGAACTAGTAGGCTACGTAGCTGCTGAGATATAGGCTGTGATAGGCTGCCGAGATGTCATGCCTCTATCATAAGTAGCTGGTGTTGGCTGCGCATTTTGATACAGATCCTTCACTTACTTTGTTTTTAGCGAATTTCAACACGAAAGCGTTTAATGCTGGGGTCTACCACGACTCGGCTGACGTACTTCCGCCACGGAAGTAACGTTGAAAATAATAATAATAATAATAATAATAATAATAATAATAATAATAATAATAATAATAATAATAATAATAATAATAATAATAATAATAATAATTTATGCCCTTTTTAGATGCCCTTTTTTAAAATTTTTTTTACACTACGGATTTTAGATTTTATATCGAAATATGACAGGAGCCCCTGTCGTTTTTGCAGACAAACTACGCCAAGGCGAAAAAGTTCACAACACTTGAAGTTACATTCAAATGGTTAATAAAAACACTTGTTAATTAATTATATGGCGGCTGTTTATATTGCAGGGTTGTGGGACGTGCCAATTGATGACATAACCGCTGTTAAAAAAACGTTAATAATCTGAGATAGTAACAATCTAAATTCAAGGCCATCGTCATGGCGATACCGAATTTCGATTCGCCTTGATTTTCAGATAGTATTACTTTTAAATTAGGTAAGTGCTTAGCATTTTGTTTAATTTGCATGCCAAAGGTTGTTGCGTCTTGCAATTTATTCATGGAAAGCAACGGTACTCTTCATAATAATTGAAAAGTCATAGTTTCGCCGCAAGGACGAAACAATGAATGCGATAGCAACAAATTGGAATGTAACGTTAAGAACGTCTAGCAGATCGAAACATGCAGCGCGCTGCTCACCTTGAAATGACGCACGAAAACAACACACACAAGATGAGAGATAACTAACAGGGTTTACAGCTAGACGTTTAACGTGCTATTTAAAGAAAATCGACGCACAAAAATGTAATCACAGGTACAGGTATGAGTGCGAACTAACGTGTGTCCCAGTTGTTATTTCGCTGAATTTGAAAAGCTCACTCTATTCGCGAACGGGGCCTGTCTATCAAGCAAAGTGACCTTCGTGGCCCAGGCAACTAATGCGATCGTTCCGGATAAAGGCCAAAGAACACGATTGTCCCCACCGCCTTTCCCGCCTCAATCCGCGAGGGAAAGTGCGAGTGGGAGATAAAAAAGTACGAGTGGGAGATAAGAGACGCGTTGGCATCGCGACGAGCTGAGTGCTGAGCGCGGGTGTCATACCGTGCATGACGATGGCGGTGACGGAAAAAACCAGCCGAGACTGTCCATATAATGCTGTAGCAATAAAAGTTAATTACAGAGTTTTGTTCTTGAGGTAGCAGCGCGAAAGACGAGGACAACAGAGGCACATACACAACAGAAGAAGCGCTGACGGTTCGCTGGGCTGTGTCGTAACGTTAACAAACACACCTGCGACAGATTTCCCAGACGTACACGGTATTTTGTTTATTTGCTTTGCCAGTGTTGTTTGTGTACAAAATACCGTGTACGTCTGGGAAAGTGTATACGTCGGCGAAACGGGACGGTGCCAGAACGAAAGCTTTCATGAACACCAGTAAGACGTCACGAAAGCCCTTAGTGGGCATCTTATTCTTCACTGCAAGGAGTGTGCATGCAGTCCTGGTTTCAGTAACTGTGACGCGTTAGCCGCTAACTGGAACCGATTAACGCGAGGAGTTATTGGGGCGCACGGGATTGCTCTGTAAAAAGATGGGTGTGCACGCTCTCCTTCGGTTTTATTATCAGACAAGGAAATCGCGTACCTATCTGCTGCTGAATGATGCTAGCCATTGTCGACAGGTGCTCAAGGCTCGGGCATCGGTGCCCTTTTGTATCTTTTCGTTCCTCTTCATCCTTTTTTTTCTGTTCTTGAATTTAATTCAGCGCTTTGTCTGTTGTGTGTGTGCCCCTGTTCTCGTTTTTCGCACTGTTACCCCCAGATATGTTAAACCAACTAGCCGACAAGTTGACCAGGGCGAGTTTCGTTATTTACTCATCTGAATGTAATTTTAAGCGCAGGGAAGTTCTTTCGCCTTGACGTATACTATAGTTTGCTCGCGAAGACGATAGGGGCCAGACTATGATAGCACTTTTATAAAAAGTCTATATAGTCAAAGAAAAATGCCCTTTCTAAGGATTTCGCCTCAATAAATGCCATGGCGGTTACAGAACCAATTCCGGATGACTACGCTGCATCTGAGCGAAACAAATTACCCATAATCCTTTCGGGTGCATCTACGCTGTAATGCGAGATCGTAAGTAAGAACAGCTCTTGTTAAAACATTTAAAGGGACTCGAAAGAGTCTGCTTAATCTTGAAATCACCGTAAAGTGAAAACTCACAGCCGAAGGAGAGAAATGGAATGGCTGGTGGTTCAGTTATTCTGCGATCACGGAAGAGCAAGAGGGAAAGGAAAGAAATTGTGTTAAAATCGTGTATCGTAATTTTAAATTGTACAGTTGGAATATCAATAAAACTGTTTGTCTTATGATGCAATCACACGATATTTCCCGTTTGAGAAGCCGTCGAAATGACTGTGCCACCAACGTTTCTATTAGTAAACTTGTACGTGTGAAGGCGTCTATTCATCGAGACTGCATGTTGAGGGCATGTATTGTCTGGCACAGTCATTCGACTATTCAAGTCATCGTTATACAAAGGATTGCATTGCGGTTTTGTCAAGGATGATGAGGAAAACTTTCTAGACGCCTGAAAAACACCACAAGAAGAAGGATCGAGGCACACAACAAGAGCGTCACCCGCTACAGTCCAGCAAAAAGTACTTCTGTAGTGAATAACAAAGACATTGATACCATCAGGTCAGCTATCATCAACACAAGAAAAAGGCACGAGATCGGCGATCAAGCACCGTCATCTGGGTCCACCTGCGTTCCTTTAGAGCTTCCACCCGCTTGCTCAGTCCTTCAACAAACCCCCTTTACAATCGGTGGAGGTGCGGGGTAACTGCATCACCTACACCCTGGAACTCCGATCCCGCACCCTGCCGTCGACCATGCAAGTTGACGCTGCCCAACAGACAGCACCTCTCGCGGCCGCTATCTTGCCCCGGCCCGGTTCACCAGCGAGACCCCTCGATCTTTTCGGGCGCCGAAGACCAGGACGTCGAGGACTGGCTGTCGTCCTACGAAAAAGTCAGTAGACCAAACAGGTGGGATGACGCTGCTAAGTTGAGCACCGTCAACTTTTACTTGGCTAATGTGGCGAAACTGTGGTACACAAACCACGCATCTGAGTTCGAAAACTGGGCCACTTTCAAGCAGGCAATACCCTCGGTTTTCGGTCGCCCTGCCGTGCGGAAGTTGCGCGCCGAACAACGCCTGCGCTCACGGGCACAAGAACCTGGCGAAACGTTTACCGCCTATATCGAAGATATACTCGATCTCTGCAGGCGCGTCGATGACGCAATGAGCGAAAGTGCCAAGATCCAGCACATTATGAAAGGTGTTGATGACGACGTATTTCAAATGCTCCTTGCGAAGTCTCCTGGCACGGTGTCTGAAGTGGTAACTCTGTGCCAGAACTACGACGAATTGCGACGGCAACGAGCTCTCACCCGTCGTCCATTTCAGCCTAACCAACCACTCGCTGCACTGGACGTCGTACCTGACCACTCCCGCCTGCTAGCACAAATGAAAGACTTTGTGCGTGAGGAGGTCGCACGTCAGCTTTCCCTCCTGCCGTTTTGTCAGCGCCAAGAGCTCCCGCAGCAGCAGCAAGAGCAACCACCGACACCGTTAGCTCCCATGCTCCGACATGCACTTCAGGACCAGATTGCCGAGGCTATGCCAGTGACCTTTCAGACGCAAGTTGTCGCCGCGCCTCTTACTTATGCTGACGCAGTAAAGAGGTAGCAGCCACACCAGCCCTCGCCGTTCAATGGACTGCCGCATGTCACCGCTCCTACTCAGTCTTCCGTCGCATGGGCTCCTCCCCTCGCTACCACAGCCTCGACTCAGCCGTATGCCGTGTGGGCGGCGCCCCTCGATGCAAATGCCTGGCGAACGCGCGATAACCGGCCGATCTGTTTTGCGTGCGGCGGCCCTGGCCATATCTCCCGATACTGCCGTCGTCGCGTGCTTGCCTACACAGACGTCCGACCACGAAACAACTACATGGACCGACCCCCTTTTGGTTATGAAAGTTCGGATCGTCAGTCAAACACGTCTTCCCGTGACTATCCGGCAACTTCGTCTCGTCGCTCACCTTCACCCAATCGACTCTCCTTGTCACCCATGCGTCCACGACCAGCCCCTCAAAATGAGGGAAACTAGCCGTCGCAGTTCAAGGGGCAAGAACTGCGCTATCGAAATGTTCAAGTCCTCGCACCTTGCCGTCAAATATCGTCGAAGTTTTTGTAGACGGCGCCCATGCATATGCTCTTGTGGATACCGGTGCCGCTGTGTCTGTTATAGACGCCAAACTTTGCCGCAAGCTCCGAAAGGTGACCACGCCGCTTGATAGGATGTCCTTACGTGCAGCAAATGGAGAACCTGTTCGACCTATAGCCGCCTGCACTGCCCGACTCACAATTGCGGAGGACCACTACATTGTTGAGTTTATAGTCCTTTCCTCGTGCTCTCATGACATCATACTTGGCTGGTATTTCCTATCGCGTAATCGTGCCGTTATAGATTGTGCCCGTTCCGAAATTGAACTGCTTTCGTTGTTCGACCAGCCCTACGACCACAATAATCAAGCCGCGCACAAGCTAGTTGTCAAAGAGGACACTGACATTCCACCGACAACAGCTGTTTTGCTCCCTGTGGTCTCCGACGGCATGCGTGATGAAGTGGCATTTTTTGAGCCATCAAGCCTCTTTCTAAGTCGGAAACCACTTCTGCTCCCTCATTCAGCCCTCTCATTTTCTAATGGAGCCAGTGCTCTCTGCCTTACCAATCCCTTTCCGCATACCATCAAACTGTTTAAAGGCGAGTCTCTTGGATGCGTACAGCCCATTGATAACGGACAAATTTTTACCGTGCCGCAAGAATCATCCCAAAGTGACCTCGCCGCCGTCAGTGCTTTTAACCGCTCTGATCTACAGGCTTCGAAAGTGTTCGATTCGGTGATCGCAGACGGACTGTCACCATCTGAATGATCTGAACTCCTCCAACTGCTGTACCAGTACCGTGAATCTTTCGATGTTGTTCAACCTTCACCTGGCCGCTCTTCTACCACTCTACATTACATCGATACCGGCTCCCATGCGCCACTACGACATCGACCATATCGTGTGTCTGCGGCAGAACGCCAAGTTATTACCGAACAGGTGAACGATATGCTGCAACGCGGCGTCATTCAACCTTCACAAAGTCCATGGGCCTCACCTGTAGTGCTCGTTAAAAAAAAGGATGGTTCCGTTCGCTTCTGCGTGGATTACCGGTGCCTAAATAAGATCACTCGAAAAGACGTGTATCCTTTATCCAGGATTGACGGTGCCCGTGATACTTTACAAGGGGCCGAGTTTTTTTCATCATTAGATTTGCGCTCAGGGTACTGGCAGGTCCCCCTTGCAGATGCCGATCGACCAAAAACAGCCTTCGTGACACCGGACGGTCTGTATGAGTTTAATGTCATGCCCTTCGGCCTCTGCAATGCGCCTGCCACCTTCGAGCGCATGATGGACTCGGTTCTTCGGGGTTTGAAATGGCAAATCTGTCTCTGCTATCTCGACGATATTGTAGTCTTTGCGCCAGACTTTGGAACACATCTTGAGCGCCTCAAACAGGTCCTCACGTGCCTGAAGAATGCTCAGCTCCAACTCAACCTCAAGAAGTGTCACTTCGCTGCTCGGCAACTTACGATTCTCAGGCACGTCGTATCAAAGGACGGTATACTTCCAGACCCGGCTAAGTTACGTGCTGTCGCCGACTTCCCCAAACCAACGACTATGAAGCAGTTACGGAGCTTCGTGGGGTTATGCTCCTACTTTCGCCGGTTCGTGCGCAACTTCGCCTCTATCATTGCGCCTTTGACCGAACTTATAGGCAACACCACTGATATTTCGTCATGGTCTTCTGAGTGTGACCAAGCCTTCTGTACCCTTCGTCGTCTCCTCACTTCGCCACCAATACTGCGTCACTTCGATTCTACGGCAGCAACTGAGGTCCACACCGACGCCAGTGGTGTCGGCCTCGGTGCAGTTCTCGCGCAACGCAAGCCTGGATTCGCCGAGTATGTCGTCGCCTACGCCAGCAGAACTCTCACCAAGGCTGAATCAAAATACAGCGTCACCGAGAAGGAATGCTTGGCGATCGTTTGGGCGCTTGTCAAGTTCCGCCCATACCTTTATGGCCGTGCTTTTGATGTAGTAACGGACCACCACGCATTATGCTGGTTATCTTCGCTTAAGGACCCATCGGGTCGTCTTGCCCGTTGGGCTCTTCGGCTTCAAGAATATGACATTCGCGTTGTATATCGTTCCGGCCACAAGCATACCGATGCTGATGCACTGTCACGATCTCCCCTATCCCCGGACATTGCATCTGTTTCCTCGGACAACACGTTGTCAGCTCTTGACGAGGACACCATCTCTTCTGCACAACGCAATGACCCATGGATCGCTTCGCTTCTTGACGCGTTATCTGAGGCACCGACACTTCCAACCACTCGAACCCTTCGCCGCCAGGCTCCGCACTTTAGTATTCGGGATGGCCTTTTGTACCGGCGCAACTATTCAGCGGATGGTAGGAAATGGCTACTAGTCATTCCCCGAACGCTGCGCTCTACCATCTGCGCGTCGTTTCATTCCGACCCGCAATGTGCTCACGCCGGTGTTTTCAAGACCTACGAGCGCCTATGAAAAAGGTATTACTGGCGCGGAATGTTTACCTTCGTCCGCCAGTTCATTCGCGGCTGCCACGAATGTCAGCGGCGGAAAAGCCCGCCACATCCTGCAACAGGTTCATTGCAACCATTTCCATGCCCAGACCGCCCATTCGACCGTGTAGGAATTGACCTCTACGGACCACTACCATTAACAACGGCAGGCAACCGATGGGCTATCGTGGCAGTGGATCATCTAACACGGTACGCTGAAACTGCTGCTCTCCCCACAGCTGCAGCACAAGACGTCGCAACTTTCATACTCAATCGTTTTGTGCTTCGTCATGGTCCTCCTCCAGAACTCCTCAGTGACCGAGGGCGTGTTTTCCTCTCCGATGTAATACAAGCACTTCTTCAACAGTGCCATATTGTTCACCGGAAGAGTACAGCCTACCACCCACAGACGAACGGCTTGACTGAGCAGTTTAATCGTACTCTGGGGGACATGCTCGCTACGCATGTCGCTTCTGTTCAAACAAACTGGGACCTCGTTCTCCCATTTGTGACATACGCGTATAACACCGCTACGCAAGTCACTACCGGGTTTTCCCCATTTTTTCTCCTGTAGGGTCGCCAACCATCGCACACCATCGACACTTTACTGCCATACTCGCCAGATCCTTCCGAATGCAAGCCTGTCTCGGAAGCCGCTCGTTACGCAGAAGAGTGCCGAAAGCTAGCCAAGCGGCTTACTACATCCGACCAACAGCGCCCGAAGGAGACCCGTGACGACGACCATCGTTCTGCACCAACGTTCGTTCCTGGAACACTTGTATGGCTTCATGTACCGCCCTGCGCCCCTGGTGTATCACCCAAGCTACTCTCTAATTATCATGGTCCCTACCGCGTGGTCGAGCGTACTTCACCCGTGAACTACGCCATTGAACCCCTCACGCCACCGAGCGACCGTCATCGGCGTGGACGTGATATCGTTCACGTAAACCATCTGAAGCCCTACTTTGACCCGCTTGTCCCCACGTGTTAGATTGCCAGGATGGCTTCAACTTTTTCGCCGGGGGTAATTGTAGTGAATAAGAAAGACGTTGATACCATCAGGTCAGCTATCATCAACACAAGAAAAAGGCACGAGATCGGCGATCAAGCACCGTCATCTGGGTCCGCCTGCGTTCCTTTAGAGCTACCACCCGCTTGCTCAGTCCTTCAATAAACCCCCTTTACACTTCTAATTTACGTTTGTCAAAAATGTCAGGTCTCCCATCTGTATACTTGTCTGTAAGGTAGTCCGGAATTTTACCATCAGCCCTTGAGATATTGAGTAGCTTCCTGGTGCCGTACTCGCGCTGCTTTCATTTAAGATATGGCTTATAATGGTCCTGGTTTTGAGTATGTTTGAGTGTATCTGTATTTTGTTGCAGACAGTACGTCATTTCTAATTCGCTATGATCCACATTGATCTATCTCGTGCTTTAGTTGTAATGTCACCTTGCGTAGTTTGCGTTGAGCTTCTGCTTGTTACATTGTTACTGAAGCCCATGCAATGCTTCGAGCATACGTAGATGTTTTGTTATCCAATTGTTCTACACCAGCTTCGTACGGTACATATGTTGTTCTTTCTTTCCGCATCCTTCAATAGCCCTTTTGTGTACATGTAGCCCCTTTGTGTATTCTATAGGCTAGCTAGGCATGAACATATCAATGGATGTCTGTCTTTCGCAAATTGTTCTAACTCCATCTCAATTTGTGATGTATAAAGGACGTCCTTCTTTTATCTGATATAGATGCCGTTCAATTTGAGCTTGAATAATGAAATGATCGCTACCACGATGCTGTTCTGTGTTTGACAATCTTCCTTTGCCAATGTGTGTGGGAAGAGCGAGATCTGATGGGCATCTCTTGAAAAACAATTTTCAAGGCGTGTGGGATAGGTTGGTTCCGTAGGGAGTCAGTGAAGAAGATGCGGTATGTCTTTCCACAATCAGCGTCTGCCCCCCCCCCCCGCACACTTTTTTTAAGATTAAAGGAATATAAAAAAACGTTTGTGCCAAAGCGTGGTGTAGCCTGCTTTGGATATACACAAAGACGCAAAGAGCAACACTCAAGCACTTAAATATCAATACGGAAATGAGGGCCTACTCAAAACAAGAGTTCACAAAGCACAAGTATTTGCACAGATTAAATGTTCACACGTAACATAAAAGTTCCCTAAGAATATGTATAACCGATCAAAAGTCACTTAGGAATTTTCTCTTGAAGGCCACCCCCAAGCTAAAACAGTTAGTTTTATATAAAAAAATCTAATATTTATCAAATTGATAGCCCCATATGTGTGGCGGTTGTTTTTGACCACCACACACATTTTAACTACCATTCCATATGTCAAGTGCGTGGTGGTTCAATCCAGCACACAACACCGAGGCCTTGAAATCGCCCTCCTCGAACGATGGTACCATGCGGGAGAGACGATCCTCTGCCATGAACATTTACTGAACGCGGTGTTGTTGTTTGGGACTTTTGCGTAGATTTAGAATAAACAATTTTTACCTGTGTCAGTTGTGGGGTGAGCTATAGTGAAAAAAAAATTACACCAAATCTCACTAAAGGGAACCATGTGTAGATGCGAAGCAGCGGACACTGACGCTTACACTGGCGGCAACGTTGGCGTTGGCCCTTATCGCGGCGTTGCGCAGGAGAGAAACCTCGGGAGGCACAAAGACGCAATGATGGAGCGCTGCTTCCTACTGGAACATGCGAATCACTGCTATTGGGCAATGAAAGACAGAAGACTCCGATTGCACACGGAGACCCACAGTCCGCTTTTAGTTAACGCGCACGCTGCGATTTTTTTTTTTTTGCTCAACAGCGCACCAGACAAATTTGCCACTGGCCCTACTACGGGGTGGCCAGTGAACGGTTGCACAACGCGAGCAGTCAGTTTTCTTTTTTTCTTTTTTTCAATCAAGCAATTCACTAGCAGGCGCTCACTTTGTGTAAACCACATTGGATACATATGCACGTGCCTACGTCGGTGCGTAGAAATCAATGTGGGTTATGTGGTCCCCTTCGAGCAATGATGGGCTCTAGTTGAACCTTAATCCCTGCTTTGACATGAAACTACGCCACTTTTTCTTTACCAGCCTTATGAAAGAAGCAGGAAACATTTAGGAATTTCGCTGCATCGTCACAAAGAAAGAAGGTTTGTGCGAGTGCCTTCTAAGAATACTGGCAAAAGGACATGCGAAAAACAATAGCCCATTCATACCTGCTAATAAATCATAAAGTTTGAACAACATATTTCCGCGCGGTTATTGTCTAGCGTGCAAGCTATGTATATATCAACGTTCAACGCTGTGCGTGCGCTGCAGTGAACACTGTCCCGTGTACTGGAAGGCACCATGGGGATCCATGTCCTAGGATTAATATTAATTGCATCCCTGGAAGTGACCCTAGCAGGTGGGTAAGCGTACTCAGCAAATAATGTCGAAGTATGGACACCATTTCTACGTGAAGCACCATAGCAGCAAATGCATTGTGTAACCCCTCCAGCCGCTGAATATATTTGCGAAAATTTGCAGACTATAATATATTCCACCACTAACCAGTCGATTCATCTTGACAGTACTGAGAGCTGGCCTTTCCTTTTTTATCGAAATGAAAAATAAACGAAGCCGTTGTTGTCACCGTTACTTGGCAACTGCCACCCATGATTGATTAATTGATTGATTGATATGTGGGGTTTAACTTCCCAAAACCACCATATGATTATGAGACGCCGTAGTGAAGGGCTGCGGTGTCTCTAGCTATGGCCGAAGGGCTGTCTTTTAGGTTTCAAACAAAACACTTTAGCAATGTTCGCTTCACGCTCTGTCGCCGAGGCTCATGGGAGTTCGCCAAAGGCACAGTGGTTGTAAAGCACCTGACTATGCCTCCTACAGGGCAAAGGCGTCTCCCACGTTTCGCCAATCAAAGCACTGCTGTGCTTGCTGAGGCCTCATTATCTTGGAAAATCTCGCCCACTCACCTAACTTTCTTTCTGCTTCTTAAGCTTTTACTCTCTCTTGGAATCCAGTCTGTTACTCTGAATGACTGGCGGTTATACAGGGTGCTTTTATTACAAGGAATACAAATTTTCCTTAATGAACATTAAAAGTTAGACACTTGTCGTCCTCGCAGCTGATTTCCATGAGCGAGATGCAAATATTTTGCCACCAATTAGATTACTTGAGAAATATGAATTGATAAAAATAATTGAATTACGTTTTATTATTAAGGGGTGGTTGATTATATCGGAAAGCTGCTCTGCGTCACAAACAGTGGTGAGCCTAGGTCTAGGTTTTAAAAATTTTAAATATCACGCGTGGTTTCAGAGATCCATCGTCGAATTTTCAAACCGCGGTGCCAGAGAAGCCGAAACTAACACACCGAGTGCGGCAAAACCAGCCAAGTGCGTCGAAACTAACGCACCCCGCGGTCTGGAAATCCGACGATGAATCTCTGAAACCACGCGTGATATTTTCAATTTTTCGAAACTAGACTAGCCATAATTTGTAACGAATAACAACTTTGTCATATAAACAACCACCCTAAAATTAATACTAAAAAGGTTAATTCAAATATTTTTATCAATTAATCATTCCTAAGTGATATAATAAGTGGCGAAATCTTTACACCTCGGCCTGGAAATCAGCTGCAAAGACGACAAGTTTCTACCTATTATAGTTTATTTCTAAGAACAAATCTGTATGCCTTAAAAAAAGAAAAATAAATACCCCGTATAGCTTACGCACATGTACTGCCCATGCTCTCTTCTTGATTTCGACTAAGATGTCCTTAACAACAGTTTGTTCCGTGACCACTCTGCTCTCTTCTCCTCACTCAAGGTTATACATGTGTCATCTGTCTTTACACTGCTTGCTGCGTCATCCTTAGTTTAAGGTGAACACTTATTGGACTTTAACCGTCATGACAGATAAACTATATATTTATTTAAATGGTGCTTCCAATATATACCATTGACGGGAGAATTCGTATGATGTTGATAACGAGCTTAGGGCAGTTACTGCCAGGCAGAAATATCACATGGGCCATTGATATGAATTAAAATGAACGCGGGCCCAAGAGACGACCACTGCGAAACATTTTTTTTTTAATTTTATTACCAAGGATCCACTATTGCATAAGTCAACGAATTCATGGTTATTAGAGTAGTCTTTCCCATATTTGTGACCGCACCAAGCGCACCAAATTTGGCTTTGCCAGACGTCGCGACATACCGCAAAAAAACTTTCTAAAATTCAGAACTAAACATCTTGCATACAATTGTTTTAGATGTGAACCTATTTTATTTGCAATCCGAAGTGATGTAATTTCCACGAACAAAGTCAAATTTTTGTTTGGGAAGAGTGGTGGCTTAACCCCCCTTTTTCTAATGTCATGCGTGCGAAATGTGGGGGAGGGGAAATGGGCATGGAGGTAAAGCCCTAAACTCAAGCTCCTGGCTATGCCATTAGTTATTCGCAAGATTTACTTTACCTAATGTAAACCAGTCTTTCCTTGATAGTGATGTCTGAAATGTGTAACACAGTTACTTACTAAATAGAAACAATCACAATGTAATTACCAGAGCTTTTTTTTTAACTCTGTAGTCAAGAGCTCTTTGCATGTGCGTTTTTCTTTTTTTCGTCCTACAAAGTTACCAATGGACGCGAACGAGGCCACCCTGCCCCGAGGCCCCACAAGCAGTTGTACGACTGTCCACCTCACGAACACTGGGAGCAAAATGGGAACGACTGCTCAGAGAAGACATGCGCACGGAGCCTTAGCAACTTAGGTTACTGCAACAAGGCCAGTTTGTCCGGTTGTTATTGTAATAAGGATTATTACCGAAGATATGACGAAAAATGCGTTCTCAAAAGCGAATGCGGTGGGGAGAGAAAAGAAGAAGGTCAAGGCGGAGGAAGTGCAGGAGGCGAAGAAGGCGAGGAAGGAAGAGAAGGTGACGAAAGCAAAGAAATAGGAAAGGACATTGCACACAGCAGAGGCAGAGAAGGCCGAAGTAGAGGAGGACGCAGAAGAGGCGGAGGAAGCGATGAAAGCGAACAAGGAGGAAGAGAGAGAGGAAGTGGTAGAGTCAGAGAAGGCCGCAGAAGAGGAGGACGCAGACGAGGCGGAAAAGGCAGTGGAAGCGATGAAAGTGGACAAGGTGATCAAAGCAACGAAGACGCAAGAGACAGAGGAGGCAGAAGGGGCGGAGGACGAGGCAGAGGACAAGGAAGGGGCAGGGGACGGAAAAGAAGCGACGAAAAAAGGGGACACAGAAGAGGCGGTAGAGTGCAAAGGAGAGGAGGTGGAGGAGGCAGAAGAGGCGAAGATGACGACGACTAACAGTTACATAATCTTCAAACTATCCATCATCACATGAAATAAAGCACACCTAACCACCAGGTATATTGGAAAGATGACAATTTCTTTAGCTCTTTCAGACAGGGCGCCCTCTTTTGAAGGCGCAACTTTGGTTGTTTTTGGGCACCAATGGCTAAGAAGCAAATGAAAAATCCTTTGCTGAAGCTCATTTGCATCCATTCAAGCCGAAATATTTTGCCACAAATGATTCATTAGGTGAAACAGGTTTAAATAGACGTTGGAGGGGGGGGGGCACTTTGGCAAAGATATCAAAAATTTTTTTTATCTTTCTAGGAATGCTTGCAGCCGGGAGATAAGTATCACATACAAATTGAATGGGCCATTAAATTCTTTTTATGAAGAAATATAGCATGTGTGCATGCACATTGATTTTATAATTAAGATGCAATTGGAAGCAATTGTTATAAAATGCACTATAAATCATTCTTGCACTACGACCTCCTTTTATTAAGTTGGGTCTCCAGAACCTTGGTATCTAGTTCATGCAAATCCCATGCACTTACAATTAAATCTTCAATTGCATGGCTGCAAAGAGCTAATTAGACATGTTACATTGCACATGTGTTTCCATGTCATACTACGACAATTCACACAATATATCACACCTCGATTGCTTTAAATTCTCAGATTTCTTTCAGTAACGTCTTTTATCCTTCATCTTAGATGTATGCATAATGCATATGTGCATTAACACTAGCATAAAATATGGCTTGAGAGAACTTTTTCCGTGCCTTAAAATTGACTGGTGTGAAGGTGTCAATTCTTGAAGCTGCTGTCTGCCATTCATTCCCAGCACTCTCTAATTTACAAATGCAGAATGATCACAATAAATGATCTGTAATAAAATCTCGTAGTTAAAACCAGATGCAACTACAAAAATGTGAGAAAGCAAGCAAACATACACTCTAAGAAAGAAAATTGATTGTGGAAAGTAGCATCTCCCATGACACTCAGAAAAGAAAATTATCTAAAAAAACTAATGTTTATCTTTAAAGAGAGTTAATGCTTCACATACCTAAAACTAAGAACCATGCGTGCGTAATATATGGCTAAATGAGCAGCCGTGGTTCTAGACATCAGTTTCACGGTGCGTAAGCGAATTATAGGGGGCACACAACAAGGAAGTGCCATCGTCTCTGATAAGCCTTTGGGTCAGCAGTCGAATGCTGTAACTGCTAAAACCCCACGGCACACAACTGGTGCACTCTTTCGAGCATTTGAACGACAAGAAAGCATGTCAATGTCAGCATCCACGAATTTTCGTATGACACTGCACAGCATCAAGAGTCCACGTACATTTCCAGCACAGGGACCAGTGTGCAGAACATAACACAAGACGTGGTGCCGATAAACAAGAAAAGCCGAAATCGGAACGGGAAAACATTTGCAGCTTCTGCTGCAGTCTCTTTTGATGTAGCAATCTCTTTTATTGTAGGTTGTCCCTGAGGCACATTTTACGGTGGCGGTGCCTCTGAGTAATGATGTCGTCCATGAGAAAACTCATGCAGTAGGTGTGCTCAAGTACGAAAAAAATTTTTAGGAGTTATTTTCTCACAATTTAAATAAATTAAATCATGCAAGCTAACCGAGGTTTCTTCGAAACAATGATGCAGAAAGGTAGGCTTTGTAATCAGAAGTTTGCTCAACATACAAAGATGTATTTATGTTCAACCCAATGGACACTGGATGGAACATCGTTTAAACAAGGGTGAAAAACAAAAAAAGCTCAGAGCAAGCGTCGTGTGACAATATTGAATTCCAGTAATAGCAAATGGAACAAGAAAATGCTGTTAATTCTAACAAGAGCATGAAACATCAGGTGAGAGAGGTTCAACCCCCCCCCCCCACAATAGAAATGGTCAAAACAAGCTATTGTTGAGGTTTCTAAGACAACCTTCCAATGAGACCAAAAACAACATTCTTTCAAGACAGAAAGTAATATGTGCAAACTCGCAAGTGCAACAAATGATATCCCAGTGTCGAGTATGCTGGACATAATTCTCCAGTGGAAACGGTAGTACTACTGTCTTCAATTTGAATGCATTTTAATAGCTCCTTCACCAGACAAAAACATCAAAATAGCTTGTTCTGCCCTACAAAAAAACAGGGGATTGAAAAGGATATGAAGAAATAAGAGACTTTTGTTTCAGAAAAAAATGATTCAGGCAGGCGAGTGTTGGCCACATGGCCAGTAATACCTGCCAAGAGCTCGGTGCTTGTCACGAAAACCCGCCACACCAACAGCCGTGGGGAAAGACAGTTGCGTTTTCTTTAAACCACCTTCACATGTCCAGCTCCATGATGACACAGCAACAATGAGCTGAACTAGGCAGCCCCTTCTATTTTCGGGCATGCGACAAGCCTCACTATTTTTTTCCAATAAACGGCCGTGTTCCGAGCCATACAGAACACAGACTAAGTGATTTGTAAGATTACCCAACAGATTTAGAAAATGTGACAATATTAGACAAGAAAATTTGTCCAGTTTACAAAACAGTGCTGGCAAAAACGTTGGGGCCCATTCTTGGTAAAGTCACCTGAAGCCCTCAAAGGCTGCACTTCTCATTACGCCAACTGGCTGCTTTTACTTCATACATACGTTGTATTAGCCATTTGCAGACAGTCATTTGCAATGTGAAGCCAGCACTGTCCAGGTGGCATGCTTAAAATTTACTCGATGCGCCACCCTGGCGAGCTGGCTGAGAAACGGCTGGTAATACAGAGCTGACATGGGGTGAACTACGAGCACATTTGAACATGCCCTCGTACACCTTGATTGATTTATTTGCGGGGTTTATCATCCCAAAGCCACGATACGATTATGAGAGACACCGTAGTGGAGGGCTCCAAAAATTTTGACCACATGGGGTTCTTTAACGTGACCAAAATCTCAGAACACGGGCCTACAACATTTCCGCTTCCATCAGAAATGCAGCTGGGATTCGATCCCGTGACCTGCGGGTCAGCAGCCGAGTACTTTAGCCACTAGACCACCGTGGCGGGTCACACGCTGAAATGAGTGATGAATGTCATGCGACACAACTGATTTTGTTCGATGCACGCCATGTTGTTGGTACTTGCAATGCACAAGCCCAGCGAATTACAACACTTCGCTGAAAACTGTGATGCAGCGTTGCCAGCGATTATTCTTCGCTATGGTTTCAGCGAAGTGGTGTGCGCAGTTTGCTACCTTCACGATGTTGAAAGAACAGAAGCTGTCATTTGTGAAGTACGTCTATGATGCCGAAGCAACAGTTTTTCGCAGAGACTGTGATTGTGACCTTTTGGCGTAGTGCCAAGCATTGTAAGACGTTAACTTACAAGTAAGTGTGTTCAAATTGCGCTAGTGAAGTTAGACATCTTATGCAGTGTGCCTGTTATGTGCTCTCTATGAATTAAAATAAGTGATGCAGGAAGCCCTGAGGTAGCATTCAGCCCAGTGAGAGCTGTTTTCTGTGAACACATCACATTTACATAGTCTGTAGCCACTGCTCTCACACTAATTACAGAAGCTGTTTCGTGAAACACTTCCCGTTATGGTGTGATCAATGGCTGGCATGAACGTATAAAACGGTGGTGTCACAGTTTTCTTTAAAAACAAAAGTTTTTAAAGGAAACTGTGACACAAAAAAAAAATTTAAAAACAAAAGTTTTTAAAGTTGACGAACTCTGAAGTAAATGCGAGGCAACCTGCACATGAAACACCAGCTTAAAGTGTACACGACTAATGTAAGACAAAACGAAAACATGTCGCAGTGGTCGTGCTTCAACAAAGTTGACTCGCCATCATCTGCAGACCACTTGCAAGCTCGATCGTTCAAGCCCGATATTTAAAGAAAATGCCTTTAAAAAACATCGTGTTAATAGACTTTGTGGTGGTGTCATGTTTGACATGTAGCGTGTGCTCAGTAATAGAACAAACGTAGATCATAGTTTATCTAGCAGTCATCCTTTTGTTGCCGGTCTGGAGATGTTCATGCGACAGTCGGATACAATACCATATTTACTTGAATGTCACGAGAGCTTTTTTCCCCAGATGTTCCGGACAAATGTGAACCCTCGTGTACCTATACCAAATCCTCTTTTTTTTCTTCATAGACGTAATGAACTGTCCCCTCTCGCGTTAAAATGGTGGTTGTGTTATGATAGAATAAATATGATGTATATAATGTACAGAGAGATTAGGAATCGCGCATGGTGGCGCAGTTTACGTTAGTAGCCACTTGTATTTATATGCCCAAATGCTTCCGGCCGCACCAGACAGGGCGACGCTTTATGTCCGCAGAAACTCCAGCACTGATTCCCCTTAGTGAAGCCTCCTAAGTTCCAAAATCTGGAAACTATGCTAATTTGTGCATAAGTCATGGCTTTAGCTAATCTACAGATTTCAGCTCAAAAAAACCCAGTCCTATCAACTATAGTCCTGCGCAAAGACAACAACAGAAACGCTATGCACAAGGCAAACTATCCATTTTATTCTTGTCTTGCATGTTCTGCACAGCTATCTGGTCACTGCAAGAGTACCAAGGTCCATCAGTCCACATCTCGGATAACACATGCAGCAAGAAAAAATCTCTTATATACAATTACACATTATGACACAAGAATGTAATCAGGGCACACTTGTCTAGGCACCTCTAGCACACAGGACATAAACACGTATTACAACATTATTTTCGACGTATCACAACACAACTAAACACCTGACTACATTTCCACGTCGTCATCATCGTCGTTATATGGCAGAAAAAGCTGCACCTCCTTTGGTGCCCAAAATAAGCTGCACAGTAATAATTAAGCACAGAATGACTTGCAGTGCGTTGGCCATTTCACACTGTATTGCTCGTCACAACGCTACCCAGCTTTCTTATGTCTCTCGAATAATCGAAGCAGTGTCAGTTGACCCTCTTTCTCATAGACTGAAAAACATCTTCAAAAACACACACGCACTCGCACACAAAAAAAGTGCTAAGCAAACACCAGAGGCACATTTGCTACCAGCTAGTGTTAAAGTTCCCTTGAACACTGTTAATGAGCAACAAGTTCACTCGTATGATGTGGCCTCAACATTTTCTACAAACTTGTTAGTTTGTTGCAGTATGAAACCATACATTCAAGAAAAAAAAAAGACCCACTCTGGGAAAAGCATGACTAGTCCCAGAAAGCCCACATACTTAATGCAATGTTCAGGCTTTCGGCAGCGTAGAAAAATGAAATGTTAAAAAGAAGTATGCTGGATTAAAAATAATGAATTGTGAATCAGTTGCAACCAGTCATCATGATAATAAACATTGTGGAGAACATCACACATCTCAAGTCACTTTGGAGATTTACAGGCTGTCTCGTCTTGAAGTACCAAATTAAACTCTAAATAATAATGTATGAATAAATTAGAAATTTCAATATTGCTCCCCAATATCAGTTACCAAAAATAAAAATGTCACTGGTTTCTTCATCACCAGTACCAGCAAAAAAAAAAAGAAACAGCAGGCATGTGTTAATTAGCTCATCCTATGTACAGTGGCTTGCACCTAATATTAAGCCAATAACTTTTATATTCTTTTCATCTAGAACTTCACAACATAAGCTCATTTTTCTTGACTACAATTAGAGACAATAAAAAAAAGTGCATCAAATATCTAGACCAAGGGTTGACTGAAGCTTGAACGCGACCAGTGTTTCAACATACACACACTCAGTGATAAGTCATGCCGACTTCGCCATCAAGGTGGCCGAGGAGCGATTTGAAATGATGGCTACACATCCAGGCTATGTTAAATCTACACTCACTTGCGACACAACGCACATACACAGCACAGCACATGCATCAGCCTTGGCTACACTAACTATTTACACTACATACAGGGCTTCTCAAAGCAGGCACGTTGAGACTTGACAACCAGAAGTGATGAAGACGTGGCGAGTTCCGTGGCTGGCTAATTTACGAGAGCGTCCCCATCTGAGCACCGTAATTGGCCAGCACGGTTTGTGCACAATGTCTGTGTATCTGCAAGTGCACTTGTCACAAGAGTTCACGCATTGAAGGTCACCACCATGACTGTGATGCCGCAAACAGTCCATGTTGTCATGATGCTAGCCGCGTAACGGTCCTCAGTTCGCACGTCCTGAAAATAAAATTTTAAAAAAGCCATATCGCGGATGTCAGGTTTAAACGAACCGTGACCATCTGTGAAGCCGAAAATGGCATCGCTTGATATTGGAGCTACATACTCTCACAGATTGACAAAAAATGTGCAGCTCAATGAGACTCACTATAGATATATTTCTTACTTGCCACGGACTATATCTGCAATAGGTCTCAAACAACATATGAGTAAAAAAAAAAACAGCACATAGGACTGAAACTTGCAGCACAATGTAAGCAAGGAAAAAGTTCAGAACCACACAGCGTTCAATAGAACGAATAAAGATGGGAGCTACACATAAAGAGATCGGATAGCAACTGGATGGGTCAGGAAACAAACAGAGGTGTGGCAGATGTCCTACACGACACCCGAGCGAAAGAAATGAATCTGGTCTGGCAACGCAGTGTGTAGAACAGACAAGTGCTGGACAGAAAAAAAAAAAGAATTGTTATTAAAGGATAACCTCATCGCCGTGGACATGAACTGCAAGTGCCACGCCCACGTGCTTGCGTCCTCACATTTACCTCTTTATTTTTTCCCCTGAGAAACAACAAATCAGAATGGCCTTTCCCACACCATTGCAGCCATTACTAATCCATCAAACTTCTTGAACAATCTAACAAACTTTCTTACCGCGTGAATTCACCTGGCTATACCATACCGGTCCCTTATGTAACAACCCCTTGAGGGGTCTCTAAGGAAATAAAGCGATGTGATGCGATGTGACAGGAAACACAGTTGGGGAAGGCAGACAGAAAGAGTAATCAAATCAAGAAGTTCGAAGGAATAAAATGTAATTATCTCACATGGAGTAGGGTAAAGTGGAAAATACTCAGAGAGACCTTCTTCCTGGAGCCGACTAACACTATTTGAGAAAGATGATTACAATGATGATTATATATGCAATTGTAAAGTGCCTATGCACCCTAACTGCACTGAGTACATACCTCCGCTATGAGAATGACACTTGGCAGTACTAGCTAGAAAAGGGGACGTTCCTTTCAAATAACTCAGAATGACACACATCTGGCCATGTGTGTCATTGTCTGAGACTTCCTGCAACTCGAAAAAACAAAGATTTTCGATGACATGGGGAGGGGATAATTACAGAAGTGTGGACCTGAATTTTAGACATTTCTGGATTATTGGTCGACGAAAAACACTAGAGTCGAAAATCATAAGAATCGAATCGTGGCGCCTGGAAATGCATAAATATATTCTTTCAGTTCCAATATTGCGGTGGCGATTTCACAGTGTCATGTAAACGAAGCATGACGTCAGGGGGACACAGCAACTCCCCACGTGCTAGCAGCTCTGTCATCTGTCATTTGCAAGTGGTGCACGTAAACAACTATGAGTGAATCGTTGTGAAGCGATTCGGACTGTGACTTCTGCAATTTAGGCTGCATGGGGGGCATTTCGCTAAACTACATCAGTAGCTAATAGCCACATACCAGTAAAGCAACTAAACTTATATTTAGCCTTAGCACTTCTTTACAACCAAGTCTAGCAACTAAATTGTCGTTTGCCTTTAGCATTCTTTTACGTGTGGCCTCAGTAAATGCACTGGAGGCTAGGCTCACCTCCGCTACGAGATGCAGCAGCTCTTGCGGCAGTGGAGCGCCGCCACGGCCGAGTGCCGTCGGTGGTGCTTGTTGCGGCCGGCCAGCCTGAGCTCTGCCCCACGGACCCCGACCGGGTGAGAGGGTGCGAGTGGGAGGCCAGGCCTGGAAGAGGAGCCGTCTGCCAGCGACGAGCTCATGAAGTACGACTTGAGGCACGACTTGAGGGGCGTGGGCAGCGGCAGCTGCTCAATGCGGTGCGAACTGGTGCAACTCACGATGGAACGGCAGCACAGCTCCTGCAGGGACAGTACTGCACAGCAACAGCAACGAAAAAATTCACTAAAAGGTGAGCTAATCGCAATAGCAAAGACCAAACCAAGGCCATAGAGATCACCGTAGAAGCTGTGACCTTTCTGACTTTTTTAGGCCCATGTCAGGGCTGCATAGGTGCTGCATCAGCCTTGATGCGAGCCTACTGTGTTGCCAAGGCTCAAGAAAAGCCAGGAAGATCACTGTTTCAGCGGCGTTCTAGAAGTTAGACATGTACAAACAGCAAATCTTACATTCAAAGCAAATTCAAGGCAAACAGCGACTTGTTCGAATAACTTTAAATTGAATTTATGCAGTATATATCACATATTATAAACTAAAAGGTGAATATCTGTCATGATCCAATTAACCTGCACAATACTTTCCATACTGAAACCAGGCATGTGCAAATTTCAATTTTTTTAAATTTTTATTCGGAGGGAAGTAGAAACAACCTTGAATAGTAGCAAGATTCGACTTATGGTGGAATGTAACTGATAACTTGAAGACATATAAATATAATTATACTTAGAGCATACGAGCCAGTATAACAAGCTTTTAAACTTAAATATGATGAATCGATGCAAGGGTAATATGTTCATTTAAAAGGCCAGTAGACGGCACCCAATTCTTTTTCTTATATCCCCAAACAAGCTTGCCGCTACATACAGCAAACCGCGGCGATAACATTTTCTAAATATTAGAGCACATTGCGCCAAGTTCCCCTCATACACGCAGCGATGAAATATTGCGCATGGGTAACTTTATGTACTACAGAGCTTGTCGATTGGTCTAAACCAGGTCCCAAAATGGAATTGTCAAGGGAATGCCCGTGCTTCCTAACAGTCCATAATTCTGCGCTAATGGGGATTGCGAAAGAAGCATTCAGCTGTCTTCAAAAGAAAGGTGATCTCAGCTGCCTAAACTATCAGCAACTGCGTTGCGGGACCATAGTTAGGCGTAGACGAGCGAAGCATTAACGATTGGCGGAAACGGAAGGAAGCCCTCTTCGTGTGCAGCGACCTAAAAAATTTATGGGGGCCTAAAAATGGAGTATTTATCGATGGTGAATGGAAATTGACAGACTTCGTTCAGGAGCAATGCAGCCCTTCAGGGGCTCCCATAGATACTCAATACTCGGCACGTTGCAGAGTCACTTCCCTGAAGCGAATGCTGCGCAAATCCTGCGCCAAACTCATCATCACCCCAGGAAGACATCCCAGCCGCAGCCGCTTGTGTGAGCCAAAACAAACCATTCGAGGACCCCATGAAGCGCATGTATATAGAGTGAACGAGGGCCGGAGTACCGGAAGTGACCCCCTGCCGGATAGATGAAACAGGCCTCGCCAGCGACGTTATGCACACAGAACACAAAAGCTCGAATCTGCATTCTTGAGGCGCTTATTTGTCGTGCCTTCAAAAAGAGCTTGATTTCAGATGCCGCTGATCGCACCGAAGACGAGGCGATGTGGGAGAACATCTTTGACAAGGGAGTTGCAGATTAAAGTGTCAGATGACGGTGAATAGATGTGTGAATATATGTATTCAGTTTCTGTTCTCTTCAGGCTATATCAGTTTTTTTTTTCTCGTGTTTGCTATCCCTGAAATACACCTTGAACTATACGCGGGTTTGGACTATATGGGGCTTACAGTATATACGTCTATTTGTTCATTTTAGCTACTTCGAAATTTGGAATAATTCGAATTCGTTGATTGATTGATATGTGGGGTTTAACGTCCCAAAATTCGAATTCGTGTCGAAGCACACTTGAATACTGTAATATTCGCACATGCCTAGTTCCCGCCATGTAACGGGCTGTCATAGTCTGTCGAAGAGGCCACAAGAGCTAACTTTTGGGGGGCCTTTGCAGCATAGAGATCACATTCCAACCGAGGTATCGACACCCAAAGAAACTGCATTGAGAAATCTCAATAATATGCACCAATCAGACCAATAGGCTCATCTTACCAGACCCAGTATCATTACATAACGACCAAACCCTGTATGCCTGGTACTGGTTATTACACTAATTAGTTTACCGATTATGCCAAAGGTTCTTTGATAAAGTAACAATCTCTCATGTCCTCGGCTGAACTGTAGACAAACGTTTTGAAATAGGTGGGAGACGCAAGAAATGGTGACTGCAGCATCTTCGTGGCATGCTTCTCTCAATTTACAACTGAGCCCGGTTTGAAATCATATTGCATTTATTCGATTGTAGTGCAACCAGAAGTGAAATATGAAAGGTGACTTTTCACAGTGTCCAGAAAGCTTAAGAAAAAGTATGAAAGAATTGAGTGAATCATTCACTTTCTAGACAATTTGAATTTAAGTATTCCGTTGTAATAAGAGTCCACTTCAGGCCACAGAAATCTGGAAAAAAAAAGCTTGTTACATTAGTGCAAATACATTACTCACCTCGGTTTGAGCGCCACAGGTGCTTCATGCCATTGCGGCGGAGGGCCATGCGAGAGAGCTCCACAAAGGACTCTGTCACATTGAAGTCGCACAGCGGGCTCACCTGGTGGAATAAAGTCACAATAGGGTGTTGTATTGTACCTTTGCAAATGCAGAGTCTTGTTACATCCCCTTCAGGAGCACACTGTGATGCAATGTCTACAAATGCATAAAATTCACATAGACTAGTCTCAAGACACTATAGATTGCATTCTAAAAAAGGAAATGAAGCAATGTATTGTTTTGAGTGAGGCTCATTAATTAATAGTATTCGATTGTAATCTGATATTTTGTTATTCTGCAGTCAATAATGTTTTATTGTAACATAAAGAGATAAAATTATAGGCTTAAAATGTGTGCACTATGTTACTGGTTGCATTTATTTTGACAAATACAAAGTAAGAATACTTCTGATCTTGGTTCTGGAATGCAGCACATTGAATAACCCATTGAACATCATACTGGCTTCACTGCAGTGACTCGTTATAATCATATGAAGCATATTGAGGGTATATTGACTATGCAGAAGATTCATCCAGTGAACAATGTATGTTGTGCTCTTTTGGCCATGAGTTGGAACATTCAGCATAAGCAGTTTGTGTACAAAACATAGCCACCACCACTGAAGGGGATACTGGAGGCATACATGCAAGAAGCAAATAGGTATAAAGTGTGCCATATTGAAATAGGGGTTGATCAAGAAATGAGAGCATTATACCCGCTTATGCACCGCATATAAAAAACAGTGCTCCTCGTCGCACATCTCATTATAGGGGGTTCAGCTGCGCCATAAAGTATAGCGCGGCACTATGCATTTATAAAATGCCAGAACATGAAACACAGTCACAATGAAAGCTGTAGATGTGGTCTTGCTGGAGCCTGCATAAACCCTCTTGTGGTGACTATTTTAAGGACAATTGCAGGATACAAACTATGCCATACATCACAGTTGAGCGACCCGCTAGAGGTGTGCACGGGTTCCGGGTAGCCCAAAGGCGCAAGCAGGCCGACATCTCATCTCGGGCTGACCTCTAGCTAGGCTTGAGTTTATTTGCTTTTATCGGCCACAGTTGTCCAGATGAAAAGCAAATATCAAACCCAAAATATAAACATGCCACTTTCCAGCACGTAGTCTTCTCTGACACTGCCCCTCACCCTCTTTTCGGTTCCCCTTTCCTTCATCCACATCGAATGCAAGGGCGCTCAAATAAAGAAGGATGCAACATGAAATCAAACGGACAGTACTGTAGCACGACAAAAAGAAGAATGCCTGGCAACTGAATGCTATTTGTCATCAATAAACTAGCGCACACCACTGTCTGCAGATGCCCTACACAATCCACTTGAAAAACCAATGACTCTGTTCGCAACTATTGTCCAGTAGATGTTCGTTCTACCTCCCACAAGTAAGCTGAACACAGTGTTCTTTTAAGGGGGCACACTGGTCTTCGAAACTTTTTTTTTGCTTTTCAACCAATTTTAATGAAACTCCATGGGATTGTTCAGTTTTTTTAGCTGATTTCAAATATCCAATTAGTTTTGATGTAAGCTGATTAGTTCCCGAGATAATTAAAAATCTTTCGTGATTGTTCTTGAGAACAATAGAAAAAAAACTAGTCAACAAAAAATTACCAGCATGGCATGAATAGATACTAGAAGTTGTGGAGAATGAAATGACGGAAGCAGTTTTTTTGTCTGGCAATCACGCATGCAAGTTTACATCAATTCTAATTTCTCGGTTTAAAGTATGCCTACTAACCAGTTATAAAAAATGCTAATTAAACAATTATTTAAACGTGAAATGCAAAATCTGTTTCCCTAACTTCAAGGTTTAAACATTCAGCTTGACAATGCAAAAGAAATTATCTTTCTAGCTGCACCGCATGCCGAGATGTACCTCTCAAGAATTTCCTAAACGTCAAAAATATGCATTTTGAGAAAATAGCAAAAAACACAACGGTGCCATGTTTAATGTAAACGGTAAAACATTCTGTACATTTTTGGAGCGAAATGACTAGTAGGCCCCAGAAGCATAGTCCCCTTGACTGCTGGCATCCAGGTGCCGCTTCTTGAGCGTCCACTGCACATTTTCTGCAGACGCACGCCTGAGGGTAGAGTCCCTGGTTCGGCGACGGTCTTTTTCAGCCATGTGTTTGCTACTCAGTAGGCCGGGGTTCAAGCACAGCTCTTTGAGGATCTTGGATGATGTTACTTGACTTCCGGCATTAAACCTCATCACTGCTTCGGCGACCGCAGCTTCTACACTGTGCAGTAATGCATGGTGCTCCTTCGGGGCCAGCGACCAAATCACAGAGTGGAGACTTTCATTACTGTTCCGAGTCTTGCCTCGCTGGCAGCGCTCCAGCAGCTTCTTGTCCGCCAAGCGTTCGTACACTGGAAGCAAGGCCTCACAGACATGCGGCGGCTGGTTGTAGCGGTGTTTGGGGGCCGGCTCACCCCTGGCCTTGGCAGCGTTCTTGCGGCACCACGAGTCAGGACCTGTAGGGCACAGGCTGTGGTTGGACACGGCATCGTTGGATGTCACATGGTGGTATGTGGCCATCACAACATTGTGCATGGCTGGCACGTCCCCTTCGTGAGATTTGATGGCCAAGCCATAGTAAGAGGTCAATTTGTTAACCAGGTCACCAGTCAGCCGCCCCCTACCACTGAGGCTCTCAGAGCCAGCTGGCCTCTGCTTGGGGAGATTGCGCAGTTGCGTGCCCATCCTCTTCTGGACGTGGTTCACACATTCCTCTTTGGTTACCTTTATAAAACCATACACATCTGCTTCCTTCAAAGCAGGGTAGGTGCGGCAGTCGTCATCAGAAAGAACTGTAGTGTATCTCAGCTTATGACGCTCCCACGACCTCTGAAACAGAATGAGGGCAGCTTCCACTTCCATCTCTCCAGCTTTTTTTGTGCTGTTTTTCTGGCAGTGGTGGTTCGCTTTCCACTCGTCGTAGGACGGGTCACTTTCTTTAGGCGCTCGCTCGCAGCCGGCACAAAAATTGCAGAGCACGACATAATCGAGCACAAGCCCCGTAAACAACTCGATAACTGTGCCGACTCCGATGTGCGACGAGTGTCCTCTCGTCATCCAGGAACCGTCGTACGACACAGCGATGTTGCCCGGGTTGCCGAGGCCCAGTTCCGCGTACAGTTCCCGAACCGATCGCGCGCACTCCGCGGTCAGCTTTTCCAACGCACGAACAGCTGCGGGCGTCAGTTTCGTCTTCACGTAGCTCTGCCAAGTTTTGTTGTGCAGGCCGCGCGAAGAAATGTTCATCGATGAAAAAACGTCGTTGAATGCCGTTTGCTGATTGCCAGTAGAATGCATAGCGCGCGCACCCAAAACATTGATGGCAAACGGCTTTGCCTTGCTCTCGCCGTCAACGCGCGGCGAGCTCCATGCCACCGACACATCGCCGCAGGTCGCGCACGTAAGCACTAGCTTTACGGCAAGGCCGTACTCCCTGTCCTCTTTGCCAATGTTTACATCACCAGAGCACAATTTGCACTTCACTGCACGCATCAGTTCGCTCACCTGGTCCAAACTCACGATCAAAAGCCGTGTTTCGTCCAGCGGCGTGGCTGCGGCATCGTCGATATCGGCTAACAGGCCGCACTTGCGTTGTGTTGCTCCAGTTGAAGCGAGCTCTTGCAGCTTGTTTTCGGCGTTGCGACGCACCTCTGCCACTTTCAACGGGTGCAGCACTGCTGTGTCAAGACGAACGCGGCCGCTGCCGGATGCGTTATCTTGAGCAGGCGGCGGCGGAGGTGCTAGGCCTATGTTATCAGGGGCCTCGCCGCTGGCCACGGAAGGTGGGTCGCTTGCTCGTTCAGCGCTCCTCGCTGACACGGAACGGCCTTTGAAGTTCTCGAGGAGCGACTTCTTTCTTTTTTTGCCGTACTGATTCCTTGTGTGGAATTTCCTTCCGGCTTTCCACATCGCGCGCGATCCTTGGCTAATCCGTCGTTCTCAGTCCGAGCAATATGGCGCCTGACTGCGCCGCCGACGGCGCGAAGCAGACGACACACGCCGCTTGCGGCCAATCGCGTTGCGCTGTTTAGTCACGTGCGCTCGCAGGCGAATAGGAACGCGTATTTTTGCTTTTTTGGCACGAGTTTTCTACTCTACCAATGAGCGGACAGGAGCCAGAGTGGCGGGAAATTGAAGACCGAAGACCGCGCTTTCAAATGAGACCTAGATCACTGCGATACTGCCCGTGGCGCAGCTGCGGGGAATTATTGAAAAATTGCCATTTTGGCATCAGAATCTCGCCAAATCGGGCCTGTACGGCTTTTATAAGTAGCTGTTACTGTTCAAGTACCAACTTTTCGGAGGAAAAACTGAGCAAACTAATAGAAAAATACCTGTAGATTTCAAAAATGACATCTAAAAAAAAAATGCGTTTTTGGGCAATTTTTCGGCCCCAAAGACCCGTGTGCCCCCTGAACTTAGACTTTGGGCTGATTTGGTTCTCATCCTCACAACACGACAATGCCGTTGGTAGTGTTCATCCGAATCAGGTAAAAGTTCAGGGGAAAGTGGAATCTTGAAGAGATTGAAAATTCTTAGGAGTGCTTATGGCATAGTCGTAAATATTTGAAAAGGAGCATACATAATTTGCAACAATAAATAAAAACGCAATCTCGCAAGAGTATTGAAGCACATAAAATCCTTCTCCACCCACCTCAAAGAAGGCCATGCCATGCTTGTGCGCATACTCTGCAGCCTCCTGGCGGCCCACCTCGCGATTAAAGGCAAGGTGCAGGCGGTTGCCCAGCAACACCTGCACATTGAAATATTCACAACACTTGGTGAGTAAACGAACACTCCAATTAGAGAGGCCGGCTGTCTAGGTGAGAAGTGTTTGCTGTTGAGCCAGTCTGTTCATACTTGCACGAACCAAAAACTATAGTGACGGTAACGACTAATGATGAGCTGTCTTTAAAAGGTAAAAATTAAGGCAGCTTCAACTGACTGAAGCCAAGTCTGAAGTTAGTGCAGAGCTGGGCAGCCTCCTTTCTTTCTCTTCGGTTTTCTCTTTCTTCCTTCCCTTTTCACTCTTTTTTCTATATTTCTCACTTGTTTGTTCTTTCAATTTTTTTTGCATGGTTCTGCATGTGTTTCCCTAGCAAGAATAGTCCACAGTAAATATTATCAAGAAGATGCTTGAAGAACAGGAGGAAAAAGACCTATTTTCATCGTGAGCGCACTCTCTACATGCTTCAGTAGGCTATGCTATTCGTGGTTTTAGCTGCTTTCGGCCAAGCGAGCAAGACTGCGTACGATCACAGCACACGACAGCCCAGTTCCTTAAAAGGCTCCGCACCTAAACTGGAGTACATTTGTCTGCGCAACATTGCCATGGACATCAGTGTGAGCCACGGGTGAACAAGACTAGGATTCTTCGCAGAAGCAAAGATACAGCCGTGCAATAATTGTTAAATAGCCTTCCATATTGAGAAATTGGGGGACTAGTGAATTGGCGAAACATCGATTACCCTTTTCTCAGAAAAAGGTTGTTTTTTATTAAGGGTTGATGGTAGTGTGATGCGTGAAGGTATGATGTTTGGCACCTCGCATTGGAACATAGCCTGTGCTCACGATTGCAATAAATCAACCGAAAGTTTTTAGTGAATACAAAAATGTCTAAGTTACATGCACAGAACGTCACTAAAACAAAGATACAGTAAAAACTGAGAAGCAGACAGGAGACACAGAGGCACAAGTGTGGCTTATTAAAATAGAACATCTAAGACAAAAGAAAAAAGTTTTGTACGGACTTGGGAACACAAGAAGTGTTCTAAATACTAGCAAAGTTAATCATATTTAGACTGCCATATAGTTGCTATTCAACTTGACATGAGTAGATGCCTTCAATATTTATCATTGTGCAGGGTAGCAAACAGCATTTTTTTGTGTTAATGTTCCTGCTATCAGCACTAAATTTCTCTCCATTAATGATTTCATAATTGTGAGCATGGTCTCACAGTAGGTGGGGTAGCTCTTCTGCTGTGGAAGCACAGTTTGTTAGCACAGCTTTAACAGTGTTTTATTTCTTTATTGCAGCAGTAAGTAGTGAATAAATTGTAAGCAAAGTTCTTATTGTGTTTCAGTTTGTTGACTCGTGCTATGAATGTCTCAAACTGGTGTATGCTGATGCTGAACTACATGCTGTGAAACATGCCAGTTACAAAACAGCTCTAGGCAGGTGCTAAAGAGAGTTGCTGGCTGAGCAAGTTGGTACATTGTTATGCCAGAAGAAAGCTGCTAAAATGTCGAAACAGGAAAAACTGAGAGAGAATGTGCTTTAGCTCTACAATATGTCAGTTCGAAAGGCTGGAGCAACAGTACGTTGAAAGCGATTCTTGCTTGGAAGTGTATCACTTGTTGGTAAAGCTACGATGTGGCATGAAAGCCAAGATATGCGGAAACACTTTGAAATATACAACTTCACGCAGAAGTACTGGTGCTCAAATACTGAACAAAGCTTTTGCCACTAAGATTTTCAACCAAATCGAAACACTCTGTCCTGAAATCGATAGAGACAACCTCCATTCCAGGTGGGAACTACAGGACAAAATAGTGATTTCAATGTGTGTTCCCAAACTGCCGCATCTAGCGGCCACGCCGTGAACTAGAGGAGGTGACGTTTGGCAACGTCCCAAACGCCCGAAGCGGGCAAGCCAACAATGCAAGCTGTCACCCCCATCTTTAAACTTGATCATCTCTTCTTCGGTTCCCTGAACTGGTACGAACAGCACCAGTAGAAAACAATGCTCCAGTCTAAGATAAAGCATCCGCGCTTTTGTGGAAGATGGAGAAAAGGAAGAGGAAGACAGGAACACGTGCATCCAGCTCGTGTTCGCGTGCAGCCGCTGCGCTCTCACAATCCATCAAAAACCACCGACTACCAAGAAATGCGGGAAATTGACTCTGTATATTGGTACAGCCACATCTTCCCAGTAGAATTTCAAAGTTTTGTCAGCTTTTACTATTTTCATTCAGTGTCCCTTATTTCCGTTTGTAATATTTTACCTTTTCCTTTTTTTTTACAAATAAATAAAAATAAAATTCAGAAAGAGTGTATGCTTTGTCATTAATAGCTACATTCAAAATTCCTTCCTAGTGCCCCTTTGGGTTGACGTCGCTGTGGTGAAAATCCCATTGTTCCAAGTAAATATGCTCAGCTGCAGGAAAGTGAGACAAAATGTGTGATATAGGGACATGTGTAATTTATAATTCAATACTGTAATACCAATTTGTCTTATGAAACATCACACGAAACTTGCTGTCAGGACCAAAATATATCTTGAAATGTACAACTGACCACCAGCATTACTTGTACCAGAAGGGTTGACAGGCGGGCTAGTTGGTATAAATTCATAATGAAATAATTGGAAGCGCAAACCAACGGGACAAATGTCTCTTCTCTTGTGTCCTGTTGGTTTGCGCTTCCAATTATTTCATTATGAATTACTTGTACCACAATGGCATGCGATACAAGTAAGGCATGTGTCCCTAATGTTTAGGGACTAAAGCAACTAACTGGCTAAAAAAAAAAGAAGAAAAAGACAATTACAAGCAACAGGTAGCTGAATTCCAAATATTAAAAAAATTGTCCGTGTTAAAGGCACACTTAATTTAGACAATGAATCTGTTTAGATTGATCACATGTTCTCTGATAATTCTAATGTAATCAACTTTACCATCATAGGTTTATTGATTGAGGAGTAAGTCAAGGACAAGGTTTCATTTTTGAACTGCACACTGAAATTTCTGCACATGATGTGATGAATTTTATAGCGCATTTTTTTTTTATTTTGGCACGATTGGCTCAAGGAAACTTTTTTAAACTGAGTATGTCAAGTCTATGGTTCCCTTAGAGGACAATTTACTTAATTTTTCTGAGTAGAAAGCATGTTGGTTCTCATAGATGCTGCCAAACTCTAGGATGTCCCAAACTGCCTTTTCTTTTTTGCACATTATCTCTCTTGCTAAGAGTCTACTCGCAGCAAGCGTGGTGATTTTCAATTGTGAAAGGGTAATTTACTAATATGAGGAATATCATTCCTTTATTTAGTGTCAACGATGTTTACAGTTGGGCAAGTTGGAACATGTCATCAATAATGGCAGTGGGTACGAACACTAGACAAAAGACATAAGAGAGGATGAAAAAGCAATGAATTCTTCCAATTCAAATCCGACTCCGTAGGCATAACACCCATATACATACAGAAGAAAAGAACCACACAAAATGAAAGAGAACAAAAAAGGAAACCAAGTGAGGGAAAACTGATAAAAATGCGCGTCAGGAAACACATCAGCTATGCGCAGATTGATCTGCGGGACCCCTTCCTATGTGCAATCATTACCACGATTTAGTGTAGCTTTTAAGGGTACTAAGCAATATGTAAAATGAGAGATAAAAACAAGCATGCTTTGTGAATACAATTAGCTTACGCCATGCCGTCCTGCTTTGCTTAAGAAATGAGTTATGATGCAGCAACGCGGGGCTTCACACCTTAGAGACTCCGGGCGCATGGCGTTCCACTTCCTGGAGCCAGCGTCCCAGACCGTCGAAGGACCACCGGTTCGTGATGTCGTAGACCAGGAGGATCCCCTGGGCCCCCCGCGAGTACGACCGGATTATCGTTGAGAAGCGGCCCTGTCCCGATGTGTCCCACAGGTGCAGCCTCACTCGCTTGCCGTCCAGCAGCACCGTTGTCGTGCGGTACGAGGCAAAGCCACCAGGGGCACTGCAAGACACACCCCACCACCACCATGTTCATTTTATTTCATTTTATTACAGTGGGAGAGTGCACATACAATGTCAACAAAGTTCAATGACATTTCTGAAACAGGAGATGAAAGCTGAAGGCCAAATACAATAACAATATATAGCAATAACAGCATAATGCCACTCATCTAGTACAATGTGAAAATAGCAAACAGAAATAGAAGGTGTGATACACTGCACAAATGACAACAATGACAGATTTAGTTATTTAGTCATTTATTTACTCATTCACCCATTTATGCATGCCCTCAATTGCACAGGCAT
This sequence comes from Rhipicephalus microplus, assembly GCF_043290135.1. NCBI lineage: Eukaryota > Metazoa > Arthropoda > Arachnida > Ixodida > Ixodidae > Rhipicephalus > Rhipicephalus microplus. Next base: position 5,857,399 of record NC_134706.1, on the reverse strand, counting down.
TGTAGAAAGAGGTGGATTTCAATGAAAATGGAGGCATGCAATATCATACAGTATTATGAAGTAGTGCTAGAAAATTTGGATGATTACTTAAGCATAATGACAAAAAACTGGAATGGAAAATCACAGCAATGAACTATGACAACCCTAACATCTTATGAATGCAAAGTGAAATATGATGATTAAAAGTGATGAAATATGATGAATAAACAGAGTGCAGGTTGCCTGTTAGCTGTGCGATGTCAGTGCATGTTTAAGGGACCCTGAAATGTTTTTGACGATTTTGTATAATCACACTGAACCATTAAAAAAGCAAGTCCTAAGGATCATTTGCAGATTTATTGCAAGAGTATAAACATGTGAATTGCTACAAATTGCAGCTGCTTAGCTTAACCAAGTTTTACAGTGCTTGTGCCTTTTATACGTACAAATGTTCCAGGATGAAAAGCACTCGATGACCGATCTTACTGGATATCTCAGTCTAAGTCCCAGAACCTCCTGTAGGAGGCAAGCGACGTCTGCTTGTGTTGCAACATGCTATGTGATGACACGAGCTGAGCGACAGTGTGTATCTAGAGGTTTCTTTTTTTGGACTCAATGAATTGACCGGCTGTGTTGTGTACCGTATATCTAGCAATTGGCGACTTGTAAAGCTGCGACATCTTGTAATGTTTGTGTGCAAGACATCTGGCAAACAGAATCGCTTCAGCTCATCGCTGCAATGAGCGTCCCACTCTCGCTGTGTGGTAAACGCTATGACAGCCGCCAAAACTACGATCCATGTGCCTGAGGCTGTAACTCCACCCCTGAAGGCACCCCATAGTTCCCGCTTATCAGTGATCGTTCTGGAGTTTTTCCTTTGTTCACATGACTTTGCAGGTTGTTGCCGTATGGAAGAACTGAATAAGATCGGCTGGTCACCTGTCAGAGCATATATTAACTACTCTGCGATCTTCATCTTTGTTGCCAGATGCTCATAAAAGAGCTGCGATCTTCAGGGAGGCCAGCCTGTCTCATGAGTTGAGAGGGCAAGACAGGGGTTAGAAGGAGAGTATTGACACAATTCTCTGTAGTGGCTTTGGTGCATAGTGTGTCACTAAATGTGTCGTGCAGATGATTTGATGACGCTCTAACCCAAACACTGAGAAAACTTATAAAAAATATTTCAGGGTCCCTTTAAAGGAGCACTAACATCAAATTTCAGAATCGAGATATGCCCTTCCTGCGATTTCTTGGTGTGTGTAGGTCGTCATGGCCAAATTTGAATCGAATTCGTTGCGTGGAAGCTAATTTATTTTGACTACAAACAGCGAACGAGAGTTTAATAAAAATGGAGTGCCCTGCGACATCGACACTAGTGCTACGTGTTCGGTGTGATACATTCTACACATACTATCCTGAGTGACGGTGCGCTAGTAGCCATGACGTCTACGATCTGAGTGTTCTTGTCATGGTGCCGACTGGCGTTAAATCCTGGAAACGCACTCACTTGTCACTCCTGATCTTCGTCTCACTGCTTTGAAAGATTTCGTGAAATTACCAAGGTGCAAATCACCATTAAAAGATCGGCGAAAGAAAAGAGCACGATTCAATGTGTGCTTGCTGGTCAGCATGTCGGGGAACTGTTAAGGGTAGCAGGTGAGTTGCAGTCGTCTCATTCGAAGCGCGGAAAAAGTGCAATGAGGGTGTCTTTTTATATCACATATATTTTATACGCCAACACGACCACAACCTATCAAAGTGTAAATGCATATAGATAGATATCATCGTTAAAAACAACACACAGGTATCGTTGAATTTTAGTTCGTCTGTAGACTTCTTCACGTCTGTGTAATACCAGGTTACTGCCGCTGCAACTGCGAGAGGCTGGATAGGTGAGGGCCATCTGGACGCGCAAAGAAGAACCTGGCAAGCAGGGAACGTATTTCTCCGCTGATGCTCATTCCCGATAGCGATATTCGAACGATTGACCCCTTTGTGTATACCTGAATGCTGTGCACACCAAAACACACCAATATAGCTAACTGAGATACAAGAGCGAACATGGCTGAAGCATGGATCCTCGGGCACCTCTTCAGTGTTGCTTGGAACAGCGTCCATTTTGGAATTGCTGTTCTGTAAAAAGTCAATAAAAGCAAAAATAATTCGCGACATCGCGAATCGCACGGCTTCCATGCTCCAGACTATCATATTGCGCCCGAGTCGACACCTTGTACGGTGACGACGGCAATGCAGGTGACAAGACATGACTGAAAATGTCCGCCTTGCAGACGCAATGTTTGCGGAGCAGCTGAGCCTGACGTCACTCTTTTCTGTGGAGAAGTATTCAGCTGTGGCGCGATCTGGAGGTGACCGCGAGGTAGCGCCACTGGTATTGCTCGAAGTGCTGAAAATGGTGGGATTGCCAGCCGTTTTGAATTGTGCTAGATATGAGTGATATAAATCAATAAAAGTAATAGTTATACATCTCACAGTTGCATTTTAGGTCACGAATCGTGGCTACGGGGTCCATAGCTACTCATTGATGCAAAAATCTTGCCATGAATAAATTTGATGTCAGTGCCCCTTTAAAGAACACTAGATGGTTGAAATGTCCAGAGCCCTTCACTATGGTGTCCTTGTAATCATGATTTGGTTTTAGAACGTAAAACCCCCGATTATTTAAAGTTAAATGCAATGAAGCAAAACTAGCAAAATTGAAAAAAAGAAGAATAAAAAACACAAAATTTTAGCAGCAAAATATAAACAAAAAATAAATATTGGAAAGCGGAGGGGAAAAAATTTAGATAAATGTATAACTGAAACTATGCTCTTAAACTGCACTGTATCAGCAAGGAAGTGCATGTTATTATTGTTAATATAATGTAGCTAAAGAATGTAACCCCATGACTTGATGTTGCGAATCATCCAACCTTCGATTATATAAATTTACGTTTCTTTTAACCCAGAACATTCAGCATGTCCGATTACACATAGAACAGATGAGCTAAACATTTATCCATATTTTGTATTACACATTTCCCTAAGAGAGATGCATAGTTGGCATTTGACCCAATCTATGGTTCAAAGTTCACTGAATACGGCAAGTGAAGCAGAGAGGGATGTAGTATTTCGTGGTCTGAGAACGTGCCTGAGCATCTTGCCTGATGAATGTTTCATGCTCTCCTCTGCCTCACCAAATGGCCTTCTTTATTGCATCTCACAAAAGTAAAACTTCCTTAGTGTTACATAAGTGGTCAACTGGGCAAATTCAGTGATAAAATATTTGAGCCTATTGCAATGCTTTGGCAATTCAATCATACATACCAACAACACTACCTTTTTCAGATCAGTGCACATAATTAATGAAAGCCAGATGTATGGCCTGTTGACATATAGCTATCAGTGATAATGACACGAAAGTGGAAAAAGAAAAGAAAAGACAGATGGCCAGATTCTAGCTCGAAAGATCTCCAAAATTAACTATTATTACGGAGAGAAGTGGAGCCAGCCAAGAACTTTACTAAGAGGTCCATAGGAGTTTAAGCCACCACGAGGCGTCCACGAGAGAAAAATCAACTTTTTCCATAATACCTTCTCCTGCTAACATTTGCTGTCACAAACATTGAATGCCACGTCCAAGTGGTTAAGTGGGTCTGAACAGGTAATATATCTTGCTGTGCATACAAGCCTTCCTAGCTTCAATGGACATTATCTACATCACCCGCACCACTTCCCACAAAGATAAGCGGAGCCTAGCAAACATGGGTGTGCAGGCACTGCCAAACCCGAGCACCTCTTGCACTTGTTTGCTGTGTCCACACAAGTGGTACCACCACAGAAGTGATGTCAAACTAGGAATGTCACCGGAGGCAACATTTTGACACGACGATTGTCTTTTACGAGGCAAACAACTACGTTTACTAAGACAGTCAGAACATACGCCCCAGCAATATTTCTTTCTCAATGCCTTTTCATTCCTGTAGGCATCCCTGCGGGCTTCTAACTTTTCTTTATCTAGTCATATGAATTAGCATGTAAGTACTGTGTGTGAAAGCAAAGCTGCATTGAAAATCAGCAACGATGATATTAAGTTAGCGCTGTCTATGCTTCCCACAAATATGAACCCTTTCACGTTCCTTGTAATCATGGAACAGAATGAACATGCCTTTGAAGAGAAGTGGTATAGAAGCAAGGGCAGCGCCAGGGAGAGTATAATGGAAGTCAGGAACCCCCCACCCCCCCCCCCCCCACCCCTAAATTTTAGCCTAACCTCCTATTACCAAGCATGATCAAAACACAAGCCATACGTTCTCAACCTCCCTGCTCCCTTGAAAAAACGAACTCGTCGTGGGTGCCCCCAGTAGAAAAATCCTTGTGCCACCCCTGTATAGAAGTATATCTCAAGTTTCTGATGCCATATTAACTATTTAAATTAAGCGATGTACAGCACTGATGAACTGAAATGCAACAATTTAGGGCTAGAACTAATGCACATAGTCATGATTACACTACCGCCACTTCTGTGTCCCATCCGCATAATATAGGCTGGTACAATTATACCAGAGAAATCATTCC